>NC_133759.1:101659826-101962856 GCF_036562045.2 Rhinolophus sinicus | reverse complement strand
GCTCCAAAGACACATTAGAGCTGATTGTCCGGCTAGGTCTTATTTCCAGGGAGACACGGTATTAGGTGTTCAATACACAGTTGCTGTAGCAATCATCAATGGAACAAATTTCCAGTGTGATGGAGTGACAAGAAAAATGGTGCCAACAACTTCTTGCTTTGGGGAACAATCCTGTGCAGTTTGCGATCTGCAAAGTATGAACTAATTCATTCAGAATCAGTCTTTTCCATATTCTTCTAATAAAAGAAAATCCCCGAGTTCTAGTTTTAACTCCGTCCCCCTTTCTAAGACAGCAAAATCAAAATACACACAAAAATATCTCCGGTGCTATGTGCTTCAACATTTACCCTCCACCTATAATTAGCCATTTAAAATGTTTGGTGAGATGCCAACAGCTAGGAGCTTTCAAAAAACTCAACAACGATATCACAATCTTTTTCTTGAAAGGATAAAATAAAAAGCAATATACAAAATAAATAAATAAATAAATAAAATGGCATTTTTCTTCCAGATAAATGAGCTTTCTCTTCTTTATCCTGAATTACAGTACGAAGGAAGGAGGAAAATTCACTGAGATTTATTAGCCCAGGCCTGGAATGCCATCAAAAGAACCATTTATCATATCTAGAAATATAAGCTAACCCTGTCTCTGGTCAGTGATACCAGTAAGTATGCCCTTTGTCCTATATAATTACAGCAGCGGATGGAATAACTAAATTCAGACTTTAAGAGGAGCAGTTCCAGTACGAATTTTAAATTTGGTTCCAATTTCATCAGATGGTCTCATGGTCATATCCTTAGAGTCTTTAGCAGGCGGGAGGGACTCTGGCATTTTACAAAGCTTTATAAATAGCAACAGTGTTATACTTAGAAGGGGGACAGTGGCCTTTACCAGCTAAGTACCGTGGGCCTCATGACATCAGCCCCCTGGCAGCTGAAACCATTAGAACTCATTTAGTCTTGGGCCCTCTATAGGTTTGACAAAAAAGGGTTGTGAATGCAATTTCTATCCCTAAGGATAAAAAAGGAGGTCAAGGAGTTTTACAAACAGTATGTACTATAAACCCCTGAAGTACCATGAATTACATTTATGAAGTTAAATGTCATTGAAAAATGACTCAACCATGAAACTGACATGAAAACATGGCTGACTTAAACTAAGATGTCAATCTCTCTCTCAACACTTTCTTACTCCGCCAGACATCACTGAATGAAACCTTACGAATACATCCTTTCATTTTCTTGTGCAAATTTGTTAATAGTAAAACAATGTTTATGCAGCAAAAATGGAGGATGGCAACTATTGATTTCATTGCCATGGCCATTTCAGGTAAATTGTTTGAACGCTATGACTATGATGAATATCAGAAATAAAAAAACTAAATGCAAGGAAAAGTGCTGATCCAGACTTTCTGATTCCATTTCCTATTTTGAAAACAGCATATGAATCACCTCAGTTCATTCTTTTTGGGTAGCAGAAATCAATAAATGAGATTTCATCCTTTCATAATGATCCACGCGGCTTCCTTGTTTTGTTGGATGGTTAATTCATTCTGAACATTTAAATAAAACTGGTTGGGAGAGTAACAAAGTTGAGAAATCACCACTCATACAGATATGCACAATCTTCACTGGAGGCAAAAAATGCGAAGACGGGCCCTGTCATTGCTCTACCACTTTTCTCTCACCAAATGATGTATGCAAAAGGTCGTTTTAACCTTTCTTGTCATATTGTTGGCCTCACCCATGTTTTCAGTGAGTGCAGCTTTGCCTCCTGCAATTCACTTATCTTAAAGAACTTTAACCTTTCAAGCAGGGTTATTAAATCAGTACTTCCTCCATCCAAACTTCAAATTTGGTTTTATGATGCAGACAGAGGGAGTCTACCTTTTACAATAGAGGGAAAAAACAACATAGAGTTTAGCAAGTGGCGATCTGGGGTCAGACTTCTGAGCCCCATTAAGGGCATTACCACTGATACATTAGAAAATCTTAGGAGAATAATGTCATGAAAGCTGACTCTTTGTAGCCATAGTCCTAAAAACGATGAAATGGGAGATTTCACAAAGGGAGCATCTGTGTGTGTCTCTTAGGATAAGCCACTGCCATTACTTTGTGGTGAGGGCTGTCAGGATTGGTTATTTTGTACAGAACCCTGGAGATCCATAAGTTAATGGGATAGGAGAACGAATCGACTTGCATCTGAGAACATCATAGCATCTGAGGGCCCTCCTGACCAACTTAGCAGTAAGAAACTGAGAGAAAACACGGGCATAGGGTGCCCAACAGGTTCTTTCTGGTGTGGTCACTCAAGCTGCTTCACATGGAGTAGGCGTGGGCTTCACTTTTTCCCGTAGTTTATTGGGTGAGTTGACACTTATTTTCCCGCTGGGAACATGGGAGGGAAAAAGGCTGTTTGAGTTACATGGGGTCGTTTCCCTGGGAAATGTACTCAGAGTAAAGGTGCATGGCTGGGGGACAATGACTGAGATGATTCAAAGGTTGGGGAGCAGGTGAGGGGCTGAGAGGACCTAGGCTCTTACCTTCCTACCAACTGTGGTTGATTCTTTATATGCGGAGAAGCAATAGGTGCCCAAGTAGAGACCCTGGTTTGGAAGGACACAGAGGGGAAGGCTAAAGGCCGTTTGGCTGAGTTCACTTGACTTATTTGTAGGTATTATAACATGTTCCCAACACTTCTGAAAGAACTAACCAGAGCAGGACTAGTTAGAGCGGGCTTTGGGTCACTTCCTGAGATGTTCTTTCTCACTGTTCCTGTACTCCCTCCTCCATACCCCTCTTCTGATTTCCAAGCCTGGTCTCTGAGGGTGTTTGGGCAGATTGGATTCAGTTTATGGCACCCCTGATTTTTACCCATGTGTGCTAGCGGCCACTCAGTGTGTCCTACAGAGCACTTCAGGGGCAGCAAATCCCAGCCCCCTCACAAGCACACCCATTCTTCTGTAACTACGCCACTGCAGGTAACCAGGATCATTCGCCCTACATGGTATTTCCAAGGGACATGGATACCTATAGTCTTTCAAGCCTGACTGCTTTCTATTGGTATTCATTTTTGCTGAAATATTTACACAGACATATATGGGTCTTAGGTTACCAGGAACAGTAAAAAACCAGCTTTGGGGAAGATTGGGAGGGGGGCGTGAGGATTCTTGTTTCTTGTTTCCTGGATAGCTTTAGTATTTCCCAACTCAGAGAACTTTAAATAAAGCAGAAGACGATGGAAGATACGGGAAGGGGAAGGAAGAAGAGGAAAAGGAGGGGCAGGAAGGGGAGGAGGAAGAATAGAGGGAAAGAGAAGACAGAACAACAAAGGCGGAGGAAGCAATTTAAAAAGAAAACAAAGGAGAAAGGGAAGAGGGGCTAATTAACATAAAGAAAAATAAGACATTCCTTCCAGAACCATTCCACTAGCCTTCTGTTTTCTACAACTTAAGAAGGCCATCAAAGCCAAGGGATTTGAAGTTAGTTTTCTGGGCATAATGTTGCAGTTGCCTTTGCAGACGGTGGAGCCCGGACTGGGCTCTAGCAAAAGTCTAGGCCTGCCAGTGCCATCCCGCCTCCACGCTGCCCAGCGCCCCGGGGAGCTTACCTTCCTCACAATGCTCGCCTTTGTAGCCAGCAGAGCAGACACAGTTCCCATCAATGCAGGAGCCGTGGCCCCCGCAGGCAGGATCGATGCACTGATTCATGGGTACGTCGCACTCTGCGCCTTTCCAGCCACTGTAGCACTGGCATGTCCCTTTAGAGTACTGTCCATTTCCGCTGCATAGGACTGGGCAGGCGGCTGCAAAACCAGAGACAGAGCACCAGGTCATGGAGACTAGCGCCTGGAGGGCTGGGTCAGTGTAAGGAGGCAGAGCCTCCTGGCGTTTCAGCTTTGCTTGCAATGTTCTGGGCTGGCGACTTTGACCATCGAGGTACAGAGTCATCTTCAAACACACAATAACCACCACTGCCATCACCACCACCACCACCACCACCACCACCACAAAAATGCCACTGATAACAGCAGCCACCACCAAGTAAATGCCTGCCTATTGGGTGCCAGGCAAGGCATATATGCTTCATGTGCAATGTGTTACTTAATCATATAGTCACCGTCCGAGGTGGAGGCTGAATCATGATCCCATTTTACAGACGAGGATCAGACTGGTGAAGTGAAGGGGCCAAAGGCACAAAGCTCACAAGTGGGGGAGCGCCATGGGAAGCCAGGTTGGCCCGACTCTGAGCTGTGCCCTTCACTAAGCTGTATGGACTTGCGTGCTGCTGCTGTTGGTTTGGGGGATCGGAACCGTTTTGCTGATTAGTTTACCCTCAGTTTAGTGGACTCCTAGTCCTGAGAAGTTTATGTTCACCAAAAAGGAAGGGAGATGGGCCATAGTTGAGACACTTAATCTCTTTACACTTCAGTTTCCGTATCTAGACCACTACCTCACCGTGTCACATGTAATAAAGTATAAGGATGAAATATGCCTGGCCTCTTTAACAAAACAAAACAAAACAGGAAGGGAGGGACAGGCTGAAGACATGACCTCTCTAGCTGGTCACATCTCAGTTAAGAACCTCTTGCGTCTGTTGATAGGAAGAAGGCTGAAAACCAGTGGTTACCGTCTGGAATAAGGTTACTAACAGTTTGGCCTCAATTGTGCCAATTCTGCCCCCTTGCAGATCATCGAGAGTGGGATGTTAGTGGTTGCCTTCATGTTTTGGGGTGCTCACCCCCATATCGGTTTGTGAGAACCTAAATTTCCAACCTGGCTTCTAATATGGGCCTAAGTGAGGACACAGCTGCAGGCTAGGGAACTGGCACTCAGAGACTTTCAGAAATGACCACCAGACATGTGTCGATGACTTTTGGTTTACCCGTGATTTGAAATGCACAGGTTCCCAGAATCCAACATGGCACCTGTATGTACAACCCAAATGTTGTGCCCATCCCACGAAGCAATTACATCTGATCAGATCACTCCTTAGGCAATGGCCCCTTCCTGCCTTATCCACCCCCCTCTTGTTGTCATGCTTCTATTACGTTTTTATAGTAATTAACTTTCCTTCTGTGTCTAATCTCCCAAAGATATAATAAACCACTCAAGGACAGAACCACATTTATCGTTGTTGATTTCCTTCCAGTGTTGCATTCATCAGTATTGGCTTGATTAAGGATATCTTTCTTCTCTGTTCTGATATTCGGGGATTCCCAAGTGGTGGGGTTATGAGCAGGCACCAAAGAGCCATTTATGAAAGATGTAGATAGAGCAATGTCTGGAGTGGACCTCATGGTGTACACACAATGCCTTATTCTGGGGAAGTGCATGTTTTTTACCTTTATGGTAAACTGACCTGAAACAAAAACATCTCAACAGTTGACATGTGACTGAGGGGATATTCCTCCCCAGAATGCTTTATAATAGGCTAGTTGTGAAAACTCCTGGGGACACACACACAATTCCCAATAGAATTCTTATCCTTATGAATCCACCAGAGGAGAAGAATGGCCTCCAAAGTGAGAACATCAAAGCCACATGTTGAATTTCGACGACCTCACTCTAAATGTAGGGAGCCTGCTTTCAACTTCCAGGCTAGTGAAGCAGAGATCTATAGAATTGCTACCCGTGATGATTGTCTAAGAGAAGGTAGAAGAAAGAGCTTTGAACTCAGGGAGCCCAAGGTTCAAATTAGGGGCTGTACAAATATGCACTAGCGTGAGGACTTATGGGTTTTCTCAAAGTTTTGAGACGGCTATGAATACAAAGCAAATTTGTTCCATGTTAATTCTCTAGCTCTAGGTCAGGGACAGCACCTGTGTGCACACGATCTACTATTCTCCCTTCCTGCACCTCTGCAGGTCACTGCACTTTGCCCTCCGACCGAGAAAGAGCCTCAAAACCTTCAATGCAGTGCCCAGGCTAAGTGAGAGCTGCCAGGAGGCAGACTCGGCATTCAAGAGAAAGCTCACTTGCCATTTCCCATCTAGACAACACCGAAGATATCTCCTGGTTGAAAGACTAGAATAAACCCCATTTCTTACCCCACTTCCACCCTCACACACTGAAATAGGAAAACAGTGAGAAGCATGGCTACACATATCTAGTGAGATGAACTTCCAAAGGCTGTTTCTGACCTGTGGGATGGATATATATTGGACAAGCTGTCCGGGGTGGCAGAGAAAGTTACATCAAATCACCACCACTGTACTCCCATTGTGCCTTCTTTCCTCCCCAAAGGTGGAAGAGGGTAGAAAGTAAGGAGCAAATAATTATTGTCTTTATTAATTGATAAAATACAGTTAGGATTATCTAATTTTTTTCATTTGGGAACTGTTTATGTTCTGTATACGCTCCAACTGGTGAAAAAAATAGGATTGTCTAGAAGGTAAGAATGGATTTCATTTAAAATCAGGTGCTTGGGAAATCAAATTTAAAATGTGACCTATTTAAATTACTCAGGGAAAAAAATGGAGAATAGTCAGGTCAGAGAGTTCTCCACATTGTAAATGCAGCCTTCCTTCAATATGTTTGCTGCATGATTACCAGGCGTGTGGTAAAAAATGCAAAACACTGTGATGTTCTCTGGAAAGCAGGGCACGCGATGTCTTGGCTGATGTCACATTAAAAAGCAGAAGGCTGGTTAAAGAGGAAAGAGGCTCTCTAGTAATTCATTTGCCCTCAGGGCAAAGAGTGCAAATGCCAGATGAGCGCCCTCCAGTGGTTGCTGGGTTGACGTGCATGAAGAGCACCTTCCCTTGGGGAACTGATTCTTGGACAACTCAAACCAGAGCGTTCCAGAAAGTAAGGCCCAGCCCAGACCTCATTTGAGAGGTTGGATGTGAAGTGGGGACCGCATGTATTAATATAACTCTTCTCACATCTTTAAATTTACATCATTTTTAAAAAAATGACAGGTTATAGGACAAACAATTCTGACTTTACATCCTGCGTAGAAATAATATGGAGAAGTGGGAAGAGCAAGGCTTTGGATGCCAGAAAGAACTGGGTACAAAATCTAGTCCATCACTGTGGGATTTGGACAAGATTACTGCACTTCTCCAAGACCCAATTTCCCCTTCAAAAAATTGTCTCTCAAAGTTGATGGGCGTATTACCATATTTCCCCCAAAATAAGACCTAGGTGGACCATTAGCTCTAATGCATCTTCTGGAGCAGAAATTAATATAAGACCTGGTATTATATTGTATTATATTAGACCCAGTATTATATTATATTATACTATATTAATTATGTCATAAGACCTGGTCTTATATTACAGTAAAATAAGACTGGGTCTTATATTAATGTTTGCTCCAAAAGACGCATTAGAGCTGATGGTCTGGCTAGGTCTTATTTTCAGGAAACGCGGTAAGTGCGATCGTGTGTTCAAGGGCTTCAAACAATGACTGCCACCTACTTGGTTTGCAACTAATGGATGTTTTCTCATGAAATTTTAAACTGAATCTCCAAACTGGCTTCAAGGGTTAATAAAATAAAAAATGTAGTAGTTCTCACATGGCACGTGCACACACACCACCGAGGGGTATCAGATCATACTAATGGAAAAAGCTCATCTCTTTCTTCCCCTGGTCTTCTCTGGCTGTGGGTGGGAGGTGGTTCTGGATTCACATGGGGAGTGTTTTATGTCCCTCTTCCTTTCGCCTCTTCCTAAGGCTTACAGGAACAGAACGTTGTGCATTCAAGCTTCTATTGAAAATTAATTAAAATGTTTGTACAAAGTGACTATTCCTGTTTTACTAAATCTGGCAAATGGAAGCTCTAAGACTCCTGCAGAAGAAAAATAAATTACTATTGCCGCTAACGACTGACAAGTTAACAGGCTCATGACAAAAAAATGACACAATTTAGATTCACCTAAATGGTATAAAGCTCATTTTAATGATCAAGCTAGAGCTTTTTTCCTCCCCCAAAGTTCTCTGAAAGGGATAAGATGAATTATCAGTGTTATTTACCCGGTGGGAAATAACAGGACAAACCACTTGTGTCTGCCATTTTAGGTAAGATAAGCCCATCTACTTGGAGCTTGCAGTAAAGAGAATACTTGAAGGAAAGGTAGAGATGGTCGAAGAGGCTTAATCATACAGGCAAAGGGAAGTGCCTACATCTTGACAAGTTACCTGTGAACTGGGCTAGATGAGCAGAGGGCATTTCACATAATGTATATTTTAAAAATGATTTGAAATCTGATTGAAAACCCCTTTGGAAAAGAGACTTAAGACTATTTCACCTACCATGTTTCCCTGAAAATAAGACCTAGCTGGACAATCAGCTCTAATGCGCCTTGTGGAGCAAAAATTAATATAAGACCTGGTATTATATTATATTATATTATATTATAATGTTATGTTATATTATATTATAAAGACCCGGTCTTATATCATAGTAAAATAAGACCGGGTCTTATATTAATTTTTGCTTCACAAGACGCATTAGAGCTGATTGTCCGGCTAGGTCTTATTTTCGGGGAAACACGGTAATACTCTAGGTAAATTGTCAAAAGAGCACTAACAATGGGTTGCCTTACATCTCACTTAGTCAATAAATATGAATGGATAACCTAATATGTGCTAGAAGCTGGGTTAGGTGAGAGGGAAAAATGATGGAGAAATGAAGATGCCTTGAAGCTCCTGAAGCAATTGAGGATGTAATATTTGGGTGATGGATTGGACGCAAACAAAATTCAATGTCCTTGACACCAAAACTGGTGTCCCATTGTCTTTCCAGACGGTGGATTTAGCTTGGTGCTGAGCAAAACAGTGTCAGTAAAGGTGAGTTTCACTTCTTGCTAGGTCCCTGCAATTGGCAATCCATTTAGTAGACAACAAAATTTGACCTCTCCTGCTCACTGTACTAAAAAATAAATTCAATACACATTAAAGATCTAAATAGAAAAAACAAAACAAAAAAAAAACACCCTACAAAACTATTAGAAAAATATTAAAGTCTAATTTTATTTTCTTAGGAGAGTAATATGTAAGGAAGACATAAATTCTAGAAACCAAGAAGGAAAAGAAGATTAGATCTGATTATATGAAATTTAGATCTTCTGTATGACAAAGACCACTCTACACAAAATTAAGGGATAAACAACACTGGGAAGAAATATTTTTTAATACATTTTACAGAGTAAAGCTTGATATCTGAATACACAAAGTGCTCTTACTAATCAATAAAAAGAGACAAATGAATGAAAACCCAGGCAGAGGACATATAAATATAAATACAGAAAGCCAATAAAAGTATGAAAAGACTTTCAGTTTCATTAGGAATTAAGTAAGTATAGATAAAAATAATGAGAGAGAATCCTTGGCTTAACAGATTGGAAAAAAAATAAAAAATATGATAAGCCCCATGCTGCCATGGCCGAGGGGAAATGTGCTGTCAAATACAGGTGGTGGGGACCTAACTTGTCACTCTCTAGATAGCTCCCTGGCTCACTGTGCCCAATGAGAAGCCTGTTGGCCTCAGCACTCAGCTTCCCCTCCATATTCAATGAGCAGAGCAACAAAGGACTTCTTGGGTAGGAGGAGTGAGGAAGTTAGAAAACCAGAACTAGGGAATGACAATGCAAGTGCCCATGCAAAGGTCACCAGCCATTCTGATCACAACGGTCACCTCCGACCCGAACAGCTCCCTCCCTTCCTGCCTAGAACAAACACTCAGACACTGGAGAGTCTACACCAACTCGAGCTGGTCTCAGTGGGGGCAAGATCCAGCAGGGCCCCCGTGAAGACACGAAACCCAAGGACACTTCTGACAGGGTCAGAGGCTCTGGCTCAGGTGGCCAAAGTTCAGGGGCACCAACTTCCTCAGGCCCATTCTGTCAAGTGGCACATTAATAACCAAGAAAGTGATTTGGGGAAGAATTTCCAGAAGGACAAAAAACTCATCAGGTGTGTCAGATCTCTGACATTCAGGAGCCATGTGGGGAAAGAAGCACACGCTGACTTAAGCACGAAAGTATAGATGCTTTAATTAATCCGGGGTGAATTTAATTGCTTTAGTTAAGTGGAAATCGGGTTAAAAATGATGCAGAGCATGCTGGGGTGTGTTAAAAACATGACATATGAGTTGGATGAATCGATAAATTAAAAGTGCACAGATGTTTTAATTAAACCCAGGGAAGTTAACGAAGATCGCAAGAGACTTTTAAGCCTATGATTAATTCAATTCATTTAAAATACCTGTAGAGATATGGGGATGCCTCCATTTTGAGAGTCATACAAGTTCTCAATCGATAAGTGCTTAAGCTGTTTTTTTAAAAGTCTTTAAGTTTTTTTTTTTTTTGGTGTGTGTGTGTGTGTGTGTGTGTGACTGAACAGCATTAATTACATAATGAATATTTAAGTTCTTCAGACTACTCAGTAAGCTTTTTTTGCAGCTCAAATCCAGACTGAAGTAGCTTTTCATTCTTGCGATTCAAGCACCGAGATGAGTTTGCAAATTATCAGTGTCCACAAGCATGGATGCTTCCTGAAGACACGGAGGGTCTGTTTACTCAGCTATCTGCCCAATAGGGAGACCAGTACCAGCCACAGTGTAGGCTTGTGAGGTAGACTGCTTGGATTTCCCTTCATTTTTACCAGCTGTGTGACTAAGGACACTGTTTTCAGCCTGGATTTCTTTGTTTTTCAAATGGATGAGTATCCTGGGGTCACCGCCACCCACCACCCACAGTGTGTTTATGAGGATGGGATGAGCTAATGCCTGTACAGTGCTATACACAGTGCCTGGCACATAGTAAGAAATCTACAGACAGGATTTTGTTATGACCATTGTTATCAGGAGAAAACTGTTCCAACTCATCATGCGATAAAGAGACAGGAGAGCACCCTCTATCACGTCACCCATCCCAGCTGGCCTCTTCTCTAGAGATTGGTTCGTTTCCCAATACAAAGGTAAAGCACCCACCTAAAGCACCCACCTCTGTATGCATGACAACTACAGCATGTCCCCAGGGTGAGGCACTCTGCTTTCTAAAGCTGCTCTGCAACTTATCCAGTTGTTCAAAAAGGAAAAATAAAAAAAGTTTCTATGCTCAGAAGAGTTTAATGTGGGGCAGGGCTGCCCGGTTGAAGCCCTGTGCAGTGATTTGTTAGGTAATGCAGCAAGCATGAGAAATGTCGCGAGGGGCCAAGTTTTGGAGTTTGCCAACCTGGACTGGCGTGAGGGCACCAGATAAAGGGCACTGCAACTTCCAACTGGGGACGCAGGTGTCCTCCCAGCCTGCTGGGCAAGCGGGCGGGGGTGGGGGAAGGGAAGGTGACCGTGATACTGCTCCTGCTCCCTGTGCTCTATGGGTCACCTTAGCAGAGCTCAAGGGCAATGTTATGGAGACTCAGACTTGCATGTGTACACGAGTCTTGTGGGGAACCTGTCTGAATGTGGATTCTGACCCAGAAGGTCTGCCGTGGGGCCTGAGGGTTTGAATATTTAACAAACTCCCTGGGCTGATGAGAGGACCTCAGACCTTCTGAATCAGAAACTCTGGGGGGAGCCCAGAAGGTGTGTGATTCTGATGGTATTGTTCTCAAGCCATAACTGGGCATGCGCCTTAACTTCTCCGAGCCTCAGTAGTCTTAGCTGTGAAATGGGGATGATAACACTATATGCTGTGAAGATGAAATGAGATCATTCAGGGAAAACCCTTTGCACAGTGCCTGGCACTTACTTCGCCTTCAGTATTCTTATACTGACTCTGCCAAGTGTGGTCGCTCAGTCACTTTCTGCAAAGTGTGTACCAACTGCTTCAAGCCCCTCGTCCTGGGCCCTTGCTGCCTAGGACATCATGCACGTTTTCTCAGGTCAGGGATGGGAGGAAGGAAGGTGAGATTCAACCTCCAACTGCAATGGGCTGTGGAATGGCTCTTATGGGCAGCGGCCATGGCTCCTGGCCAGTCGGCATTAATGGAGATTGTGGGGGTAGCTAGGGAAGCAGAGGGAGAGAGGTGTGAAAGACAGAGGGGTCTGGACACTTAGGGTGCATCCATGTTTGTTCCAGGCAGGACAGGCAGGACTGAGCATCTTTCATTGAGAGAGGTGAGGCCAGCTCCAAAAGGGGAAATGGCTTCTGTGCCAAGGAAGCTGACTGGGTGGGAAGACCCCTGACCATCAGAGAGGGGACGGAGGGGCCTGTCATCCCTTTCCTGAGTGCAGAGGTTTACCATGGAGTGACTAATGGGGAGATAGGAAAGCAGGTTACGAGGCCGACTTAGCTGTGAGTCCAACAGCTGAACTCTCTATGGGGGCTTTGAGAGGGGTCACTGCCCTCCATTTAGGGGTCGTCCTGCTAAATCTCTCTTGTGTGGCCATTAGGGCCACAAACTTCTGCGTCAGCCAGACATGGCCTCAAAAATCTAGTGCTGCAATGTGACCTTGGGCAAGTAGCTTATTTTCTTTGTGTTTCTCTTTCTCCTGTAAAATAGTGATTCTAACGAGATTTCAAATGCTGTTTGTGAAGATTAATGCTAGCTAGTATTTATAGTGCACTTAATACATGCCAAGCACAGTTGTACCCACTTCAAACGTACTTACATTTTAGTCCTGACAGCAATGCAACAGGTAGATTGCTATTGCCCCCATTTCATGGATGAGGAAACCGAGGCTTAGAGAGGTTAAGTAGTTTTCTAAAATGGGTACAGGTAACTAGAGGAGCATGGACTCAATCTCTATAGCTTTCATTCTTAATCACTCTGTTCTTTGGAAATAACACATATAAAACTGCAGAATAAATCGTTTCTTTTCTGTAAACTATTTCTTTTTTTTCATTCCTCCTTTTTTCCCTCCTGCTCTAATTTCCTCCCTTCCTTCATTTAAATTTGTGCTTAGAATTGGCTGATGTATTACTGCATGACAAATCTGACAAACAAGAGCCTGTTCTCCAGCGCTCACTTTGGTTCTTGCACATATTTCTGGCTGTGTTTTCGTCTTGCTAAGCGTTGTCCCCTAAATTCAAGTTGTCAGACATTTAGAGAGCACATACTATTTCCTGGGTACCAAACTGGGAGCCGGGAAGTACAAAGAGGAAGCTAGAAGCTTGTGATACAGCAGGAGAATCCGATGTGACCACCTAGCGAGAACATGTCACAGCATGAAGGAAGGGCCCCTGCCAAATGCTGCCAAGCCTTGGTCACTGCAGCTTCCTACCTCGGGGTGCTTCAGGAGGGTGGTGACCTCTGAACTTGGCCTTAAGGATGAGCAGCTGTTTGATAGGAAAGGTTGGGATTGACAAGAACGTTCAAGCCAAGAAAACAGCATGAGCAAAGAGGAAGAGGCAGAGCCATCGTGCTTTATGAGGGTTACATTCCACACACCAGTCCTGTGGATGCAGAATCAGCTGGCGTGGGGAAGGGCCTGGGGATATGCATCTATGACAATTTCCCCGGAGAAATGTCTTTAAACCAAAGTTTGACAACCACTGTGGGAGGCAACTGGGAGCCACTGAAGGTGTTTGAGGAGAGTAGTGACATTTTCCTGAGAACTCTGGGAGAATGGGGGTGGGGAGGGGGAGGAATACCATCAGGGAGAGGCTGGTGGCCAAGTGAACAGGACAGTGGCTGTGAAGGTAGAGAGCAAACACGGAGCAGAGCACGCTGGAGGTCCAGGAAACAGGAGTTGGCAGATGATAGCTTGAGGGAGATGGTGGAATGTATCTGGTACCTGGGAGGGGAGTGGTTCCGGGAAGCAGGCTCTGAAGTCAGATGGACTTCGTTTCAAATACCGTCTCTGTCACTTACTACCAAGTAAAGCCCAGTTTCTGTTCCTGTAAAACTTTTCTTGGGCTCTCACCTAAATCCTAGTATGCCACCGCCACACAAACTGCCTGCCAAGTACCTCTTCCAAGGTTAATCTTATGGCTGGGCTAGCACTGGGAGTCCTGGCCAGACTGCCTGGCTTGAATTCTAGCGATACCACTTCTAGCGGAGTGATGTAACCTCTCTATGCTTCATTTTCCTCATCTGTAAAAGGGGATGACAATTATCTATAAAATAAGCCTATTGATGATTGAATGCGATTCTTACGCAGCGGCGTGGTACAGTGGTTGGCATATAGTAAGAACTCCGTACATGTCAGCTATGATGACGACTATCATTTTACTTTAGTGTTGGAACCCCAAGAGGGACTGCGTAGTGGGTACATTTGCCAGTTAGCAGGAGAAAAATGGCCAGATCCCCATTCTCATTTTTCAAGGCTCCAGAGAAGCTGGGTAGGAGCTGAAACCAGCCCCTAGAGAGAAGACTTTATGTTCCCGTGACTGTGGCATTTCTGGGCCTCCCTTGACAGCTGTTCAGCAGCAGGAGTTGTCATTTCTAATCGCTGTTAAATACGCATTACCCAACATGTACAGCTCTGGTGTGTTAAGTTTCTACTGCAGGTTGGGGCCTCAAGCTCAGAACCAAATAAGCCATCTGAGGAGCCAGTGTCAAAACAGGATAATCAGAAGCCTTGGTTTTTTTTTTCCGAATGCAAAGCTGCCTTACAAATAACCCAAGGAAGCACCTTACATCAATGAAAGACTTTCAAATAAAAGTAAATAAAAGAAAAAGGAATCCTAATTAAAAAGCATCTAGCCCTCAACAAATAGCATTAAAGTAAAGTAATGAGAAAGTCATGCAAAAGGAGTAGTGATAATCAGAAACCGTAGACTAAACAATAACATGAATAATAAGCACAATTACAGCTGGGCAGGAGAGGCACCTGATGGAAAATGATACAAATTACCAGGAAAGAAATGCCATTTTTTCCTCCAGCTCTGAATCTGAACAGATTGCTTATTACACTGCACAATTAATGAAATTCTATGCTGAAAGACACTATTCAGTGTAGTTCCTTCACTAGACAGAATTTTCTGCACATTCCCTGACACTCATTGGCTGTTTTCATAGATCCATACTTCCCTGCTTCATAAACTCCCTTATCCTCCCCTTCGTAATATGCTCAGCATCCAGAGCCCATGTCACAGCCCTGTGAACTTAGCTTACATTTCCTATGTGCTTGCCCTGAGCGTCCATCAGGCCGGAAGCTCTCAGAAGGCTGGGCCATGGCACACTTGCTCCCCATTATATTTTTCGGCACTTAATTGCAGTACCTAACTCATGCAGGCACATATGAGGCATTTGATGGATGCACAAATAAGTTCTGTCCCCTCAAATGACTTGGAACAATGTGTTAGGACCCTCATGCCTTCTTTCAATGTGAGGGTCAGTTCCATTTGGACTTCTGGGCCCCTCAGAACCCCCATCTCGGTGGGGGCGGCAGAATGAAGGCTCTACAAATACATACTGACTGATTCCTCCATTCACAGGCAAGGATGCCTTCGGATGCCTGACGCAGACTCGCAGGTTTATAAGAAGCCAAGAAACTGCCGCCCCATCGCACATCTGAGGGCACGGGAGGCACAGTGTGAGGTCAAGAGAGTAAATCCATATTTCTGTCACCAGGACACATACCCGGTTGTGATCTCACTTGCTAACGTGGCAAATTCCTCCCCTGGCAGGAGGGCTTGAGTCTGCCAGCTGCCTGTACCAGTAACTGGCATCCTGGGCACAGTTGTCAGTGAAGGAACCAAGATGAACGTGAATTTGTGAAGAGCGAGGACCTCAGGCTCAGCTCTCCTAAGGGCTTTTAACAAGAAAGAAGGGAAAAATGATCGTGGGCCACGGCCAGGAGATGACATGCACTGTCCTGTGGAGCGGGAGATGCAGGGCCAGCTGTCTTTCCTGTCTGCACTTGCTAGCACGATTACCTCACCCTGTCCGCTCCAGGTTACTTCCTGCTAATACTTAGGAGCTTCTTGGGCTCAAAAGTTGTTTGTGAGTGGCAATTTGTTATAGCCCCTGACAGATTGAGCAGGACCAGTGGGATAGAATATCCCAGCATCTCTGCATTATGTGTTAGGCGGTGGGGGAGGGGGCGCGCGCACACACACACACACACACACACACACAGCGACATTTAAATATTTTTTTGTATTAAAAATCAGAAGTGCATCTTTGATAACATTCACCTAGGAGGGTGCGGCATCTTGCTTAAAATGCAGAACCTCACTCTAGTCCTGAGAAAGCATCAGGTAAACCCACACTGAGGGACGTACTACACAACATCTGACAGTACTCTTCAAAACGGTCAAGGTCACGGAAGACATGAGAAACAAGGAAAGGACTGAAGGACCCTCACAGATTGGAAGGCACTAAGGAGACAAGACAACTAAGTGCAGTGTGGGATCTGGACCAGAAAAAAAGAGCCCAGTTAGAAAAAAGCCTGTCAATTAGTCAGTGGGATTGCCTCGATGTTAATTTCCTGGTTTCAAATCACTGAACTATGATAGTTTAAAATGCTGACATTAGGGGAAGTTGGGTGAACTCTGTATGGGACTTTTATGTACCATTTTTGCAATTTGTCTGCAAGTCTAAAATGATTTCACTATAAAAATAAGCTGTAAACATTGGGAAGGTTGGTTAAAATAGGATTTACCTCATACGAGGCTATGAGGACAAATAAGAGTATACATTAAGTACTTTGCACAATGCCTGGTATATAGTTAGAACTTAATAACTATAAACTGTTCTCTAAAAATAATCTGAAGTAGAGGTTTAACATACCACAAGTAAGTCTGGCACTAATCATTAGATTTGCCCACTTGAAGCTGGCACAGTTAAATCTGGGTGCCCATTTTTACTGGGTTCTCACATTATCAGATAAGTGTAGTTAGCGAATTTGGTTGTTTTCAAGAGGCAATACCTAGGAGATGAGCTGTTCAAGGCCTGAGTCTCTCTGGGAGCCAGGCTGGCTTCCTTGAGCGCAGGTCCACTTTGGGGATCCTCGATGGGAAATAAGTGTGTGAAAAGATGACTAAGCTGAATGCTCATCACGGTGAAAATATTACTCTCTTGATACAGTTAAAGGCGGAATTAACATTTCCTATTTATTGCAATTGATTTTAGTTTTCCCGCTTTTAATTTTTGATTTTTACACTGTTCCTTTTCAGATAAATTTATGGATGTAAATATGATGAGTTGACTTAAGTAAATAGTACTGATGACCCAGGAATTTGGCAAAAGTCATAAAGGTGGTACATGAAAGAGCATAGATTGGGAAAGAAGGGCTTAGAATAATGAGAAAGCTAGGGCTGTTAATGAAATAGCTTCAACTGTGTCCATTTCAAAAATTCGTAGGAAGAAATATCTTTAGGGCAGAAAGGTAGAAGCTTACTCTTAACACTCTTAAGCCAACTTTGCCAAGAATAAAGGGAGAAAGAAGGAGAAAGTAATTTTATTCCTTAAACGCTTCAATTTTGTCAACCATATGCATCAACAGCTAAATTAAAACATACAAGTTCAGAGGCTGATTTCAGGAACAGCTTCTGAATATGCAGCAGTAACTACTCTTAACAGCCACTCAATATTTGTTTCACAAGGATCAATTATATACCGTGGCTAATGCACACTTGCAGTGTGTGCCCTGCCACAGTACAGGTGGTGAATGCAAAACACACGGAGAGTCCTTTTAAGCAGCTAAATGCACACCCCATTACAGATCCATAATGTAGAATGGACACACGTCTGCAAATGGATTTAGAGCAAAGGGTTCTTAAATGGCTGGGGTACTTAGGGCTGAAAGGCCAGTCACTGGATGTGCAGCCAGAGCACACATGGTTTTTAGGATTAATAATACATTGATGTGTGTCAGTGTTAATATACATTTACAGCTCACAGCCTGTGCAGCTGAGTGTCCAGCCCATTGGCAGCCACGTATAAAAGGACTATTCTGTCTTTCCTCTCATCAATGCCTCCACTCCCAGGAAAATTAGATTACACAAGAAAAGCCATTCAGATGACATTGAGGTTTTCTTTCCTACCAAGCCTTGGCTAGGGATGCATTCAGCACGGCGATGCAACCTGCCATCCACTTTCCTCCATCAGGGTCCCGCGGACGGAGCCTGGGCCAAGCACTGGTTGGACTCCGTGGTGATGTGTCCCCCTGCCATTGGGCAGAGTGTGCTAAGGTGAAAAACAGCCAAGAGAATTGTCTGGTGGCGTCTTGCTCTCTTTGCTTTTTGTTTCTGATACGTTTACCAAACCTTTCACATTACCGTGTGACAGAGGATGTCTGATTTAGGAATCAGCCTAAGCACATGCGACCACCTCCAGAATTTCAAGCACAAAAACGTCCGTCCCAGTCACGTGTCAGTCAGCATTCAGAAGGATGGGAACAGCAAATCTTTGAAATATCATGACTATATGAAATACGATTTTCCCAGCAACTACGGTGAGCGTGGGGAAAAGGGGTAGCGCCGGTTAGCATTACAGAGCAGCTGTGGTAATAACTGTCTCTCTCTCGGAACCTCAAGGCAGGAGGGTCTTTAAATGAAGAGCACACAAAAATAACAAAAAGGTGACACACACATATAAGTAAATATAACATGATATGTGCATAAATAAGAAATGGTAAAAATAAACCCTATGAGGGCTCACAGAGGGTTCTGCTAAGGGCTTTGGGTATGTTATACCATGCTCACAACGAACTTATGAAGGAACTTCCCACTTTTCCAAAGGAGGAAATAGAGACTCAGAAATGTTTGATCACTTGCTCAGAGTCACACAGATACTCAACGGCAGAGCTGGGTCTGGAACCTCGGAACAAGAGCTTGGAACCTCTCCACGACTGTTTTTCAGACTGGGATATGACCTACTGGTAGGTGGGGAATCAGTGTAGTTGGTTTTAACCAGTATTTTGTTTTTTAATAAAATAGGGTAGAATAGAAAAGGAACATGGAGTAAAGATAAGTGTTGCTCTGTGAAAGTTTTATTTCAATTTTATAGTTGAATCTATGCAGAATATACATGTGTGTGTGCGCGCGCACGTGTGCACCATGTCTAAAAAGTGTGAGCAGCTCTGCTGTCCACTACACTTGCATTTGATTGTGCCACTTGAAGGTCATGCTCAAGGTCACTTGCAAGCTAGATAGGTAGCCCCTGGGTCCCCTGTTCTTGTGAGAGTCATTTGCTTTCTTATATTACCTTTCCCTCACGAATCCCAGGGCCCCAGCCATTCTGTGCAAAGCAGTGTAGATAAATTAATAATACAATTTAAAACCGATTCCACCAAGATAAATAGCACTTCCTAGATTAACAGCATAGCTGGCTAGAATGAATGAAATTTACTAACCCTGAGATGCTTAATCTTCCATTACATAGAAGTTAATGATTATAAGAAAGGAGTGATGGTAATTCACTTCTGCTTTTACAGGAAATCCAACCATTTCATTTTTAGCACATCTTTCTTCTCCGCACACCTTGGTGCCAAGCATAACTGCCCTGCTCCTATAGGCACTTTGGCCAATTGTCATATATCAAAGTCTACTCTTTGCCAACGGGTGAGGCCTTCTAGCACGCATGGGCTTACAAGATGTCCCAGCAGAATTTGTTGGGAGGCTCCGTGGGTGCCCTCCCTCTCATCCCTTCTGAGAAGCCTGTGTTCTGTTTTCCAACCACAGCAGGGAAGGAGTGGCAAATACCTTTAGCACAATCTGCTCCTAGAAATCCTGGGAAGCAGTGACACAGCCCGGACACACATTCGCCATTCCCATGGCAGTTACGTGGACAGTCTTGCACGGAATCTGAAAAAAGAGAGAAATGTAGTAACTACCTTTTCCTCTGCCTGCTGGTGAAGAAACTTAATAATCAGCCATCCACCATTTTTAACGGCCCGTGGGGGTAACCTCAGGGGACCGGGAGGGAGGAGCATAAATGTGTGAAATATGAGAACGGGGAGTGGTGGAGACTAGGGGAATTTGGACAACGCATGGACCTAACCACCACTCTCCATCGGATTAACCTAGACAGGAAGACAGGCCTACCATTGCTGTGGCTTTTGCTTTAAAAACAAAACAAAAAAACCCTACCTAGCTGTATTTAAAAACTGAAATTCCCGAGGTTTGAATGTTGACAAGTTTTAAACACTGTGAGCCCCCACCCCAAATATCAGCAATCTCAGCTAGACTGCCATGGGGGACATCAGCTTATAGACTCGGGTACCGAGGATGATTCTCCAAGTGACAGAGGTTATTCCTGATATCAGGTTGTAGATGAAAAAAATTCCCTGCTTTAAGGAATTCTAACAAAAGAAAAATTCAATTATGCGACTGATCAATTTAGGCATGATTTCGGGGTTCATTAAGTAGTAGGTTTTGGATTATACAAAACTCCTTTTATGGCTGCCTTATGCGGATGTTAGTTTTCATGACACTAAATTAGTTCACGTTTGTTCTAACCAGCATGACCATCTTATTTTATGATTTACTTTCCTATCTGTATTCGCAAGTCATCGCTTTACCTTCTAAAAGATCATTTTGGCACTTTTTCATGTTGATTTGGGTCTGCATAGAAAGAGACATACTCTTTTAAAATGATTAGCTAGCCTCATTTTTGCCTTAAATTAAAACAAACACATTTAGACTTTTAGGTTGCAAATTATTAAATGATGAAATGAGAAACACAAGCCACTATGCCCAAAATGTGACATGACACAGCCCCTGGGGAGCTGGAGACATCGATGTCGTGAGGTTGCATGAAAGACTCTGAAACCTAATTGTTTCTGATGGAGTCGCCTGAGAGTGGCCAAGGAGGATTTTGCTTTAAACCAGATTTCCCATTGATTCTCACTCGGGACTGAAAAACCAAACCATGCGGCAGGGCTTTCTTTCCGGTGTCTCACTTCTCAGCTACTTCTTCCAGAACCAGACGTAGTTGGTTTCTGGCACCCTGAGGAGAATTCAATGAGTGCATTTGCCTTTTCAAAATCAGGTAAAAGACTATAGACTCCACCAAGCCAATCTCTTACATGTCTAACAATTAACACTTCAGGATGAAACTCCTTGCGGATGGCTATATAAAGGTGGGCTAAGAAGCATCCCAGTGGCTGCCAAATTGTTCCATCTAGTCAGCATTCGTTCATTCAAAAATCATTAGGTTGAATCATATGAAGTAGCTGCTTTTGCAGGTCAAAAGTCAGCAATTTCACATGGTGTTAGGAGAGAATTCTCCACGGGTTTTTTTTTTGGTGTGTGTGTTTTTGAATATATTGTAAGCAGTGGCACTGACTGCATTAGTCCTGAACTATCTTTTTGAGGTTGTTTGTATAGAGAACAGCCTTGGAAGATAGATATAGTGGGTGTCTCTGGAGCAATTGGCAGGTTTACTTACTGTCCATTATAATGAAGACAATGGCTTCCTCTGGAGCAAAGAACAGGCTAGATGACCACCCATTTTAAGGGACTCAGGTAGAGTAAACTCAGCGTTCTCTCCTGTAGTGCAGCTCACTGCATGTGCAGGTATCACCTGGCCCTGTTCCTGTTGCTCTGTGGGAACTGGGGCTGGCGGAACCGGCACACATGCTGATACTCTGGATATTGCACTGCTCTGAGTAACCAAGTCCTTTGTCTCTGACCCAGTAGTCTTGTGTCTCCTGATAATATCTACGACACTGTGTCAGGGTGATGTGTTAGCTTCCAATTAGGGTGAGATCTCTGACCTGTCACTGTACTTGACATATGGTTTACGCTATTAACTGAGCACCTATCATATGCAAGGCACTGACCAGTCATTGGTGAATACGGTGGTAAATAAGACAGACTTGGTCCCTGCCCTCATAGGACTTTCATGGTCATTAAGAATACAGGCCAACACAATCACCAAACAAATAAAATAAACACTATGATAAGCTTTGAACAGAATAAGATGCTGTGATAGAGAGTGACAGGAGGAAGCCACTTAGAGAGCAGGTGGGGAGGGCCTCTCTATTCTACGCAGATGACACTTAAGGGTGAGCTGTAACAGGCAAATGAAGAACTAGGAGAAGAGTATTCCAGGCAAGAGGAATAGATTATACAAAGGCCCTGGGGTGGAAAAGAGCAGAAATGAACCCAGTATGGCTGGAGGGTAACAAATAAGGAAGAGTGTGACATAAGATGAGTTTGGAGGAGAGATCCCCCAGGGACCTGCAGGTGACATGGATGAGTTCGATTTTATTCTGGGACCAGTGGGAACAAATGAGAAGTTTTAAATATAGGAATGGCATTTATTAAGCTTATATTTTAAGAAGTCACTCCTACAGAGGAGATGGAGATTGCTTCTCACTGAGCACCTGGTCTGGAGATAGTTTGGTGGAAACTGACATCACTAAGGCCAAAAGTCCCTCTTCTGAAACCTAACATCTTCAGAGATAAAGCAGTGATGGTGCAGGGAAGTCTTTGCCACTACAGTCCCATGCAAAAGGACTGAGATCTTTACACAGGCTTCTTGCTGGGCTGGATGGCTTCCTTTGTCCTTTGGGAGAGGTATTTATCCTTAAGTCTCAGTGTAGATAACATTTAGTTCCTGGATATCTTCCTTCCTCACTTCCTACAGTCTGGGTTTTGTACCCATCCTTCATGTTCCCGTAATTCCTATAATTGCCTTTTTTATGTCCCTGTCTTCTCTCATCAAGCTCCATGAGGAAGACACAAGACTGGATCTGCTCACCCGGGTATTCTCCATGATTGCTACACAGTAGGTCCTTGGCAAACGGCTGTCAAAATGGGTGTATGTGTGTATGTGCATTTATGTAGGACAATCCAGAATAAGCATAAACTGTAATGAAGAGTATTTTTCTTTCCCAACGTCTTTCCCAAGAGTGTTTAATTTCCCCAAGGTCTTCTATTTGAAGCATTTCCACAGTTTTTGAGGGAAAAACCAATTATGCAGTCCTGCTGAAATATAAAAGGATCCCACCCTTCAGTCTCCTTTTTCCAACACTCAACTAAATATTACCATCAAGATATTATCATCTTTCCTTTTTGTCAACTTGGTTTACGTTTTCTGGAAGGAACAATGGCAGGCAATGGAAATAAGCAGGAAATGGGACTTTTGCACAAACGGAGGCTAGACTCTATTAAATCCGCACTGTATTTCAAGAATGCCACTCTGTGGTCTCCGAAGATGAAACTCATTCCTGGAAGCAGGCTGCTTCTCTCCAAAACGCATCACAAGACTTCCCCAAGTCAAAGCTGTATTTCGTGTGATCACAGGTTGACACCTGCCTAACATTTTCCTTCTGTTTCCCATCACAGGGGCTTTTGGTGCTCCTGGCTGTTCTTGATGGAGAACTTTCTGATGATAGATATGAGTAGGAGAACCTCTGAACCAAGTAAAAACACTGTTCTTCTTCCTGCATTTCAGGCCAATCACTATCATTGCTCTATCAAGATGTCGGCCCAACGATTAGGCCGATTGCCTTTGACTTTCTCTTTGAGCTACAGTCCAGACAAGAGAATTCCTCTGGGGGAATTGCTATTCCCACCTCTGGCTGGCAGGTGAGGGAGGGTAATGGCCTGGGGGAAGGGCATCTCACTAACTCAACGTCTGGGTCTACATGGATAAAGGAAAAAGGAGATGGGGGCAGAAGCCATTATTAAACTTGCTGTGGTGTGTGTGTGTGTGTGTGTGTGTGTGTGTGTGTGTGTGTGAGAGAGAGAGAGAGAGAGAGAGAGAGAGAGAGAGAGAGAGAGAGCAAGGATTTATTTGGCTGGAATTCAAAGCAATCCAGTGGTTAAGAGTCCTGACTCCACCTCTGACTAGCTGTGTGTGCCCTCGGGCAAGTTGTTTCACTTCTCCCAGTCTTGGCTTCCTGAACTGGCTCCATGGGTTGCCTGAGTTAATCCCACAAAGGTCCTAATCCAGGGGCTGGCACACAGACAATACTCTATAAATGTGTAGCTGTTTTGTCATTAGCCATCTCACTGAGTCTTTATAGACTCCAGCTAAGCCAGATGTTGTGTGTGGTGTGTGCTGCTGTGTATGTGTCAAGCCTTTTGAGTTCAAACACAAGGTAATAAAAACGGTATCATTTCTTAAGCTAAAGATTATTGCTTTTTTTTACCTCAACGTCTCAAACTCGTTCTAAACGTGCGGCCATTTTCTTCCTTCTGTGAGCTGGTTTTTCTCCTTTTCCATTTCCCCACCGTTGGTGCAAAACCTGATCCTAGAAATCGTCCCTGACTGTGGAGGACTTCTCCAGTGACTTGCACTATACAAAATTTATGACGTTAGTTTAGATCAGGGGTTGGCAAACTTTTTCTGCAAAGGCACAGATAGCAAATATTTAGGCTTTGTAAGCCAAACTGTCTCTGTTGCAAATACTCCACTCTGTCATTTTAGCTGCCATAGACAACATGTACACAGATGAACATGGCTGAGCTCCAGTAAAACTTTATTTATAAAAACAGGCAGTGGGCCAGACTCCGCCCATGGGCTCGAGCGTGCCAACCCAAATGCTTTGCAGCATTGGCTGCCCTGACAGGGCCAATCCTTCCTTAGCAGAGGGAATAAGGATGAATTTCATTCCTACGGTCAATACCAAATCCTATCTGATTTTGTGCCGTTCTGAAGTTGTGGCCACTGATGAAGAACTGCCACTTGAATTTCAGATTGGTCTATATAGATCTTTCAAGAAGCAGGGACCCCTTAGAGAAATCCATGAGGCCAATAGAGAGGTTCTTCACATGCAGTTAATAGAAAAACAGCTCTACCAGATGCACTCCTAAATACATCATCAGCTCTCATTCAGTCATTACCAACTCCATTCCAGGCATGTGCCATAGATGACGTCACATCATCTTCCCCTTTGGGGACTTAATCACTACCTTTCCACGAATGAAACTGAGGCTCAGGGAGGTACGTGACTTTCCTGGGGACAATGTAGGAAAGATAACTGGGATTTAATCCTGCATCGACCAGGCCTTTCCTCATGAAACCCCTGTATCTAGGCTTCGCCAGTGAACCTTCCTGCTGCTGGGACAACGTGCTGCTGCAGAAAGGCAATGGGCAAAGCCCAGGAGCTCATGCCATTGCCGCCACGTCCACATCCTGGGACCTTGAGGGATTCAGTTTTCTGAACCTCAATTTATTCCTCTGGAAAATGGGTCTACAATCTGCCCTGATTCAGAGAAGTTCTACCCAGGATTAGTTATTATCCTTAGTAAGAAGATTAAAACCTAATGACAAGATAATGTTAAAATATCTGTAGCTTATTTGCTTCTTAAAATTCTTAGGGTTTGCTTTAGAGAATTCCTTGCAATCTTCTCAAACTAATGGCCGTTTTGGGGGTTTGCATATACATATAAGAGGAAATTTTGGATAAAACCTTAGCTTTTCCTTTGATAGCTAATAAAAGCAGGGCTAAAACATGCCCTTAAATGACAAGTGCTCATTTTAAGCATTTTGAGATTTACCTACTTGGGAACAAAGTTATAATGTCTTTTTTTCTTAAGTCTATATATATTTTTCCCTGATTTATTTTTATGTTTTCTTTTTAAACTCTTTATTTTGAGCTTTTCTCAACTTTTAAGAGAAATTCAGAGCTGACATGGATGGTCAGTATTTATTGGCTGCACTATATGTTTAGAGATGTATACACTTTATTTGATTTATTCCTGACAACGGACCTGTGATGTGGGCACCAGTGAGTTCTGCTTTACCACAAGGAAACTGAGGCTTCTAAGAGTCCGGTGATCTCCCTAGGTGGGGTGGCCAGGACTCAAGCCAGGTAGGGTGACCTGAGTCTTCACCATAACCGAATCCTTGGGACTCCCAGTGGCTCTGTCATGATGTAAGCCCACATTCGTATTTTCATCAGGGCTCATTTTAGATGGGTGATACTGGAGGCCTAAATTAAGGTTCCTGGTTTGTTAAAAATGACCTTGGCAGATGTGTCTTCTACAGAGAAGCCCAGAGCATTTCCATCCTTTCCATGGCGACACGTCACCTCGGAGATCCCCACCTACCTAAGACAACAGTGCTGAAGGAGACCAGCTCTTTGTCCTTGCCATCATTGTAGAAGGCCAGGTGCCACAGGCCCACGTCCAGGTACTGCACAAACACGGCTTCGTTTTGAACCAGGGTCTGTATGCTCCGGCGTTCCCTGGGGGACTCAACCACACTCCACTTCTCCTTTCCGTCCAGACGCTCCATGAAGTCATACTAGGAAAAGGAGAGAGACTGACACGTGTGAAACAGGGTACAGACCTGGCCCCATGGCTCGCACCGTCCCCTCCCAGCCCATGAGTTACCTGAGAATACTTTTCCGTACATTTTACTATGAGCTCATCCAGTAAAACAAGAGTCACAAAAGTTGTAATACTAAGTCATCATGTATTATGCTTATAATCATGGCTCATAGTTTTATTACTGGAGGTCACAACCTCTTTTCTGTGGGTCTCTGAAATCCAAAAAGCTTTAAAACCCAAAGTTTTGAGGTCTTCTTCACTGTCGTTGACTCCTTCCTTCTCCTGCCCCTCTCCCCTTCTCCGTCGTGTGTGCATGTGCGTGTGTGAGAGAGAGGTGGGTTATTGCTCCGCTCCCTACTGGGTGTTATATGACACGCAGTATATTCCAAGCTACCTTTTCTGTAATTCCTAAAATTCTGAATTGCAAGACACATCTGACTCCCCACTAGTTTCAGATAAGGAATTACGGATCTATGTGACCAGCTACCGTTTACAGATCGTTTACTAAGGGAAGGTGGTACAGCGGAGTGGTTAAGACTGAGGGTTGTGCTGAAGAAAACCATCAACGAACTGAAAAGGCAACTGACTGAATGGGAGAAGATATTCGCAAACGATATGTATGATAAGGGGATTAATCTCCAAAATATATAAAGAACTCATACATCAAAAAACAAAACATCTAAAAACAAAATAATGCAATTAAAAAATGGGCAGAGGACCTAAATAGATGTTTCTTTAAAGAAGACATACAGATGACCAACGCCCAAAAGATGCTCAACGTCACTAATCATCAGGGAAACGCAAATGAAAACCACAATGACATATCACCCCACAACTGTCAGAGTGGCTATTTATTATCAAAAAGATAAATGACAAGTGTTGGTGAGAATGTGAAGAAAAGGGAACGTTCATGCAAGGTTGGCAGGAATATAAACTGGTGCAGCCCCTATGGAAAACAGTATGGAGGATCCTCAAATAATTAGAAATAGAGCTACCATATGACCCAGAAATTCTACTCCTCGGTATTCATCTGCGAAAATAAAAACACTAATTTGAAAAGGTATCACAGCATGTTCACTGCAGCATTATTTATAATAGTCACAGTATGGAAGCAACCTAAGTGTCCATCAATTGATGATAATAAAGATAATATATATGTAAATAATAAAATGTATGTATATATATGTAATGGAATACTACTTAGCCATAAAAAAGAATGAAATCTCGCCACTTTTGACAACATGGATGAACTTAGAGGGTATTACACTAAGTGACATAAGTCACAAAGAGAAAGACAAATACGGCATGATTTCACTTTACGTGGAATGTAAAAAACAAAAACAAACAAAACAAAACCGAAACAGACTAATAGACGTGGAGAGCAAACTGAAGATTCCAAGAGGGGAGGAGTCGGGGTTATGGGTGAAAAAGGTGAAGGGGATTAAGAAGTACAAACTTCCAGTTACAAAATAAATTAGTGGTGGGAACGTATAGTACAGGGGCTATAGTCAATATCGTAATAACTGTACAGTGACAGATGGTTACTAGATTTATTGTGGTGATCACTTCGTAAGGTGTCTAAACGTCAAATCGGTATGTTGTACACACAGAACTAATATAATATTGTGTGTCAACTATACTCTAACTTAAAAAAAAAAAATGCGGGCGGTGGAGCCAGACGGCCTGGGAGAGAATCTGCGCTTAGTAGCTTCTTCACCTGTCTGTGACTTAGTTCTCCATCCGCAAAACTGAGAAAATAATGTACCTATGTCATAGGATTGTTGTGAGAAATAAGATAATATACAGAATAGTGCCTGGCACAGAGCAAACACAAAACACATGTTGGCTATCGCCACCATCATCATCATCTTCATCATCATCGTCACCATCATCATCTCATTCAATTTTTGCATAACTCCTGTAAGATAGGTACTATTTGTATCTTATATTACAGACAAACAAACAAACAAAAAACAACCGAAGTCTCAGAGAAGAGATGCAACTTAATTAAAGTCACATAAGCAACTAAGTGGCCAAGCAAAAATTTGGACCTAGATCTGTCCAGCTGCACAGTGTCTGGCTTCAGAAAAACCAGCCATTAAAGGTAAAACTGTGTCTCAGTGGAAACGAGGTTCAGGACTGGAGGCAATCAGGGAGAGATGCAGGGGGCAGTCAAGGCTACTAGGACGGTGGGTGGCGAGGGCAAGCGTGGCTCCAGAGAGGCCTGTTGTAGGGGACGGGGAGCTGCTGTGGGGGGTAGTGGGAGCCACTGAAGGTCCTTGAGCAGTGACCGATGTGGCAAAAGGAACATTTTCAGCCATTCATCAGCAGGCAGGGTGTGAGATGTTCTAGGGGAAAGATGAAAAGAAACGGGAAGGCCAACTAGGAAGCAACTGCAGAGAGTGACATGGATCTGGATTAGGACAGTGAATGGGAAGAGGGGACAACTTTGGAGGGACGTTTCTAAGGAACAGAGGACAGCGCGTGATCCTGGGTTAGAGAGAGAGCATGAAAAGGCAGAGAGGACACCCATGTTTCTTTCTTGTCAACAAGAAAATCAATCAGGACCCAGGTAGCAACGGACTAATCCTGTGAACTCTTTCAAAATCACTGAGACAGAACAGTCATTTGTGTCGTGACTTTCAGAGGACATTCAAAGTGCGTAGCTTTAGCAGATAAAAACCACCAATGTGGGACTACGCTCCGTCTCATCACTTCCCCTCCACAAAAAGGCTTTTTTATATGTTCCAGACATCAACTCTAACCCCTTTCATAAACTTCACAGGACAAAACTCCAGGAATCTACTAATGTGACTTCTCCATCATCAGTATTGCCAGCTTTTCCCATGTGAAATGTGATAATTGAAAATAAAAGAGTTGATAATCTTAAGTATAAAGGCTTTGCCAGTCAGACAAAACTGGGTTTGAATTCTGACTCTGCCATTTGCTATTGTTTGAAGCTGGGCAAATGTTTTACCCTCTTTCTTATCTGCTTCTAGGGAATAATAACACCCACCTTTCCGAGATGTTACAAGGCTGACATGAGATAATGCTTAGGGCAGTGCCTGGAAGATAATAACCATTTTATTAAGTACCTCGTGATTATGAGTCACTTACTCACAAATCATAATAATTACAGAAGAGAAACTCATGACTCTAGTTTTTACATCTGGGGGAGTTACAGATGGTTGCTGTTAGGAAGTGGAAATTTCCCCATCTCTCAACAAACGAGTGTTTGTATTTAGCTTCCTTCTACCCCATATCCCATTGGTCACAGCTGTCTTCATGGGACAGAATAAACGATTTGAAGTGACATGACAAACCGATGCTGCTTTTGGAGACCTTTGTAACCAAAGCATTTGTTCCTTAGCAACCTCGTAAATGTCCAACTACCAAGACCCATGTCTACAAATTGCTGTCAGCCAGAGAAATGAGTGTAACTTCCTTGATGCCAAGGTGAGACGAATATACTTCATTTGGGGTCCAGGATATCACCCCCATGAGGAAATGTTTGGGGAAGGTGATTACTTGTGTGGGGCCATTGCTCATTATTAATTTGGGCATCAGTCATCTCTTGCTGAACTGGCAGACCAGCCAAGGGGCACAGAAATGGCTTAGGACCCACGGCACTGCTCGTTGTCCAACCAATCAAATTACTCTGGGAAGAGGCATTTGTCAGAGGAGAGAGAGAGGACATCTGCTTTGGCTGGCTCCTCAGCGGCCCTCCACAGAAGCACGGAGGGCAGCTTTCATTTAAGGAAGAATCTGTGAGCCAGGGGCTTTCAACTAGAGCACTGGGACACGTGGCTGGCATATGATATGGTGTCTGATGGGTCTCCATCCTGTATCCTTTGATTGTGCTTTATGTTTTCCAAAGCACATATCACCCTCTAAACTGATATACATTGTTTCTACACCTATTGTCAGTCTACTCAGAAGCACATCACCTTCAGGAGGGTGGGGATTTCATCTGCATGGTAGAGTGGGTAAGAGGAAGGACTTCACCGTTGGCTGCCTGGGTAGAATCCTAGCTCTGCCACTCACTTGCTGTGACACTTGCACAAGCTATTTAAATTCTCTGTGCCTCAGTCTCCTTACTTTTAAAATGGGGATAATGATAGTACCTACACCGAAACAGTGCTGTAAGGTTTAAATGAGTCAAATTATATAAAATGCTGAGCACAGTAAGTACCTGACACTTGGTAAGCACGCCTTAGTTTCTCTCTCATGATTATAATTCACCGCTATAACTAGGTCATCTTGAGCCGAGTCTGACCAACAAATATTTGTGAAGTATCAAACGAATAGAACACTGACTTTGTAAATGAGTTCCACGGAAAAGAAACTAAGTTGGAACGTATTCAAGGATCTGCCTCCAATAATACTCACTTGTCTTCTAGTTTTCTAACTTCTCATGTGCTTTCTTGAATAGGAGGGAAAGGGGCACAGGGACAGTCTGCAAGCCTGGCTCATGCACCAGCCAATGCAGAACACGCAGATAACGGGACGCGCGGCCCAAGGTATTTGTGCGTTCGTGTTATCATCCAGATGTGAGAGTTGACTTGACCAGGTCATGCTGAGTTCACCTTTCCATTTCTCAATGGGGTGATGCCCAGGACATGCTTTCTTTCGTTGGCCTTCCTGCTCCATGTCTGGCCGCTTCTGGAGAGTGCGAGAACACTGCCAAAGCCCAAGATGCCAGAGCCACGAGATAGGAGCGGCCTAGACTTTAGAATTAGCACTTGGAGGAGAGCCTGAAATCGTAACAGCAGCAAGCAATGAACACATGAAATTAAACCGCTGAAATGTTGAGGCTTAGGTATTTGTTACTTGAGCATAACCATCAGATTCTTGACCTCGTGCTTCTCTTTCTCCCCAGTTCACTCCTCAAGTTAGTAGTAACTTGCAGAGAACTTTCCATTTCTTACGGAAATGGGCTGGTAGAAGAGAATCACCCAGGAATGAACGGCAGCGTCTTCTGTTGGTCAAGTTCCAGCCTATTATGTGTAGCGTGTCTATCCCCGTTTTCCCAGGAGTGTCCCAGTTTCTACCTCTTGTACCTCCTTCCGCTCTCAAAAGTACTCTAATTTGGAATATACCGTTACCCTCCTCATAGCTTAACACACGCTGAGCAGCATCACGTAGCATCATTCACAGCTGCTATAACTTGGGGAAGAGGTGGAGACTAGGAACAGTAGGTGGATAGACCCAGCCAGGCACACAGACAGGCTTCCAGGGCACGGGCAGCAGAGCTCAGGCAGAAGCTGGTTGGCACCGAGGCCATCTGGTTCAGGAGAGCCTTAGCTCGCTAGGATTCCTAGACTGCCGCCTGGCCAGCTTGCTTGGCAGCCTGGCTGCCACGAGAAGGAGGCCATTTTCCAAAAGCTCCAGCCCTGGCGAGAGTTGCTTTTTTACGCCCCAGCACTGGGGATTGATAACTCAGGCTTAGTACCAGGGACATCTGTCTCCTCTGTTCCAGAAGCTCATCATGTTCAGTCCTGGATATGGGGGTGCTTGGGGGGGCATGTCGCACTTGGTTGACTAAGAAGGTTGCTCCAGCGTACATTCCATCTAATCGATGTGCAGAAGCGCTGGGAGAAGATTAGGAAGCATGTGACAAAAGCCCAGGAGGGGGACACATGTGCACACGGGCTGGCTCCGGGAGGAAGTCTGTCTTCCAAGGCAGCTTGTCTCTCTTGATTTGGCAATAATGCCACCCAGAGGGTGACAGCGCAATAACCCAAAATAAACACCCCCGCATCTCAAACTTCTCTCTCTTTCCGTGGACTTTGAAAAATAACCCATGTTGGCATGCAGAGTGAGGCCGTGCCTTTGAGTCATCAGTCATATCCTAAAGTGGCATGAAAATGCAACTTTTACGGGCGCTCAAGAGGCAAAGAAATAAACCACAGCAAATATTTGATCCAATTATAAATCTCCCCCACTTCTTGGCAGAGACCGAGGAGGAATGGTAATTAAGATAACTTAGTGGATTTCTAGAGGAGCTGGAAGAGAGAGCAGAGGAGACTGGACCGTTGAGCAGGGCCTGTCACCCTCCCGGAAGGGAAAGCGTTCACAGGCAGGGAGCGCACAGGCGAGAGGTGTTTCTGGAAGCTACTCCGATACACACCTGCCAAAGGGAACAAGGTTAAAGACAGACTCATCGTCCTTCTGAAAGATGTTATTACTGGGTCCAGGACCCTGGGAAACGGGAAAAGTAACTTTACTGCTATTTGGAACATCTGCTGGTGGAGGGTCGATGTAGATGGGAAAAGCAATAAACGCTGACATTTCCCACGGATGCTTGGTGTTGATTCTACCTCAGGTGGCAGGCCATACTCCTCAGCTGGCAGGATTGTAGGCATGCAGCATGTGTGCACGAGGGCTGCTTGAAGCCACATCACCACAGGGACTGGCGGTGGGGGTTACTCTTGGGGGCTTGTGCATCTCTTTCTGCCTCCAGCCAGGCCCGTGGCAAAGTGTGCTCACTAGGCTGATTCCTTTTTAAAGCTCAGTGCAATCTCTTCTCTCCTTCAAAGAGGCTGAGTGTTAAGGGAAGTGTGAATGGATGACAGTGGCAGGGCCGTGCTCCAGAGGGCGCAGGCTTCCCTTCGCGTGGCTCCACCTGTCTTTTTCAGGCCTCCATGCTCAGTTCTACCTAGTGTCCAAGTCACTTAACTAGATGCTGACGGGCCCAGCTGCGGGCCCTGCTGGCGCCACTCTCTACCAGTTACGAGGATGAGATTCTGGACAGGAAACCACTGTATTTGCAAACCGTAACAACGCATTGTTCCAGGCTCTACAGATAAGGACCAAGCGGACCAAAGATAGAGAAACACGAAACACAGTTCCTTAAGAGAAGGAGTAGGGGCGGAACACATCCACACGGGTGGAATTCTCAATTCTTTCATCACATGCCCTCTTGCAGCAGTGCAAAGAGTAATTATCAAAAATAAGAAGAATCTTTTTTTTTTTCTTCCCCCTGGGCGCTTGCCATGTGCCAGGCATAATAGCAACTGCTGACCTGTGTCATCTCACTTCATCCTCTCAGAAACCCTATTCTTATCCCCATTTCTCAGGAGACGACAATGTCTGTTAGAGAAGTGACCTACCCAGTGCCATTGACCGTGGTTGGTGGCCAAATGAGGACCTGAGATTTGATGTGCATGATCAAACATCGCGGGAGCTTGCCTCGAGTTTTCAAAGAACCTGGCTGTAGCTGTCAGCATATCTGGCAGCTGGCCTCGTTTGTAAATGTCCTCAGATGCCACTGAGCAGAGATGGGGAAGAAGGCAGAACTCAGCAGTGCTAGGGTCAGACTTGGGCAGAAGCAGGTTGGGTACCCAAAGACAGGGAAGCATCCCATTGGAGTAGACGAAAAAGGATGCCAGGAAAAGTCTGGAAGGCCTTGCTGAGTGTTGGCTGCACTGGTCTATACCCAGCTTTTGCCAATTTCCAAACTCTCCTCCTCCTTGGATTCCAGCTACACTGCTCTTTCCTCTCTTCCTGGAACATGCCAAGCTCATCCCAGCCTCAGGGCCTTTGCACGAGCTATTGCCTCTGCCAGGTCTGCTCTTCCTCCTGATCTTCTTACGGCTGCCTGCTTCTTGTCAATGCTGCCCTCCTAAACCTCACAGCCTCAGAAAGTGCATCCCTGACCACCCATATAAAAGGCCTCTATCACTTCTTTTTCATCCTTAGAAAAAAACCTACCACTCTGAAAAAAACCCAATATTTATCTACTAACTTACAGTCCATCTCTCTCCTCTTGGATACAAACTGTGTAAGAGTGGGAGATTTATCTGTTTTACTCAACAGTTTCCCCAGCGCCTAGAGCAGTGCCTGGCACAGAGTAGGTACTCAGTCAGGATCTTGACTGAATGAAAAAAAAAACATTGAGGGCCAAAGGAAATAATACCCAGAGTGAAGTCTATACCAACACAGTGGAGTTTTGGTGATATAACTACTGAGGGGACATAAACTTTTAGGAAATTTTAGTAAACACTGCGCAGTTTTCCTGCATTTTTGTTTGCCAGTTGTTCAGATGACACTATAACATTTAACGAGGCCAGAGCACTGTTGAAATGCTTCCCATGTGTTGCCTTCTTGAAAGCTTATACTAGCTCTACTGAATCGGCATCCCTAGCCCCACTTCACATACGGGGAAGCTGAGGCATGGAGAAGTTACATAACTTGCCCAAGAGCTGGTAAGTGGTGTAGCTGGGATTCAAGCCCAAGAAGCCAGATTCAGAGAGCACGTCCTAAATCCCCTGCATTACAGGCTACTCAATATGCTGAACAAACAGGCGGCCAGTGGGCAGGGTTGGCCAGCCTCACCCATTCGGGGGCAGATCAGGGACGCATTCTCTTGTCCCTGGGAAGGAGAAAGTATCCCAGGGGTCAGGGGCAGTAGGACCTTTGATGACATGCCAGGGCTCCCGAATTAGCCTGTAGACGTGGTCGCAAGGGAAGTAGGACTGCAAACAGAATCACACTTGCGATAAACAACTTCATTCATTTTTTTGGATCCCATTTCTTTTGGCCTGGAATATCTCTTTCCTGTTGTGAGGCTGGGGCTGTTACACAAAGGCTGGGGTGCCTGGAGCTCAGGGGGTACCCTGCCTACATGTAATGAGATGTAACAATTTTACTAATCTTATTGGGGAAAACGAGTCCTTTAATAAACTGCTTAGAGTAGAAGGTAAGAAATCAAGGCACTTGGGTGCAGGGGGGACGTCCCTGGAAGACAGAAAGGAAGAATACTTGTCTTGTTACTGGAAACAGGAAGGAGCTCGAGAAAAGGAAGGGGAGGGCAGAGGACAAGCAAGATGGTGGGGAACAGCCAGGCCCCTTCCTGTGACTCACTCCCCACACTCCTAAATCTAAGAAAAAAGAGAGAGAAAACACTAAGGGAAACTGTGCTCTTTCTAGATATGAGCAAACGTCTCATGGAAACCAGCAAAGAGGGTGAGCAGCATTCCTGGATGTCACCAGGCAGGAAAGCAATGGTAAGAGATACAAGAGGAGTGAGCCACAGGAATGTGGAAACCAGGGGTGGGCTCAGCTCATGACACTTAGCCCCAGCTTGGCAGCTCAGGGAGCCCCAGCTAACATCTGGCTCCACCGGGAAGGCCTACCTGTCTCCAAATGAGGTACATGGGAAAGTACAACTCGCAAGCCTGCCCAGGACTGATGTGACAGGGCAATGAATGTAAAACCACTGGGTCATTCAACAGGTATTGAGCACCTACTCTGTGACTGTCCCAGCTCTGGGCACTGACAATGTGGGCATTGGGTGGTTTATAAATCATACCTAAATTAAACTGATTTAAAATAAAGCAGGGTAAAGGGATAAAGCGTAGATTCTCTTGTCAGGAAAGGGCTTGCTGAGGGCATGGTGTTTGGGTAGAGGCCTGACAAAAGTAAGCCATGTGAATATCTGGGGAAGGAACAATCTGTAAAGAGGAAACAGCCAGTGCAGAAATTCCGAGATAGAATGAGCTTGGCATGACTGGGGGAGAGCATGCAGTGTGGTGCAGTCGAGGGAGTAAGGAAGAGATTGCTGGTGAGCCAGCCTGCAGACGGAACGAGCCTGCAGACAGAACAAGCCTGCAGACAGAACGAGCCTGCAGACGGAACGAGCAGACCATGGCGACCGACAGTCCATCAGATGTTTACTGGGCACCTGCTATGCACAACACTGCCGAGAGCACTGGACATGCAGCAGGGAACCCAGCAGTCTGCCCTCATCGAGCTGGCCTTCCAGAACAACTTCAGATTTTCCTTTAATGTGATGGGAGGCCTTGGAAGGTTTGTAGAGAATAAGTGCTCTGAGGAACAGTTGTAAAAGAGGAGACCAGAGCCTTTTGTGCAGTGAAGAAAACTGGTGTGTTCTCTGTGTCTGGCTCCTAGGAGGGCCCTCTGGGCTTGGCAGTGGCTTTGGTGGTTTGCTGGTTGAAGATAAACAGGTTGTGGAGTCTGCCAAGTTTCCTGCCCTCTGCATGGAAAGGCTAAAATTGTGGTTTCCGAGTTTCAAAGGAGTATGTTTTGGATGTCTCTGGTATGGGAGGGTGGTGGTGTAGGGGTAATGAAAATAGCATAGAAAAGGATAAATGATCAGTTAGCTCTGTCACTACGACGAGGATGAGCGTCCCAGCACCCCTCCTTCTCAGAGCTGCTCAGAGAGAATTCCCAAGCAAAACGGTGATAAATGTTACGTAAGGAGGCCAGGCCCGGGCCAGGTGGGGACAATGCATTGCCTGGTAGGTAGGCCTTCCTGGGAATTCTTGGAGTGGCCTCAGTGCCAGTGACCAATAGCCAAACAAGGCTCTGCCTTGTCTCCTGCTGCAGTCCCTTGACATGTATAGTAGGTGCTCAATAAATGTTGGAATCCAAGGTTATGGCCTGCTTTTGGCAGAACAGTGTGTCTAGCTGAAGACAGAGGCTCCTTGGGGAGAAGGGTAACCCTCTCGCACAACATTTTTGAGGTCAGGGAGAAGCCGTTGAAAACCACAAATCCTGTTCTCCTAATTTTGAGATTTCCCCTCAAACCATGTGTCCCCAGTTACAAGAGTAACACATAGCTTTGCGGTGTTTGGCTACTTTCCCCTTTTATTTAGCATGTGTTCCCAGCAGGGGCTGTATACAGAGCTGTACACCAACACCAACTCAACACAGGGTCACAACCGCAAGAACTCCAGAGGGGCGGCCCTCCTTGGTCACTCTTGGCCTTGTAAGAGCCAGTTCTGAATGGGACAGCTGTGTTCTCATTGATGAGCGATGGCTAAAGAAAAGCACAATTTCTAAAAAGAAGACAATCACTACATGAAGCTCTGACATAGCCCATATAACAAGGGATCTTCGCTGCCCTCTGCTTGGAAAGGTCTTTCCCTCTCGTTCCCTTCTCTTTGTCTGCCTAAATCACCTTCCAAAAGTCAGCTCGAGTAACACCTCCCTCAGGAAGCTAAAATTCCACACAGGTTAGATTTGGTGGCCTACTTTTATGCTCTTAAATCTCCTGTACCCAAATCTTTAGTAACAGTAATAGCTAACATTTGATGAGTTTATTATGTAAGGGACAGAACAGTCTCCGTAAATGATACGTGGCATCGGCTCCAAGAAACGTACAAGAGGATAGTGCTGGCAGGATGTGTGCATCCACCCCTCTCCCATCCCACGGAGGGAGGGACATGGCTGGACACGGCAGGACACACTGTGCCTTGTGCCTCAGGAGAGGTTCCCAAATCCCCTGCTCCCTCACCTATTTATAAAAGGATTGAGAGGAGACAGGAATCACTTGGGTGAATTGGAAGCCCCTGATCTTTGCAGTCTGGATTAAAGTATTCAGGAGGACCAGCTAACACTCCGTCTGCCTATCAGCATTGGTTTCAGCCAGAGGCTTTGCCATTCTCCCTGTAGAGACCACAGGTTGCTAGGTTACCTGCGAGTGAGCTGTAAGGGCTGTAGACCAGCCAGATTGACTGACTGATCTCCATAGGGTGCTTTCTATTCGCTGGGCATTATCTCATTTATTCTCACAACAACCTGATGAACCCCAGTCCTCATTTTACGGATGGCGGAACTGAATCTAGAGAGACCCGTCCACAAACATTCCACTACAACGTAGCAGAGATAACATTCAAACTCAGACCAGGCCGATTCTACCATCAGTTCTTATCTTCCCCCCAGGACTGCGTCTCACGGCCCAGTGATGACGCTGCCATCATTGCTTAATTCATCAGGTCCCCATCTCCTCAAAGACAGAGCCGATGCCTTTCTTCTCTGCATCCCCAGAAATTCAGTGAATATTTGTTGAGTGCATGCATGGACTGATTTTATATTTCGTCTTCCCACAAGGCCATGCCCTCATCATGCTGCCTTTTGATCCACCCCAGGAGAAGGGTGGAAAGCATTTCTCTGAAGACCAAGTGAGCCACAGTGTAGAGGTCAAGTTCAATGAAACTGATGAACGTCTCAAGGCTATTCCAAGATGCACCAATGCTCTATCATGAGGCCAAAAGAATGGAGGTTTTACCTCTCTGTGCCTTGGTGATGTGATTTTTTTACTTACTGCACATTCCCAAGTAATTGTCTTTAGCCAATGGTTTATCAGAAAGGTCCCATTTGGCTCCTCGCCCTACCAAGATCAATAGTTGGGTCTTCTGGGCTGGTTGTGAAAATAAATCAAGTATATCACTGAAGGTTGGGAGCAAACTGGAAATGTGTCCAGTCACAAAATGACTTCCCAAGCTCCAAAGAGGGACAGATTACAGGCGCTGGCTGGCATCTGTCAAAGCCTGGCCTGAACCTTTCACCAGACAGCAGTGTGACCGTGGGCAACGTACTTCAACTCACTGAGTCTCCGCTCTCTTATTCCAAGCCAGGATAATAAAAGTACCCCCTCTGAGGGTCACCGTGCATCGGGCCCAACTCATGGAAAGCATTCAATCATTGTCAGCTAGTCTCATGGTTATTATTATTGCTATAAAAGCTTGACACATTGCAAATGTTTTGCGTTAGCAACTCTACTCCTAAGAATTCATCATATGGAAATCATTTAAAAATACACGAACGTATACCTGCAAGGATGTGTACTGCAGAATGATTATAATGTTGCAAAAGTGGGGGCGAGGGTTGGTTAAAAACATTTTAATCTATGCACTGGACTATTTCTGAGGCATTTTAAATGAGTTCATGGAAGAATACTTAGATTTACAAACATGTCCTTCACCTTTATTAAAGCAAAGAATCAGGGTAAAAAAGTATGCATGGTATGATCCCATATTTGTAAAAATGATTGCCATATGTGAACAGAGAACTGGAAGTATACTAAAAAATGTTAATGTTTGCTATTTTTTCCTATCATCGTCATATATTGCGTTTACCATGAGAAAAACACAAACGAAAGTTACCTTTTAAAAGAAAAACAATTGAACTTTGTTGTATTTTGTTTTTTTGGGGGGCTAGCATTACGGGTGCTTTGAAACACATAATAATCATAGCTTATATTATTTCTATGTGCTAGCACAGTTCAAAGTGCTTTATAAAGATTACCTCATACATCGCCAAACAATGCTATGAATGTGTAATATTAGCATCTCCATTTTATAGATGAGGTCACTGTGGCACAGAGAGGCTGACTGACTTGCCCGAGGCCACACAGCTTGGAAGTACTGGAGGCTGAAATTCAAGGTCAGACAGTCTGGACAAGTCCACACTCTTATGCCCATTCTGTGTCTGGAACAGCTGCATAGGCACTCTACAGAATGTTTATTTACACTTTATTTTTATCTGTGTATTTATATATTTTAAAATTTATATTTAAATGCCTACACTGATTTGACATATACAATAGGACCTAGTTAGTTATCTGAGGATATTTGGAATTCATCAAAGGCCACTTGAGATGAATGTCCTCAACCAACGGAAAAAAATGACCTATTAGGACTTGATCTTAAAAACATGAAACTCTAATTGTGAAAAAACAATTTTGTTTTAAATCTCATATTTAGGAAATTCAGGTTGTATCTGCAACTACGCTCTAATTGTTAGAACGAACACTGAGTTTTCATACCGACACAAAAATGTGACACCAAACATTTCATTGTCTCTCAGCTTCATTGATTGCAAAACACATCCTGTTTTCAGAGATGTCAGGAGACGAGCATCGTGTGCATCTTGGAATCGATGAAACACTCCAGAACAATACAGCATCACTTTAGTTTGACTGGTGTAACACAATCAAAAGGGACGTTTCTGTCAACATATTGGCTGTCGACGTCAAACTTTCCAGGACTTCTCTTTACATTATAATTGCCCTCTTGGAAGTGCCTTTGTCACCTTTGTTACTTTTCTCTGCTGTAGTGTTTCACTGTGCTGACTCAGTCAGACCCACACTGACCGAGGCTTCCCCTGGCCCTTTAAAGCAGACCTCCAGGACCGCTGTCATTCACCTCAAGAACTTCCTGTTTGGGGCATGAGCTGTGATTTACTATGTCAATCATTGTGTTTCCACTGTATTGCAGGAAGCGCCTGGAAGTGACCACCCACAGGGAGGAGACAAAGGGGGTGTCTGCTATGCCCAGTTTTGTGACTCCAACCTGGTCTCAGTTCTTTCCTAGTACCTGCCTCCTAGGGTTGTGGCCAGGATAACATCATTTGTGTGCAACAGTCCTTGGCACCTTGTAGGTGTGAGGTGCAACTTCTCTATGTGTGTATCTAAGGTAAGGGATGGGAGTAGTTGTTAGATATTTTAAATGATTTAATATCGAAACAGTTATTTCCTAGCTTCCTCTTTTAAGCTTGTGGATCAATTGAAGAGTAGCCAGAGCCGGTAAGAAAAACGATGAAAGAAAATACGGTTGCTATTCTATGTACAACCCTTGTATATATCTCTTGTGATTTTTCATAAAACTGTGCAAATAAGACAAAGTACATAAATGCAATGAATATGAAGATCATAGTCTTCTATAGCCTCTCAACGCTTGTTTTACTCAAAACAGACTCAAGCTTGTCACAGAGTCACTTTTCTGAAGGAGAGAGAGAGGACTGAAACGAAGGAAAGCTCAAAGAATATGGTGACAAATACCCATATTTCAACCACTCAATTGAATAAATGTAACATTTTGTCACATTTATTTCCAGCCTTTGTGTGTGTGTATACAAGCACTGGGGATGGGAAAGGAGCTTGCCTTACCTCTAATATTTTATTATGGATAAGAACAAGAACATTTTAAACCGAGTTCTCAGTCCTGTTCTCCTGACCTATTCCTAGAGGTGACCACTCTCATGAGTTTCATATCTCTTTCTTCATATATAATATATGCACACACACACATTAAACATACATATACAGAGATGAACATTATAATAATAAATATGGATTTGAACTATAAACTATATGCTAATAAAACTTTCCCTTTTGTACATTTTATACATGGGGTTCTACATAAGATTTCCCTTGAATATAAAGGTCTTTTTCCAGAAAAATTTGCATACTGCTGAGTTATAGTACCTGTGAGACTCTTGGTCTAAATTGTGATTTGGTGCTGCCCTGTCTTACTTATTCCTGTGTTCTCAGTTTCTGTCTTTCTCCCCAAGTTCCACTTACTCAAGCATTACCCTTCTTGCTAACCATTCACAGTGTCCTCTATGCACCCCTGTCAAGACCAGTTCTCTTGTAAAACTCAAGTGTCCCCTGAGATTTCTCTTTAGCTCTGCTTGGTGGCTGCCCAGGAAGGTACCCATCGATTTAAGTGGCAGTTTCGGTTCCTGGTAGGATGTCACCAGATAATTACAAGGGGTCTCTCAAGAAAGACCTTTTCAAAAGCACTTTGAGTCCAACACAGAGGAAACCAAGGTTCTCTTGGTTTCACAAAATTGTTCTCCATGCCTCAAACACTTTTGGAAAGAAAGGGTCTGAAAAAATGCCTATAAAAATATGCCTCTCTTCAAAGTGAAATTAAATTGCTGTGTGATGTGTTATGTAAGCTGACGGTCAAACCCTGGTATTCCCTCCACATTAACCTCGTAGAACACAGCGCCACAGAAAGGGTGAGGTCCAGGAAGAGCCTGGTGAATGGGCACTGGGAGGGTATAGAGATGGTGGCATGATGACAGACTCGGGTGCTTAGTGTCTTTGGGAGACCCCGTGTCCCAGGGACACAGTTAATGCCACTTTTAATTGAAACAGTGTGCAGTTTACTTTCTTGGGCAAGAGCGATGGGGACAAGGAAAAAGAAAGTTCATTTTCAAATAAGGCTCTGAATTGGAAAAGGATAAACTGAGCTGGCAAAAGCTAACCCCACTAATCGCCATCTATAAATTTGCTTTTAAAAAGGGTCATTTAGGGGAATTCTGCTGGTGAGGACCAACAGGAATGTTTGCTCTGTTCATTGGATCTCTGTCCACACATACTTGATCTGCCATATTTGCACTTATTTGGAATGATCATGGGGCATCTTGTGGTCTCTCAGATCATTCCTTTTTCTTGTTTCATGTGTGGAGAGTTTGCGTCCCATCCCACAGACACATCTGAGTACACACATCCGGATGTAAGGCACTTGGGGTTGACAGCATCTGCTTCTACTTCAGTGTCATTCAATCCTAGTCCCTCCCTCTAATCAACCCCCAGGAGCCCTCCGCCCGCCCCATGCTCCCCAGTTGCCTCTGGAAGTCACTGGGCTCTTAGCTCCATCAGTCTGAGTGATGAAATAGGCATTTTTAATATTTGCTAAACAGGACTGTGCAGAAGGTGAAGTCTCGGCAGGGCTCCCAAGCGGTAACGGCATCTTGTTGTCTCAGGTTAATCATGTACCTAATTTGCCGATTATTGACTTATTCTCACGAAGGATTTCACTTGGCTTGACATATCAGCAGCAGTCAGTGATGAACTGTCAAACAAACTTGCTCACTGCCTTAACCACCCAAGAGCCGGAGTTGCAGCAACAGCCTCTGAGGTTTCCTTTCATGCGTAGCCCAGTAGCTGGGTCAGCTTATTACTCCTTTGTTCAAGTCTGATCTGCTCTCTCTCTAGCACTGGGGTGGATTGAGTCTGACACTGTTTATAGGCTTTCAAATATTTGGCAAGATAGGCCTCCTTACACACACCATCCCCATAAGAATTCATGCTGGTAGGTTATGACTGGTTTAACTCAACTCTTTTTTTTTTTGGGGTCTAGCTTTTAAAAAATGCAATGCAGGATATCAAAATGCTGCATTTAAAAGACAACATACTATCTGCCTTTCAAAGCTTAAACAACGATAATCATACCCAGTTTCTGCAAGCGTTCAAGTAAATAAAATGGTCAATTACTCAGTGCTGCTGGTGGAAACTTGCAGAAGGACAATTTGGCAATTCGTACAAAATCCTCAAGGCTTACTTTGGGGAAAAGAATGAAGGATGTACACCAAGACCGGCCCCAAGGACAGGTATCCCACATTTTGCTGTAAGTCAGGAGGGCTTTTCGTTGATATATCTGGTGCTTCTCCTCCCAGGGACATCACAGGATTGTATTTATACTTCCTGCCCCACTGAAGTTAGGATATGACTTGCTTTGGTCCATACGAGAACGGCTTAAAAGATTCGTGTCACTTCCAAATAGAATTCTTAGGCATCTGTGCACCACCTTCCCCTTCCTTTGCTACTGGGACAGTCATGTTCCTGGCAGTGGAGTTTCCATAGGTCTGTGTCCTTGAATGAGGCTGACATTGAGCAATGTCCAATGTCACCAAAAATGCACATGTGAAGTAGGGTTTCCCAGCCTCAGCACTCTCGACATTTTGGGCTGGGGAAGTCTTTATTGTGGAGGCCTGTCCTGTGTGTGTCTAACAGCACCCCAGTCTCTACCCACTAGCGGCCAGAAGCAACCTTTTCCAGAGTGACAAGCAAACATATTCCCAGATGTGACCAAATGTCTCCAGGGTGGGGCAAAATTGCCCCTGGTTGAAAACCACTGACACAGAATAGACAACAAATAGCTTCTGTTGTTTTAAGCTACTCAAATTTGGAGGGTTTTTTTTTTCCCCCTACAACTTATATTTTTTATTATATCAAAAATACTACATAAACATTTAGCAACAGGGGGCTGCTTTCAAATGTCAGCTGATTTTACTTTATTCCTTTTATCTGTGTTTTAAAATTTTTCTTTAATGAAAACAGTTTGTTCTTTAATAAGAAGAGAACACTAGAAAATTAATTTTGTTTTTACAAGTGTATTTATATAAGTGCCTATTTCCATATAGTGTTTGCTAGGGCCATGCGTAAGTTCTTAATACAGTGAAACAGTTGCATGTGATATCTTTATATTGTGCCTTAGTTTGTAAAATGTTTTCTCATCCTACCTTTGTCGCTGTTGTTGTGTAATTATAACAACACTGTAAGGGAGGTCATACAGGTAGACGAGGAAACTGAGGCCAAGAGAGGTTAAGAGACATGTCCCAGGTCGCCTGGCAGACATGCAGCAGGGCTTCCATTCTCAGTTCTCCCTCTATTCCAGGACTTTCTCCCCTATGCTATGGTGCCTCTGTATCACTGTTTTTAGCCATTTTCACAAAGTCAACTGGGACGGACTCTGATTCTTGGGAAATTTAAGCAGAAAGGATTCTCTCTGTAGTTAATATCCTTGGACATGGATACTAAACCTTGTAGGCTTTTGGTCAGAGCTTGATACTCAATAAAATTTAAGGATAGCCATTTCATGCAAGACAGCCAATAGAATTTCAGTCTTTCTCCTCCCCACCTCTTTCTCTTTATCACTTTCCAGCTCAAATGAGTCACCTTGGCTAGACTGCCAATCCCTATAGAACTTACATTCCTTGATAGGATATGCCAATAGATGAGAAATTCTATAATGAGTTAGTCACCTGTCCTTGCAAGGAGCTAAGCACCATCTCCTCGAGGAAATGTAGCTCATCAAATGGACGTGGATGCACGTAATGACAGCGAACGAATGTGAGAATGTGTAGGAAGTCGTTTTTCCCTTTCTTTCTTTTTCTAAGAAGCGCCCCTATATTGTACCTGTCTTGTGCAATTCCAAGCATCTGTGCTGTGTCGCTTACTTGACCCTCCAACACACACTAAACTCCCAAATTGACAGCTGGACTGAAACCCTCAGTGCACATCAGTCCACGCCTATTCATTTCTCTTCCCTTGAAATATGATGGGACTGTCCCTGGAGCGGAGCTATTTTGAGAGGACGATCACTAGAACAATCATTGGCTTGGCAGGAGATGGACAGTGTGGTGTAGCCACAAAAGAAGAAAAGACATTGTCATCGTGGGTTTCAGGCTTGAATGTCAGAGCAGCATGGAAATTGGGTAGAGTGTTCCTGCCTGCTGTCCACTATCACGCGGTGACAGAGACGCACCTACGCAACCTGTCACGATCACAGGCTTTTCCATGATAGTAGCTGCTCAGAGCATGCATGGGAAGGGTGATCACTGTTCTTTGAAACAAACGACGGGGGGAGGGGAAGTGTTTTTAACCAGCAAAGCTCCTTGCATCTAATTGGCTGAGGGGAAAGTTATGCTTAGCTGTACCCAGAGGCATGTTCACACTTAACTCCCGAATAACACCAAAAAGCAGATTTCACCATTGCAAATCCTTAGTTGTGCTACAATAGAATCAGTGGAGCCTGAAGGTCAAGGAGACCACCTCACAATTCGCATAACTTCCCAGAGCAGCACCATGTGGCCTGGCCAGAGTTCCAGAAATGCCTCAGGGACTCCTCTCAGCTGAATTTCTCTTTCTCTTGATGAGAAACTCTTGGAAGAGCAGATGTGTCTTTTGTATCAGGAGTTCTGCTTGGTCAGGGCTACGTTAACTCTTCTCTGGTTAATCAGTGCCTAGACCCATAAATATTTTTCTGGATGGATTGAGGGAGGTCATATTGATTACCACTTTCCATATCGGTCCCTATAGCATAGCTGTGTACGGTAATAAAAACCTCCACAGCCCATCCTCTCAAAAAAGAAATAGTCCTTTTAAGTCCCTTATATTGATCACTTCAGGCTGTGAAGATGAGATTGCAAATCAGTTTCATCTTGAGAGCCAACACTGATCAATCGTTAGTGGCTGCCTTGAGGGTTCTGTTGGATGTATCTGTGCACTGAGCTCAGTGAGGAAAAAATGCAGTCATTGATTAGCAATGTCTGCCATGAGCTAAAGACAAAGACATGGTACCCTCCTTGCTTTATATTTGCCAATGGGTTTGAAGTTTTAAACTCTTCCAATGGAATGTTCTAGATAAATACCTTTCCAACATATTTTAAAGTCAGCTTTGACTGGCTATAATGTATGGTTAAGGATGATTTCCCTCTACTGGAGTATTTTCTTAACATACTTCTTTATGTACTTGTTGGATTTGAAGGCAAACAAGGCGGGAAAACCTGACTTGGGTTTCTTCAGGATATCCAATACTTACTGGAAAAGAAAACCAAGCCAGTAAGGTGTTCATTTATCCTGGTAGTATGTATAATACAATCTCTACCAGGACAAATTAAAGGAGGGACGAGAGGAAAAACAAATGAAATCCATAATGTAATTGAATCTCTTCACTCCCAACACTGGGAATAACCTCACTGTCACGTGCCAAGGACTCCCTGCAGAACTAAGTAGAGGGAAGGACAGGAAAGTCAGAGAGAAACCGCTGCTGACTTTCGTTTAATGCTACATCACTCTTTGCATACACAGTGGGATGTTTTCTAGTGCTATTTCAACAACTCACCCCAATAACCAGACACCTGGACAGAAAATACCCAACATTCACCTCCACGTCTAGCAAAGCTGACTCCGTCAGGTAGGGACATTACCTTTTGTTTTGAGATACAATTCATATAACTTAAATGTCACCATTTTACAATTCAGTAGTTGTTAGCTGTGTGCAACCAGCTATCTGATTTCAGAGCATTTCCATCACCGCAAAAAGAAATCCCATACCTCCTAGCAGTCAGTCCCAAATTCCCTCCCCCCACTGCCCCTGGCAATCACCAATCTTTCTGTCCATATACATTTACCTATTCTGGATCATATAAATGGAATCACATAATATATGGCCTTGCATATCTGGCTTCTTTCACTTGGCATAATACATTCAAGATTCATCCATGTTGTAGCATATAACAACACTTCATTACTTTTTAATGTTTCAATAATATTTCATTGTGTGGACATATTGCAGTTTGTCATCAGTTGATGGACATTTGGGTTTGTTTATACTTTGTGGCTATCATGAGTAATGCTGTTATAATATCTGTGTGTATGTTTTTATGAGAATTAATCTTTTCAGTCCTCTGTGGGTATACGCCTAGAAGTTGAATTGCTCGGTCATATGGTAATTCTGTGTTTAACTTTTTGAAGACCTGTCAAATTATTTTCTACCGTGGCTACATCATTTTACATGCTCACCAGCAATGTACCAATTTATTACGGTACCCATGTTCGTACTTCTCCACCCCCCTGCCAACACTTTTTATTGTCCATCCTTCAATTACAGACATCCTAGTTGGTGCAAAGTGGTATAGTTTTAAACGCAGGGTGATATCAAGCATGGTCATACCTGGGCATGAGACGGTGGAAGTCCCCTTCTTATGTAAACACCAAAGAGAGCATCCTTCCCGAGGGAGATGTTGAACTTTAAGAACTGGGGCTGACTGATGTGAATCTGTGATCTCCAGAACACGCCTGGTGGGACTTCCTGGGTCACGCGCCGACCAACTTCTGCTTCGCCACTGTCTATGCTGCTGTTTTTCAATGACCAGGGCACTGAAAGACAGGAATTGGTAGGGAGTCAGTGACATCTGTACACATCAGTTGGCTCTACATTTCTGTTTAATTATGTACCAGGATTTAAAAAAAACCCAGAAACATATTAAGATTAAACTCATCGCAAGTTTCTCTTTAAGTCACAGCTTAAAACATTTAGGTATTAAATAACAAAGCTATAAACTCATACCCCAGGGCATGTGAAATATGGGCGTGATGATTTCCAAAACTTCTGTGACTACTCTTTATTGATAAAATAGAATAAGAGCTGGCGTTTGCTAAGTACACGTAAAGCTTCCGACAACCCCAAACGTGACTCTGAGATGTAAAAATGACCAGCAGGGGAAGGGAGGAGAGTCATATTCATTTGGCACCACATTTAATGCTTGCAGCCTTTAATTATTCTTTCCAGCCACAAATAAATCCAATGTACTCTGACATTTTCATAAATTAAAAAAAAAGAAAAGAAACAACAATAAACAAAAATCAGTCCAAAGTAAATAAAATGACTCAACAGAAAATGGGACTTGACCTCAGGCGGACCTAGTATTGGGAGTGACCCCTTTCCTTGAGCAAGAAGAAGGGACCTAAGAGCCATGTAGAGACCACCTCTCTCACAGTCTCAGTGACAGCCAAGCATCTCGGAAGCATTATTTGAAATCGCTTATATTGCACATACCCATTGCCTGCACTCAGCATCCTTCAGAACTTTAATAATAGGAGTTCCAGAAATACCCATTTTGAAAGTAGATTTTTAAACAACAATAAACCAAACAGTGCCTGCTACACTTCTAAGGGTGACTTATTTCGTGAACAGAGAATTAAGGAAGAGCTGGGCGTTACTGGTAGCTGCCCAACAAAAGCAAGTTAACTGATCTCTTTCAGAGCTTCATTTTCCTCAGTTGTAAAATGGGAATAAAGCCTAGTCAGAACCTAGTGTTAGAAAGGTCACTTGTAATTCCTTCAAATGGATTCTTACATTGAAAAAAATAAAAATAAAATCAATCCCCTATCTTCTTGAGAAATTTTAAACCAATTGAAACCAGATACAGAAAGAATTAAACAGATTATTTGTTGCGAGGGTCTTTTCACTTTTCAGTTGACCACTTTGATGGCCTTGTGGATGTGAAAACTTCTTCAGATGGATGGGCAAAGGGTGGGAAGCGTGCTCCCCTCTGATTCTGTAATGGATGGGCTCTTCCGAAAATATTTATCTATATTTGGCCACTCCACCTTGCAGAAGGTTTGCAAGGTCAGGAGAGGTTATAAGATTGCTGAGTGAGGACTGGCATGAAAGGTCAGTGAAGCTGTCTGAGGCCAGAGACACGGCTTTGTTTCTGTCTGGACACTGCACCAAGACCAGACTCATAAATGACCTTGGTGCCTGTTTCTCCATCTGTAAAATGAAGAGGTAACATTTCTGGATCTCTGAAGGTTTTCCATATCTAAATTATAAAAGAAAACCACAGAGTGACTTGAGAAGTCTGAAGTTATTATTTTTCCCCCCTTTTTTCTTCAACAAGAGAGGTGATGACTCATTTGTATGTAGCTCAAAAGTGTACCAAATAAAAAGTCAACAGGGGCTTAAAATAACGGAGGAGAAACACTGATTTGGACCTGAAGAAGAATCTTGACCTCTGGAATAATAAAACCATGGAACAGGCTCTTGAGGGAAGTCTGGAAGCTTCCGTCACGTAACATCATTAAGAAGCAAAGAAACAATGAGTAAGTCCTGAGTGGTTCAGATCTTTAGATGGGGACTAGATGGTTTGTTCCTCTAACACTTTTATGTTGGCTACGGCACATGGAATACTCCCTGTAATGGGGAGGAATATTACATAGTACGTATGAGCAGAGACTCTGGGCTGAAACGGCCTGGTTCAAATCCCAGCTTTGATCCTTGCTAAGTGTATCACTTCTCTGTGCCTCAGTTCCCTCATCTGTATAGTGGGGGCACTATTATTATTTCATAGGGTTGTTATGAAGAGTTAATGAGTCAACCCGTGCAAAGCTTTTAGAATAATTTTTGGCACAAAAATAAATACTAAATAAAAATGAGCTGTTGTTGTTATCTACAAGGCTCTAAGCTTTTGCTGAAATAATGACAAGTTGAGGGGGAAACACTTATTATCACAAGTTGATCAGAAGCTCTCACTGTTATAAATTCGAAATGATTTTACACTTAAAAATGCTGCTGTGGACAGGCCCCCTCCTCCCCCCAAATTAAGGCCTTTTGGGGGAAGGGATATAATTAAAAGGATGCAGTAAGGAAGAAACGTACTTAAAAAGACCCCTGGGGAAGAATAGTTTAGGGGCCTCTGACAGTGACCAAAAGTAACCCTAGCAATCATATGGTGGCAATAAGTTAAAGAAATGCATTAAAAATAGAATAGAATTGAGAAGAAATGAGTCATCTTTAAACTTAATAAGATGGGCTTTCCTTCACGTCTGTTGGGCTTTCAGGGTTGCTGGGTTAATGACAGGATACGGAAAAGAAGCAGGAAACCAGCACCCATGAGCCGGCTAAGCTACTGTTGAAACCTAAATGGATTTTGATAATGTCAAGCCAAATGAGGATGCCGAGCGGTGCAAGGTGGCTGGCCTCCAGGCAGCACTGGCTCTGGAGAAGTTCCCACAAGAGGCCGCAGCGGGTTGGTTCTCAGAGGAGTGGAATCCCCCTTCTTTTACTAGACCCCCAACTTCAGGACACTGGCTTCTGTAAATCCATGGCCACCACCGGTGAGCACAGGCTGCTTTCTCAGCTGTCACACCTCCCCCTAGGGTTTCGGGTGCACCCCTCCTTCTTGTCCCATCCACTAAGGAGAGAGCGCACCTGGGTGAAGTACAGGCTTTGCGGCCAGGCAGAACTGGGTTCACATCCTGACTCTGGTTCCTCCTTGCTGGGTGACCTCCAGCAATTTGTTTAACCTCTCAGGGCCTCCATTCTTTTTTTGTAAGATGGGAAAGATAATAGTAGCTGTCTCATAGGGTGAGAGTGACAAATGCATGTACACAAAGAGGGGCTTAGTGCAGTGCCTAGCACACAGTAAGTCAAATAAATGCCAGTTAGTTACACGGAATTAAATAATGAAAAATTATATGGGAAATCATCAGGCTTCCCTTTCAGAATAAAGGATTTTCTAAAACATTGTGTGTATACATGACATGTATGTATGTATGTATATTTGTATATATGTATATATGTCTGTCTGTCATCTATCTATCTATCTATCTATCTATCTATCTATCTATCTATCTATCTATCTATCTATCTAATCTACCAAGAGAGCAAGGAGAGCACAATTCTTCTGGAATAGACTTAACTATGGAATAAGCTTAAATTTGGGAATCAGCACCTGTTTCCATTACTGATTTTTGGTGGGGACTTCTAGAAGCCAGTACGGTGACTTTATTGATTAGCTTACTTTATTGATAAACTTGCTTTATTGATTAACGCTGAAATTAAAGTCAGCTACGCCTTCACGCTGAAGCTCTCTTTCCCCTCACATCCCTCACCTCCTTACCCCACACCAGAAACACAGGTTCCTCCTCTGGGTTTCCGTAGCATTGACACTTACCTCTAGAGCGGCACCTGTGACTACGGATGTAGCTGGTTTTGCTTATCTTCCCAAGTCTCTTAATAGACACTGTGTTTCCTGAGGTAAGGCAGAGCTGGGTTCAAATTCATCTCTGGGTTCTCTGTGATTTGAATCTGGCCACCATGGGTGCTCTATAAATGCTTGTTGAACTGAATCATGTTTTACATGCCCATCTGATGGGGTATTTTAGCACAACCCCTGTGACTACTGAGTGAAAGGAGAGCCTTAAGGAAGATTCACTCTACAAAGTTGCATGTAAGCTGATTTTTTTTTTTTAAACAAACTTACGTTTTGAAAGCTCTATGAGGATATTTACTATTTAAAGGAAACTTCCTCGTGGATCCTTTTGAAAAATGATGAGTAAACTCTTAATTTTTCTTTTGTGTAAAATCTTGTAAACAAATAAACCAGGGGAGTTGGAGTAAAGAGGTTCTTAGATTAAGAACTGAAAGTCAAGGGTCCTAATCCTGATGCTTAATGACCTTGAAAGTTTTGTGGAAGGAAGAGGGGTGTAAATTAACTATTTGGTTGACCTCCCATCCTTGCCATGAAGAAGCTGGCTAGTTTAGGTCTAGCTTTCAAGGTCTCCGTGTCCTGATCTACATGAGAGCGATTTGGACCCAAAGCTATCTTGAGTGGCGTTCTACTCTAGTCTACTGTGGTCTACAGAGCAAAGCAGGAGGGTCACCTCTGGGTGCATGCTACAAAGGATGGGTGTGTGTGTGTATGCGGGGGTCTTCGCAGGAGGGAGAAAGGTGCCAACACTTAAAAAACAAACAAACTCTATTCATTTAACATAAGTTATTGCTGTTAAAAGCTAGTGACGTCTTTCAAACCAAATTCTCCAGATGTGCAACTGATTACGCTTTTGCAAAGAGGGGTTTTCACTTTTCATATATGTGTACCTACTTTTATAAATAAAATTTTCATTTTAAAATAATTTCAGATTTATAGAGAAATTTAAAAAAATGGTACAAAGATATCCTGCATATCCTTCACCCAGATTCCATAAATGTTCTATACATTTGCTCTATCATGTTCTCTCTCATATATACGTATACATTTTTTTCTGAAACATAGAGAGTAAGTTACAGACAGGATGCTCCTTTACCTCTAAAACTTCTATGTGTTTTTGTCTAAAAGCAAGGACATTCTTTTTCTCAGAACCAGTGGAGAGCTATCAAAAACAGAAAATCAACATTGATACAATGCTATACCTATTTTACAGATCTTATTCAAATTTCCCAGTTGTTACACTAATATTCTTTCTGGCAAAAGAAAACAAGGCTTCTTCTATATACATTTACAAAATCTTTAAAATATGTGCATATAAGTTCTGTAATTTTAAAAACAGTGAAAATAAAAATAAAACCCTTTAAAAAAATAAAAACAAATACAGCCTCGAAAGAGAGAAAAAGAAAAGGTGGATGTTGCCAGTTGCAGCAGCCAGTGTGAGGAAGCTTCTCAGTGGCTCTGACCCAGGACAGAAGGTCAAAGAGGGCAGCAGCACAAACCAGGCCCCCATCCCACAAACCAACGTGAACCTGGGCTCCCCTGAGCCATGCCAGCTGTTCTGGAACCACAAACATGGCTGGTCCCTAACAGGCTGCCACTGAGAGCCAGGCAGCAAGGAAACAAAGTACCTGAGGTTTCTGTCTCTACCTACAGGCTGGGCATCCTCATACTGAGAAGCTCTGAGATCTCAGAAGGCAAGGTCACACAGAAGGCAAGGTCACACAGACCCTTGCTGGTTTGTGCTGGTCATCCCTGGATTTGAATCCCAGCTCTGACAACTACCAGCTGTGCGCCTTTGGGCAAATCACTGCCCCTCTCCGAGCTTATTGATTCGTTGGTATAGTGGGGTTCCTTCTGAGGGCTAACCAGGGCAACGTAGGTAGTACCTGACTTGCAGGCACTTCTACAGCTTTCTGGTCTGCTGCTGTGCTACCTAAAAACAGCTGTAATTATCCCAGATGTGGAGGATATATTTGTGATGGTCTAATTTAAAGTACAGGCTGCCTAGGGTAGGCACAATTCACTATAGAGGATCAAGGAGTGGTAGCTGTCATTTTCCAGAGCAGCTAAAATCAGTATACAATGAGTGGTCAACACGTCTGCAGATGGGGAGGGACCTGCCACATGAATTAAGGTGCAATGGCCAGAGAAAACAAAGTCACAAGTTCATTTGCTCCAAGTTATAGGTATTGATGTGTATGCAAGCTGCTTCTCAGGTAGGAACCTCTGTGCAGCCTGCATTAGTGACAAACAACTCAATTTTACTTATTTAGCAATGATTCATGAAAGCAATGTTGGATGGGTCATCCATTCATACTTTCAGCATTTATTGAGCATCTACTATAGTGCTAGGTAATGTTTGGTCAACATCAAAGTTGGGGTATATGTCATAACCCCATCATGCCTCATCTGGGCAGCTTATAGCCCAGGGTCCCCTGCACTCCATTTGGGCTTGAATTGGCAGCATCAGGAGAGGAAGTAAGCAGCCAATCTGTGAAAGTCTGGCCATCATCCTTGGGTTCTAGGCAGTGACCGAGCAGGGTGTCCTGGCAAGCAGGATTGAGTCCAGTCCACATCGCCCAGAGCTGTGGCTTCCATGTCAAACTTTTCTTTCTATCCACGAGCTCAAAGTGAAAAGTGAAGGTGATGATCATTTTGCCCTAAGAAGCAGATGCTTAACATACGATGGTTCTGGCTGGTTCATCTCCAGCTTCAAGATGAGATTTCTGGGATTTGAGCAGCAACACTCTAATGATCAATTCCACACGACAACCCACCTTTATAGCTCCACGGAAGATTGCTCATGTAACGTGAAGCTATTGCCTATTTCAGAAACATGTACCTAAAATCCCAACCAGTTAAATAAGACCGATGTCAAGCAAATCGACAGCCTTCCGTAGCCACATTAGGAGCTAATCATTTCAGAAAACGTTGCCATAATTCATTTATGGAAACAGCGAGACTATTCCCCAAACAAGTGATAAAGGGAATGGTCTCTGAGTCATACCGGGGAAATGAAGCCTCATATTAATACTTCCTAAACTTAACTGAACTCCGGAGGCAGCTTGGCATAAATCTGCCTTGCAGATTCTTCTGCCTCACATATTTTTATCTATTGCAAATAAAGTTGAATTCGGAATATTGCTTCAGTCATTACACCTCGTTTCCATTTATTGGGGAATCAGGACAACCATCTGAGGGTTCTGTTTAACCACGAGATAGACGAAAAGATTCTCCTAGAGGAGCCTAGATTCACTGCCTTAGACGACACTCCTTTGAGTGATCACAGCCCATCATCCCTCACCCTGCTGCTGGCTGGCTATTCTTCAGGAATAAATTTCTAGCCCGAGCATCACTGCTCCTGTGATCGTATTCACGACACCACACAGCAATAATGATTTTATACAAGTCGGGAGCCTTTGCATCTTTTGAAACCTCAGTTTGTCACCTTAGATAAAAATGGTCAACTCTTTGTCCGTAAGAGGGTCCACAGATGCTTATACATCTGACTATTTCAGTGGACCTCCTTCTGCATTAATCTGTAGCTCAGTTTATTAGTATTATAGCAGCTAAAATATATGGAGTGGTTACTACTTGCCATGCAATCTCCCAGTGACTTCTCCTGTTTTTCACATGAGAGGACCACAGAGGTAAAGTGACATGCTGGCTTAAGGTCACCCAGCTCTCAAGCAGTAGAGCGGAGACTGAAAGCCATGCCTGACCAATACTGAAACTCACCTATCTAACCATTATGCTGACTGCATTCCAGATGCTGGGCTAAATGAAAGAGATACAAAAAGGTGTATATTCATGTAGATAGCAGAGACCAATCCCTGGGTGTGCAGAGCAACTATGGAAGAGAAGACGGCCAAGGTGAACAAGATCAAATGCAGTGGGGAGGGAAACTGGATCTTATTATTAATACCAATGTCAAGCCATGATGGCGCTGTGTACCTGGAAACTATGCAACTTAGAGTGGTTGTGGGTGACAATCAAAGGCTAAAATCCACCAATGAGATGAACTGAAGGGGTACCCGTCTGCAGCCACGGCAGAACAACATGGCCTCCAAAACAAGGGCAGGTGTTGTGTCACTATGTAGGCTACTGGTACGTTTGCCAGTAGACATGTAACACTGTAATGGTTGGCTCAAATGATGACCCCTTGCTCTTCTGGGAACTTCAGTGACTTTGAAAAAGCCCCAGGAAGGGGAGTGATCATTTTGGAACCCTGGGCTGTGTTCACTGAGACAAGAGCCAGAGGAAGAATTATCAACCTCCTGACTAATCTGGCTCTTAGAACCATGCATTAAGCCAACTCGTAAAAATCATTATGAAGTTTTTGCTGAAAGGGCAAGTGTAGGAAAACATGTTTCTAAACAGAATAACAGTCTTTGCCATTTTTTTCCAACTTGCATGCCATCTGGTTATTCTGATTTTTTTTTTCAAATGGTAGGAAAGAAATGTGCTCCAGGCACAAATAAATGTTTACAGCTGAGTTATAAACCGAGAATGGTGGGGCTTCAAACAGGCTGGCAGTGATGGAGCTCCAGTTTCAGTGAGACAAACAGCGCTGTGATGAACAGGCCAGCTTTTTGCAGATTGGCCCTTTTGAATAGGAAGTCTTGCCTCCACTGGCCTCATCAAGCACATGTTTGGGAAGAAATCTTCATTTGGGCTTGTTCTAATTCTTAGAATTAAAAAAAAATAAAAAATAAAGGGAAATGGCATGATTGTCTGTGTTGACATTCTGAAGGCAGCCTCTGCCTTTGGAAAATACAGCATCTCGTAAGAAGTGGCAGCCCACAGAGGCTTGTTCAATGCACCAGATGAAAGATGTCATGATGATGTCCGTGACAACTAATATTCATGCATCTCTTATTAAGTACCGCACACCATGTATTATAAAAGTTGTCCCGTTTATGCTGGATAGCATGCTTATGAGGGGGAGGGGGTCCATTTTACAGATGAGGACTCAGAGGCTGAGGGAGGACACAGCCCTCGCCTAAGTTAATGCAACTGTGAAGTGATGGAGCTGGTGTTTGCATCTGGCTGGACCAACTCCAGAGTCCTATATTATGGACGATCTGTCAATAGAAAGTTACCAGGAATGGATCACACCCAACTCTTGGTCAAGAAGAGGAACGGATCTCCTGGGAGTTTGGTCTCTTCTCCCTAGGCCCCCACGATTTGTGTAGTTACAGGGAAGACCATGGAAAGTAGGAAAGGTCTGTGAATGATACAGTGCTATCAGCAAACGTTTCCCGTACAGGACCAGACAGTAAGTATTTTAGGCTTTGTGAGCTATCTGGTCTCTGTCACAACCAGTCAACTGCATTCCTGTGGTACAAAAGCAGCTCTAGACAAGGAATGAGCATGGCTCTGCTCCGATAAAACTTTATTTGCAAAAACAGGCAGTGGACCAGATTTGGTCCAGGAGATGTTGTTCGGGGACCCCCGATACAAAGGACACCTTGAATTTAAAATGAGTGATAGGTTTTGAGAATGATCCCTGAAATTCTACTTGGGAGCTTATTCTTTCTTAAGATCAGTGAGCAAACTGGCTACGTACGATGTGCCCTTTGAAAGCTCTTGTATACTCTGCCTGTGGGCCTCGCCAATCACACTGGATTCCCTTATGTTATCTGACCAGGTCAGAACACTGTATTGAATCTTTGTTCTCCAGGCTTATCTAAACCCAGATCTATAGAAAAAGAGCTCCGTGCTCTTGTAATGAAGATGTATGAGTTCATTCCTTTTAACATAGAAATACACGCGAGATGGTGAGTGATTCTGGCAGTCTGTGGGCTCCCTTTTCTTGATGTGAAACCCAACAACCAACCACGTTAAGGTTTAATTGAACGAGAGAATGGAGAAAAATAAACTATAACAAAACAAATGGAAAAGGGAACACAAAAGCCAAAGAACATACTCTCCTAACTAATTAATCAAGTGCTTTGTTTCCACTAACATATCGGAGTGTGTATGCTGCCCTGTCTGTTAGATGTCTTTCCAAATCTGAGAAATGTAAACACTCCTAAAGACCAGGTAATGAAATCTCTATCGATGTGCCATCTTAGATGGCACTCACATGTCCGTGTTTTGCTTACATTGTAATTTACTTCTGCTAGATACTTACCCAGTAATTGCTTAATAAGGTTAAAGCTCCCTGGCACAGTGTGGTGTATCTTGATTAAAACATGAGAGTGAAGGATTATCGTATACCACACAAAAAATAGAGGGGGTGTTATTTAATTAACGCATTGCCAATATTTCTTGATTGTCTCTTTGAAACACTGGAAAAGTAGTCAATTGGAATTAATTCAGGTTATCTAAAGGTATAGGACTGGGGCGCGGGCAAGAGTGAGGTCACTGGGTAAAAACATTCAAACCTAAGGTCACTTTCTCGAGAAGAGTCAGCCAAGTGTGAGAAAACTCAAACCCATCTCATTGTTTGTTAAACCAAACTTTACAGCAAGTTAAAGAAGAGGTCTGATATCTTCAATCATCAGAAATGTACTGTTTTGGTGTTCAGAACTAAGCTGTTTTGAGTTTTACTTCAACTTGAAGCAGTTTTAAATTCTCATCCTTCTTTGTAAGAGTCCTATTGACAAAATTCATTGGACAACAATTTGGCAACCATTTTGTCTGCCTCATAACTCACTTGGAAAATATCTGAACCGGTGATGGTATCTGACTTACCCAACATTTTCAAAAGAGTGTTGCATCTGAGGGGAAAAATTCTGGTCTTTCCAAAGACGCCATGGAAAGTGTTTCTTCATTTATTAGAGACACCATACTCTCAGTTAGAACTTGTTCTCTGTGGGGAATGCTCTGCCTGTGTTGGGGTGGGATGCTAAAGTGAGGTGGGGGTTCCAAATAAAGCTTAATCACAAACGGGAGGAGAGGCTGACCTTAATTTATGGAAGTTAATGCCTATTAGGAGTCGTCCCCATTTGGGAAGGACAATCTGTGAAAATGGTTTGCATAGAACTTCAGAAGGTATGAACACGTAATAGACACCCAGGAGCCTGAAGGGAGAATATGCACATTCATTTTCAAATATGGATTCTGTGTTCTCAAAGAACAGGGTGCTGACTTGTAGATTCAAGGACATTTATGGGTAAAATATAGCGGAGTTTCCCCCCCCCCTCTAACCCCCGCAGCCTCGCCCTGGCAGTTTTCTCAAAGAACAGCCCTGTTGACATTTTGGACAGGGTAGTTTTTCACTGCAGGGCTGTCCTGTGTATTGTAGGACGTTTAACTGCATCTTGGCCTCTATCCACTCGATGCCAGTTGCACCTACTCTAATTGTGACCATCAAAAAAGTCTTTAGACATTGTCAATTGTGCCCTGGTGGGCAAAAAACGCCCCAGCTGAGAACCACTGTCATAAAGGAAAACAAAGCTGCAGATGGTATCAAGCCCTGGAAGGGAATGGATTAAAATCCGAGGCTGACAAATTTGGCTTGGGGCTTTTGGGTCAGTTAAGGCAGAATACGGTCAGTTAAGACAAAATATACTTTTCATTTTTAGGTGTAGTTTTAGTTCCCTGATAATGGAAGGCATATAATTTCATCCTCAGATGAAACTTTTTCATGCTTACTTAAAGGTAATTTAGTGTTAGGATTAGGACAGATGAGTACAGCAATTATTAGAGACTAGATAAAGAGACAAAAAAGTCATAGTTGAAGCATTACAACCGCCTATGTGTGCTGAGAGGCAGGGTGGAGACACCCTCTTGCAGCACCTCTCCAGTTTGTGATTTCCATCTTGCATTAAGCATAACTGGCTGTGGGCTGCTGTGCTCTTTTAATGCCCCACATCCCCACCTCCCCATGGCTCTGTTTTCTCTCCTCCTTCTTACCATCTTGCTAGCACCGTTTTTTCCCTGCAAGAATACAGATACCTGATTATTTCAATAAACATTTCTATTGTCCCCTTCACTGTTCCTGGAAGAGAAGCCTTGTTCCCCAGTTGTCAAAACTCCTGTCTGTTCTCCCCCCAACGCCAAACTGCTCTGAGTCTGAATCTTCCCCTTTCTTGCCGTGAGGGGCGGGGGTGGGGGGCTTCCTCCCCGGGAGGCTGCATCTCTCCTGGGGAGAGGGCTCTCCGTTAGTGGCTGCTCTGGGCTTTCTCAGTTAGGAAGGACTTGCTTCTGCCACTCCAGCTGCTGCTGCTGCTGCCTCTGCCCAGGCTTTGGGATGCTTTCAAATAGCTGCAGCCTGTGCCAGTGGCTGCAGATAGCAGAGGTATGCACACGGCTGTGAGCAGGCACCATGCCAGCTCTGAGAGACTTCAGCCAAACACAGCTAACAGGCAGGAACAGCAAACAGCTTTGAACAGGGGCACCTAGGAAAGGCAACCCCCTTTTTTTTTAAATTCCCCTTTCTTTCCCGTTTTGCATACCTTCCAAGGTTTGGATTAGAAAACCTGAACCAGCTGGCCAGCGCTCTGAAATTTCCTGTGACCTCAAGAGGGCAAGCAGCAGCTGTAACCTCACCTTTGCCTCCAGATGGCATTGTTGCCACATCATCGCTTCCCGGTAAGCCGGTCCTTATCCCATTGTTAAAGGTGTGTCCATCTGCCGGCTGGAGTTGCCAATTGAGTCCGAGCAGATGCATTGCTGCAGGAGAGACAGAGTAATGAAAATATATGAATAGATAATTCAGCAGTGCAAATGTCAAGGGGGAGGGCCAGGTGTCTCTTCCAAGCGACTGCCTTTTAAGGCAGCTGTAGTTCAAAGTGGCCTGCCGCAGGGAAAAGCTAAATACTACAGAAAGCAGGTAGATCCGCGTGGTTCCATTGGTCTCCGGTCCTGCTGCTGCTCACAGCCTCAGGGGGAGAGCAGCCCCGTGGTGAGCAGAGGAGGCAGGAGAAAACACAGCCCAGACCTTCTGATGGTGCTACCAGGGAGGGGAGAAGGCCCTTCTGGAATCCCTGTAAGGGGCACTGCTCCATCACATCCAGGCCTTCCCATGCTCTGGACACAGCTGGTTGTTTTCCGACTGGTAGTCCAGGGGTACTGACAGGGATTGTTTCCCCCAAATTACTCAAAATATGACTCAGTTTCAAGACCAGGCCACCCAGATAAGACTAGCCTGCTGGTCTGACTCTGTGTGCCGGCACCGAAACACCAATGCGGCCAGCCGTGTCTGGCCCATTGCAAAGCCCACCCCTATGTCACACTTTAAAAATATTTCTCCTTTCCACACCTTGTGGAAATAGCTTTGGGAGTGGTTGTGGAATGAGGTCCTTTCCTGAAAATATCACAATGCCATCGGGTCCCCGTTGCCATGGCGCAGAATGAAACAGAGCTGGGGTGATACCTTCTTGCTCTGGACAGAAGCACATCTGTCTGTACATCCCTTATTTTACTCCCCTGTGCACCTCACCCCTCCCCAAATAAACTTCCCCAGGTCTTCCTCGTTCCTCTGTCTGTCCCACCTCCCACTTCCCAATTACTTTAACAAACTCCATACACCCCTGTCTCTGACGCTTGCATCTTGGTGAATTGTTGGACCGCGTGCAATAAAAGGCAAATCCCAAACGACCTGCATTCTTTCCAAGCCCCCCTCTCTAAGAAATGCTTCATTTGCGAATAAATAAGTTCATCTCCCTGCATATTTTCCGTCCAAACAATAATCGCATCGCGTCTGTTTGGCATTTCCACTGGACACAGGCTGACGCTGTTGCTATGTTTTCAGCGCTGTGGAGAGAAAGAGCTGTTGACAGGGAAAGGTTCCGAGTCAGATGCGGGGATGGGAGAAACAATTAACCACAGGAAACACAATTAACAAGGCTTAGGAAATTGTTCACATGGCAATTAATGCTGCATGTGCCTAACCACTTAAAGTCAGGCTGCGTTCTATTAAGGTTAAAAACCTAACCTCCAACAATATGGGTCAGACTGATGGCGGCAGATGAAGGTGGCAAGGTACCCCTGTGTGTATGTCTGCTTTTTGGTTTTGTTTTGTTTACACACGTCCCCAACTCAGAGCCACGTGTTGTTTCTATACATTACTCGGAAGTGCAAGGCCCACTGTTGGAACTCTTTGAGAGGATAAATACTAATAAGAGCATGTGACATTTAGTGTACACTTTCCGTCAAGGTAACACCTAATTTTCCCCTGCAGTTTATCTGTTATATGTAGGTCACTTACTTGAAGAGACCAGATTCTACTGCCTCAAATAATGACATATTTTCACTGTACAGAGGTCAGGAAATGAGAACTAATCGTGGTTGCTTCAAGATAACGATAGCTTCTGATTTGTAATTACAAGGTGAACGGAGCCAAAGAATTAGCTATTTTAAAACGATTTTTTTAAATGTTACTCTTGGGTTATCAGGGGTTGCCTTGAGCCAGATGGCTGCCGCGATGGAGATGTGGTTTTTTCGAGGGGGGTTTCTCTGTGTTTTGAGACATACACGGATAGGCACAGCAGGTATAGCTGGGGCCCAGGCCTAACAAAGCTTTGCTTTCCACATCTGTAAAAAGAAGTGGTGGGTCCACCAGGCCAGGATGACAAACCCCCCAGGGCCCCGTCAATATGAAAACTCTGGTCAAAACGGCTCCCCCCTTTGAGTACTGAGCCTTGTCATGCCACGCAGAACACACTGTAACCATCAGCTCTGAAAGCACAGTGAGCAAACAATACCCTAATCATATAGCACAACAGGAGGGCATTCATGAAACTGTGTTCCCCCGTTTTCAAAGATGCCTGTTCCCCCCCTTCCCCCTCCCTTGTTGTTTTGGATTCCATAGCGTCTCTTTATTCAAAAAACCCAAAACGTATTTTGAAAACAAGAAAACTACAGACGGGGTGAGAAGGGTTAGGGTCAGAGTATACAAGTAACTTCTCAGACAACTCCCAGAAGTGAAAAGAAAAATAAGAAAGTGAGGTGAAGATGGGGAAAGGGGAAAAGCCAAATCTACTGAGCATAAGCTCTCTCCTCCGAGCTGAAGCAATGCAACAAACATGAAACTCAAGTTTGGGCATATTTTTTGTTGTTGAATTGAACGGTAAGTAAATAAGTGAGAATTCCAGCGGGTATAACTACCTTCTCTTGTTTTTGGGGGGAGAGGGATTTGAAATAGGCTTTTGTTTGCACTTTTTTTTTCTTCTTTTTTTTTTCCCTTGATCAGCTATTCCTTCTCTCTTTCTTGAGCAAGAAAATGAGAAAATCTTTCTGGCCTGTGGGGATGGACTAAAGTGTCCTTAGGAGAAAGGCCCAGGGGAGCTGTGAAGTAAATGAGTTTCCTGACTAATGAGAACTCTGCTCTGCTACTGATTTGCTCTATGGCTGGGGATGACAAATCAGTCCGTCAGTCCATCCCCGCCTTTACCTTTTGTAAAGGTTTCCCTTTACAGGGAGAACAATGGCTGCTTAGGGACAGAGGGAGGTGAAGCATCTAGCAGAGCACCCTGAATATGGAAGGTACCCCCTAAATGTGTATTAGAATAGGTAACGACACACAGAGGAAGACTGGGGGTTAGACTGTAGCACATTATATTCTTATCAATAAAAAATACACAATACAGGGCTGTAAAGGAGGAAAGGAAATAGTGCTGGCAGCCATACGGACAGGTCTGCAAAGAGAAGGCATTTTGATCATTAGTGCAGTAGTACCTCGGTTTTCGAATGTCTCCGTTGACAAACCTTTTGGTTTATGAACGCCGTAAACCTGGAAGTAAATGCTTCAGTTTTCAAACACGCCTCGGAAGTTGAACATGTCATGCGGCTTCCGCTGAGTGCAAGATCCTGAGGCCTAGCTGTGGGTTGTTTGCGAACGTTTCAGAACTCAAACGGTCTTCCGGAATGGATTACGTTAGAAAACCGAGGTACCACTGTATATGGGTATCTACTGCCAGCCCTTGAACCGCTGCTGTGGCCAGCACCGTAGGAGACTCTCTACAGACATTATCTTAAGCAGGACTCACGGCTGACATTTGCGGTAGGTTCTATCATAATCCCCATCTCACAGGCGAGGAAACGGGTGACTATGAAGTTTGATCCCAGGAGGGTTTTGGGGATCCCAGGAGTTCAGTAGGATGTGGCTGACTGCTTCATATTTCCTAGTGATCTGCTTGCACATTCTGGTTTGCAGTAGGAGCTCAGCAAACCTGGTCTCTTTCTTGCAACGCATGGTAATCTCACTGTGGTCGATGAATGACCATTTTCTCTAGTCAGCACCCCTTCCGGAAGGGGGTTACATTTTCTCATCTTGTCGAATTCAGATATGGCCATGTGACTTAGGAGCACACATTTTGCACACTTCTGTCCTCTGCCACATGGTCAGCTGGGTCTTGAGTGAAGATAACATGGCTCAGAGCCATGGCTGACCAGGATTAGGATACAGAATGAGTGAAGAAATAAAGTGTTACTGTTGAAAGCCACTGAGAGTTTGGAGTTCTTGGTTACAGCAGCATGCCTGAGACTATCTTGACTCATGCATTCATTTGTAAGGAAAGTGAGAAACTCCATTTTTATACACCAGGTCTTGGTGTATTCCTTGAAGTTATTTATTTATAGGGTGAGGATCTTGCCCAACAATCCAGCCAGGAAAAGTTAGCTCGTATTCAGGGCCACTACATTTGGTTCTATGAAAAACAACAAAAAAGAGCTCTTTAAACATTATGCCATAATACGTCCAAGCCTCAGAGTAGGCAGACTTATTGCTTCTTCATCTGAAGCTCTTTGGGGAACACTGGTCTCATCATCTTATATCAGCTGGATACAGTGGGTGGGCCCCTCTCCCACTCCCCACAAATGCTCCAGCAGCTCATCCCAAAGGTTCTGTTCAGACCATCTTAGGGTCAGAAGTGAAATGAGTTTGGGAGGCTCTCTCCCTAACGTTATTCGCCCCTGCTGGCGGCCAAAATGCACCATTTATCATGATGTGACAAGCTCTGCTCTAGAGGGACCCTCGGACAGAACAGTGGGGCTCCACGGGTCAGCAAGGATGGAACAGGGAAAAGGCTCCAAGTGGAAGCTCGTGTAATCCAGGTGGCAGCTGGGAAATCAGCCACTAAAACCACAGTAGGCAGCCAAACTCTGAAAGTTTCCCTCTGGCTAAAGACAGAAAACTTTCAACGAGGGCTGAAAGGGAACCAAGGCAGGATGGACAGACCACACACAGACCCCGGATTTCAGCAAGAATGAGAAACAGACCTACCTGGAGTTACGGTGTTACTTTGGTGTTGAAGTGGGCTGTTTCTGTGCCAGATGGGCTCTAAAAGAACCCAAGTGAAAGGAAGGGAGTGGGGTTGGGTGCAGGTAACGGAATTCTCCAGCCACCACAAGGATGGGAGCTTACAGGCCTTGAGATGTGGCAGCTTGGAATAGGGGTTGTGTGAAATAGTAATTAGGGTATGTGTGGGCCCTGCTGGGTGCCACTTAGAACCTTCCATGTTCATTGGCTGGCAGAGGATCAACCTGACAAGAGAGTCAATCAATATGTCAGCAGCGCTTCCCAGAGAGCTGCTCAGCCCCTGCTTATCAAAGAGGGCAAACATGGCACCATGGATGCCCTGTGTTTTCTGAGCAGGCCCCCAGGAGCAGGGGGTATCTTTAAAGATCAGGCTTGTCGATATGTACCCTGAGGAAGAGATCGGGCTTTCCCTTTGAAAATGGAAGGCTTCAGGCAAGCAGATTTGAGGGAGTGGGAGGAGGGAGCCATGCCTGCTGGGTCGAGTGGCTCCGTGTGGTTAGACTCACAAGGGCCTTAGAGATGATGGTAAAACTCCTCCAGAGACCAGGTAGGATGATGGGAAGGGTCAGGGCTGAGTCTCTCTGCTCCCTCATCAGCCAATTTAGTCAACAATGCCAGGGCTCCCCTGGGAAATGTAGCCAATTCCAAAAGTGCCCCTGCTGAGAGAAGGGAACCACGGTGGAATAATCAGGGCTCAAATGTACAAACGCTAACCCTCAACTTGCACAGGCCATCTGCAAAGGCACTTTTGCGAGCAGTAGTGAAAATTAACACATGCAAATGAGCCTACTCGATGATGGGGACAATGAACATTTATTTTGGCAATGAGCCAGGTGTTGTGCTAATTACGGTCATGATCTCATTTATTCGTTTTTTATCATTCAGCTTATGTTTACTGAGCACCTACTGTGTGTTAGATGTGTCCTAGGCACCCGGAATAATGCTGTTAACAAAACAACGTCCTTGCTCTCATAGCACTTACATTCTAGGGGGAGACGGAGAAACTAAACACCTAAGTGAAACGCAGAGTCAAGGGTTAAGGAGTGCCAGGGTGTGGCGGAAGGGGAATTGAGCGTGCTTCTGTTTAAATGTAGACTGGTCAAGGATGGCATCTGTGATGGGTACCATCTGAGCTAAGACCTAAAGGAAGTGAGACAGCAATTCATGCTGACCCCTGGGGAAGAACACTGCCGGGCGGTGTGGAGTTAGTGGAAAGGAGAGCCAGGTGGTGGGGCGTGGGTGACCTGGGAGGGACTTGGCCTTCTACTTGGGTGAGATGGGATGACACTGGAGAATGCTAAAGAGGATGAAAGCTCATTTGTTTCCATTCCCACCCAGGGAAGTGGTAATATGATCTACATTTTCTAGATAAGGAAATGGAGGCTTAGGGTGGTTAAGTGACTAGCCCAAGATCACACAGCCAGGAAATGGGGGATGAGGGGCTTAGGCCCGTGTAACTGCAGAGTCCAAGCTGCCAACCTCACGCTTTTCTGTACTAACTCCCTCCGAGTCCTCCTGGGAGGCCACCAGGCCCTCTGAGTCCTTTAAGTGAAGCACTGGGGAGCCAGCCCTGACCAGGGTTACGGAATCACCTGCTCCAAATTGTCAAGCCTCACTCAGGAACAGACACCTCCCTCTGTAAGCAGTCAATCGTCCTCTATAAATATGTCTGGGTCAGCGACCAGTTTGCTGTTTAATTGAAAGGAATCGCCGTCGTCAATAGAAAATAAATCTGTTCGGCAACTTCAACCTACAGTCAGGCTGACGAACGATCAATGTGTCCGGTGACTTTTTCCTCGGTCAGCGTGTGTATCCCCCCTTAGGGGATGCAGTAGGGCACAGAGCTGCTTCCCAAAGAGGAGGAAGCGGAATCTGTTTTAGGAGGGCTACCAAATGACCTTCTGCCCAAAAGAGGAGATGCAAACAAAACCATTGAGGGATAACATGCTCGGAAATGCCTTGAGTCTTAAAGGAGTTTAAAATTTTTAAATCTTAAAGGTGTTTGAAAAAAAAATCCCTTCCAAGCTGCCTCGGTGATCTCTCTCATCTCCCTCCCACTGCAATTGTCATGCATTAAATGGAGTGAATTTTCAAAGCCCTGCAGGGAAGTTACACCCACAAATCCCTTCACTAGTAATGGGATATGTGCAACCACTTCCCAGGAATGTTCTGAAAACTTGCTTGCCTGCATCCAGCTTCTAGCTTGCAGCTTCGAAAACGGTTGCAAAGCTGATGGCACAGAAATTACACAGAAGAGAAAGGATGAGTCACAGAGATGATACCAGATTCCTGGCAGTGGAAGTGAGAGGGGCATCTGGAGACATGTACCTGCATTCACACAACTACCTGCCTTCCCTTCTCTTCCAGCCATGGTGCTAAAACGGTCATCTGTGGGGATTTTTTTTCTGTGTCCCCCACATTCTAGTCCCTTGTAAAAGCAGGGAGGCTTTCGGTCGCCTCCTGCCATGTCTGCCTTAAGAACAAGGTGATAGTTGCATGAGGCAGCTCTGGGACCAGGGAGCAGTGTGTTCGCAAGACAAGAAGAATCCACATAGAGGGACCAAGCACATTAATCTAGCCTCATGACAGGCTCAGGATGGCACAGCGAGTGGGAAGTGGTATGAAATTAATCAATTCCCGTGTTTGGAGGAAAATAAAACGGGGCTCCTTGCAGTTTCAGGATGCAGGGAGCCCCAAGCTGGTGTCATCCCTACCCCTGTTGTCCCCTCGCACCCACTCCTGGTGTGGATGCACTGCAGGTGGCAACAGTTGACACTGTGGGTGTGTAGTGTCTGGTGAGCTCAGGTGACCTCTAGCAAGGGCTCCTTGCTCTCAGCATCACCAGGCAGATCAATACGTAAGACAGACACGCGCTCACAGCCACTTTCGGTTCCTTGTGCAGAGTCTCCTGGAATGTACCCTGGAGGACTGCCGAGCTGGCCTGGCGTCCCATTGTCCACTGAGCCAGCTCATCCTCAGGCAGATAAACACATGCCTGGAGCCACTGGCCACACAGGGTATCATTTACCACCCCAAACTACCCTGTTCCTGTCGCTATTTTTCCCAGGAAAGAAATAAAATAAAAGCCTTTCTTTCTCCAAGAAAGGACCCATGTGATCAAAATACCTTTAAAGAATGATAATATCGGTAGGCTTTATTCAGCAAATAAATCATGGTCTGGGATTTTTAAGAGCTTTGGTGATAGCAAAACCCATCCCCACAGTCGGCACACATACACCTGAACACAGCTTTCTCCATCCCCCTCCCAAGCTTGTCATTCAGTGTTGACAACCCAAGCAATATTCGCCTTTCTTTAAGAACAGCAACCAGCATCCCTGTTACAGAGGGGGCTGGTCCACGAGACCACCAACTACAAAGGAAAGGCGACCAGGCTGTATGTGGCATGCGGCCCCTGGAATCCTAGGAAGCAGACATTATAAATGTTTTAGAGGATAAGATGTCATATCGATCGGTAGACGTGTGATGTGTGCTGGAACAAAGAGGGAGAACTCTCCCGTGAAAAACAGCCTTCTACGAGAGAGTGGTGAGGGGGCTCAGGGACATGGCATTAGGGCACTGGCCATACTCTGTTCCTCGGGCACGGCTCTCCCCTCGGCTGCAGCACACAAGAGAGGGAGGTTCTGGACTCATTTTCCTTCTGAGTCTCGGGCAGCCCCCAACGAACTGTTTCCAATGAACCTTCTGACTGAACACTGGAGCCCACAGCCAGGCAATCTGACACTGGCAGCCAAGCCAGGGGAGAGGCCTAGGGAATAGGGAAAAAGAGGAGCTACCTCCCTATCCTGGGTCCCTGAGACATACTGGATCCATTCCTGCCAGGGTTCGAATCCCCACACTACTACTCACAAGCAGATCACCCCTGTGCAGACTAGTTTACCGCTCTAGCATTACTTTCCTTAGCTAGAATAAAGGCTAACATTTTGTGAAGTACTAACTCAGCGTCACGTACTGTGCTAAGCACCTTACAAGCAATAACCTCACTTACCTTTTACAGTAAACCTAGAGGTAGGTACTACTATGATTCCCATTTTATAGACGAGAGAATGGAGGCAGAAAGGTGATGGGAAATCTGCCTAAACTGGCAGGGCTGGTAGGTGGGGCAGCTGGTTATGGAACCCAGCACACTCTCGGCAGCATTCTCTTGCTCTGTAATTATATCTCTATGGGGAGAGAGGTGACCAAATTGACCTTATACGGTGTTGTCAGTGTAAAGGAGGCAGAGATCTGGGAGCATACTACACACCAGAAGCACTAAAAAAATGTGTACCACTTCCTGCCGGGTCTTGGGCCATTTTGTCACTACAATAGTGGTGAGCATGGCTTTTGCTGAGCCCGTAGTGTATGCCAGACACCAATTTTATGAAGCGTGTACATTATTTTCCCATTTTTCAGATGAAGAAATTGAGGCTCAGAGAGCTGAAGTAGCACGCAGCTGGTAAGTGGTAGAGGTGGGATTTGAACCTGAGCCATGTGACACCTAATACCTGAGTACTGCACCATCCCAGCTCATAGCAGAACAACCGTCAGCTCAACTCCAACATCCATGAATACTGGGGATGTATTCTTCCCCCATTTGCCTGAACCCTCTATCAGAGGAACCGCGGTGGCTTCTTTTCCTGCATTACATCAGAATGACAGAGCCACCGTCAAGATGGGCTCAAACGTCATGTGGCCCCGACCTTTGCTGGATAGATGGTGACCTTGAGCCCTGCCTTGGTAAAATGACTTGCCCAAGGTCTTGACAACCGATGACTGACTGAGCCAGGATCGAACCTTGGTTTTTTGACTCTGTTCTTTCTATTGTCCTCTTCCCTCTCCTTAAAGAAATACAGGCAGTTCTGAAATCTACGTGCAATGCGATGCCTTATTAAAGAGATAACAAGGGCTGGCAGAGAAGTCTTCTCTCACCTGTTTAAGATGTTTGTTACTACTATTTGCAAGGTAGGGCATGTGCAAAACTAACCTGTTAATAAATTAGTCAACAAAAGAGGCATTATGATCCTTCCTGATCCTCCATTCATTAGACTGGGTTTCTATGACAAATTACTCCTATTACAGAAGTTCATTCACAACTAGAATCTAAAATCACCATTTTTCTATTTCTGCCTGGACCAAGGATGGCATCCATGGTCGATAAAGACGTGTTCGCTCCTGCATGTGAATGCGGTCGTTTTTCAAGAGTGAGAAATGAATTGAAGAAATAAAAATGTTGAGCAAATCCTGTATGTAATTCTCATTTCAATTTGGTCATTTGTTCAGCGAGGCCAAATTAGGCACATGGGGAGGTTGCTCGTGTTCTTTTCAATTTTTAATTTTTGACATGGTTCGCTCAAGGATTTTTTTTTTTTTTTTTTTTAACTCAGAAATAAAAGAAACCTTGTGTTAGCAAATTTGGCTTGATCTTTCTCTTAAATGGTTTTTAGTTAAGTGGATTTCACATGCCTAACCTGAAACACTTTAAATTTGATTTTGATGGAAAGAAACCGTGTGTTAAAAAAAAGAAAAGAAAAAAAAAGGAAATTACTTTTCTCTCTCAGGGCCTGGTCATCTAGTGGGAAATAAAATTCCCAGAAATAAGGCAGTCCTGGTCCTCTGATATGCTAATATCAACATGGTCAACTTTTTACTGGGAGAAAGTGAATCTGGAAATAAGAAAGGACACTTGCTTTTTGGAACACAAGCCACCTACGCTCATAAAAAAAGAACTCCATTTTCATCTGCAATTAGATAAATGACACAATTGACTTATTTTGACTCTGTGACAGTTTACTTACTAGAGCTAATTTCTGGGGTTTTTATGTGACACTCAAGTCCCACACAGTTTTTCCTGCTACAGGTACACATTTCTCTCAACAGGTAGCGGCCTTGTAATTGCTGTTGCATTTTGGCTTACGCAGAACATGGCAATAACAGCAGAAAGAGGTAAGACATGGTTCATAATTAACCTCCCTCCTCTCTTCGGCTCATGCTCCCCAACCTCTATAACTCTCTGGAAGATCCCAATCCAGCTGTATCCCAATTCACCTCCAACTGGGGGTTGGTGTCTCCGCTAATACCAGCCTGGGAGAGAGATTCTCCCTGACCCGTGTGTTCAGAGCTCAAGAAAGATAAACACGCTTATAAAGTTCCCCAACTTTTCATTACTTAGCTCTTTTAGGCTTACGTTTCTAAATATGACCCCTACTAGTCTTAACTGATTTCACCTAATCTTTCATTTCAGACCCTCCTGAGGTAGGTCTTTCTTACCCTTATTTTACAAATGAAGAGAAGGAGGCTTATTGTAATTCTACAACATGTCTAAGGTCAAGGGTTGTCAGATTGTTTCTTCTTTAAATTTGTTGAATCTGGCAACTCTGCTGAGTTCCCACAGGTAGGAATAACTCTCAGAGACACCTCTCTCGGTCCTCTGCAGCCCCAGGAGCAGCGGCCTAAGTAAGCCCAGCCCTCAGGTCTGCCAGAAAGAAATGTCCATGGTGACCGGGGTTGGTTTTCTCCTCTGAACTTCTGCACCTTTCAACTCGAAATGTCATTTGCATGCGGCTTCTGGTCCAATAGAAATATAACACGAGCCTCATATATGACTTAACATTTTTTAGTAACCATATTAAATAAGTAAAAATGAATTTAATGGTATGCTTTTAACCTAGGAGATCCGAATTCTTATCAGTTCAAAATGTAGTCAACATAAAAATCATTAATGAGATAGTTCACATTTTTGGTTTTTTTTTTTGTACTAAGTTTTCCAAACCTAGTTTGTATTTGATGCTTAGAGCTTATCTCCATTCAGATGCTAAATTTTTAATGGTTCAAGTGAAATGTGGTCCTGTCAAAACAACAGAAGTGTATTAAACAGAGAAAATATTTTACAAGGCTTCAGTTTTAAAATTTAAATTATTTACAATTAAGCAAAGTGGAGAATTCAGTTCTTGCATCGCACTAAACCACGTTTCATGTGCTTAGGGGCCACATGTGCCTGTTAGAGCAGTTCTAGACCACGGTGGCTGAATGAGGTTCTTCTAGGCTGATTTCCTCCCTCACGCTCTTGGGGTATTTTGTACCCACACCTCTTACAGCATTTATGGCTTCACATGATAATTACGTCGTGATTGACTACCCTACCTCCTTCCTCCCCCAAACTTTGAGCCCTGAGCACCTTGAGAGATGAAACTGATTCTTCTTCCCTGCTCTCTGAATTTGTCCCCATAACCAATATCAGGTTTCGGGCACACCAGTGTCCAAGAAATATTTACTGAGTGAAAGAATGGCTTGACAACTTGTGTTTTAAAAAAATGCAATTAATCAAGGTCTTACAGTATACCAGGCTAAGGATAACAATGGTAATAGTAATAAACAATATCTATTGAAGTTTAACTCTCAATCACTACCTAATTTTAAGGCATTTCTCATTTGAGCACCCTCCCCCCCCAAAAAAAAAAACCCACACCTTTAAGGAAGGAGCTATTATTCCCATTTTACAGATGAGAAAACCAAGGCTTAGAGAGATTAAATAACTTGCCCACTCTGACACAGCTACCACAGCCAGAGCCAGGAATATGCAGATGGATCTCAACCCTCTGCCAGTGGTTTCCTAACCTCAGTCATCATTGGCCATATCCATGATTTTTATTCAATCTGACCTGCACTGGTGCTGCTCTTTCCTTACCGTATTTTAAAATCAGTCCCCCATTTAAAACTTTAATCCATTAGCTTCATCCCAAAATAATACCTGTGAAATGAAAAGCTTGACGATGTAAGATTTTGTAATACAGTGAAATAAACTTCTAACTATTGCAATAAAGAAGTGTGCTGCACACACCACACAAGGTCATACTGTGTGTGGTACCAGTTGTATGCCTGTCACAGCTGGGGAAGCATTACCCCGGGTAGGTCACATCTCACTGATCACATTTGTCTTTCTGTCCCCAAAGGACCACCACTATCTCTGTGTTCTCCCTGCCCTCTGCAGTGGCCTGAAAAAAAACACCAGCAGTAGAGGAACAGGCTGGACGGACGGCTCCCCGGGCCTATCTCCGCTCATTATTTCTAACTGTATAAAAGCAAAACACAAGCAAACCATAAGACCTAACCTCCCATGCCCTCCACCCTGAGGGATTTTTGTTACTTCTTCGGGGCCAGAGAACAAGCACTGCTTCAGAAAGGCCGCGTCCGTGGGGCCAGTCCATCCTGCCAAGAGCTTGCCTACTTTACGCCAGGGTGATGCTGAAAGAGTCTGAAATCTGCTAGAGTCCAAGAGTTCTTATCCTCCCTGCCTGCCTTTCACCCAGCCCTAGTGGGGGGACGGGGGTCTCTGTAGCCCAGACCACCACGGATGTGTTCCTGTTCCTACTTAATTCCTAAATTCACCAGCAATCACAGAGCACCTACTATATATACCCAGACACTGCAAACTCTCAATGTAATTTTCAATAAGAACAAGAGCCAACACTAACAAAAATACTATGTGCTATACACTGTTCTAAGAACTTGAAATATTTAGACATAAAATTGTCATTTTTTTGTAGATTATATATGGCAGAACATCAGTAAGTTTACATGGTCCAACTTAAACATATTAATCACTTAATACAGTAGCCCTAGAAACAGATACTTTGATTATACCCACTTACAGCTAAAGAAACGATGGGAAAGAGACATCAAGTAACTTGCCCAAGGTCATTCCATCAGTAGGGGAAGAGCCGGGCTTTGAATTTGGGGATTCTGGCTCAAAGCTCTTAACTACAATGCTTTCTGCCTCTTACAGTTAAAGTGCCAAGAAAATAATGTTGTCTTCCATCTAAAGGCTAGAGTCTACATTTCAGGTGCACTGTGGTTAAAATGCACTTTTGTGGAAATAATAGAACATGGTGGTTAGAGGAGCTTCAGATCCAGGTCCTAGTCCCAGCCCTGGCCCTTAGTATCTGTGAGGCTCTGAGCAAGTTTTGCTTTTTGGTTTTTTGACCTCTCAGACCCTCAGTTTTCTCATCTGCAAAATGGGAGTGTTAAAACTCTCTGCCTTGCAGGGGGTCGGGAGTCATCACATTAAATGAAATAAAGTATGCAAAACACTGAGCTTGACACAGAGCTAAGACCTCAACAAACAACAGTTATTATGTAGACTGATCCGAAATAACACTGTCTCTCTGGAGAAAAGTCTCTTTGATTCCAAATAGCTAGGCTGCAAGCACACAGCCCATTCCTAAATTGGAGATGGCCTGCCTTCTGAATTAAAACCGCAGATGCCTATGTCGGAAAATACTTCGGGATCATGTCCTCCAGACTCATTTGGCAGAAGAGGTTGCAGAGCCTGACAAGGGCTACACACCTTGGCAGAGGTCATCACGGTGCTACTGAGAAGCACAGCTGCCCGGTCTCGTTTGCTTCCACCTTGCTGCACTGACTCCTGAAACTGTCCTTTTGGAGTGATGCTTTACAGAGGAGCCTCAGACCTGCTGACCTGACTCACACATTTCATGCTCCTGTGATATCTGTGGCAACACAAAGCAGGGGTTGGGAGCTGCAGGTGGGGTGGGAACGGAAGGAGAGTGGGAAGACTCGAAATGATTTCCACCAACCTTCTCCAAAGCAACCACAGATAAACAGTAGAAGGAGTGTGTTTCCTGCACAAATATAGCTTCAAGACAAGCACTGCACCATCCCCAACCTGCCTCTTTCCACCCAGACTGCCACCTCTAATTACCTGGTATGTTAATATTCTGGGGATGCCACTGTGTAAAAACCACATTCAAGAGCATTTTCCGCGTTTAACGGATATCTGCAGACCCAGGGTGCTCACGTGATCAGCCTTGACACTGCCACAGGGCAAAGGCTTGGACAGGGTGGGAGAGTTCAGTTAACCTGCCTTCCCTACCCTTCCACTCTGCGCCTGGTGCAGAGGTGGTCTCTGGGGTGCAGTGATGACTGAGACGTTGCTGGCCTCAAAATGCTCACCGTCTGGTCCAGTGGTTTTAGACTGGGGTTCCCAGACCAGCAGCATCAGCGTCCCCTGAGAACTTATGAGAAACGCAAATTACGGGGCCTCTTTCCAGACCTGCACATCAGAAACTCAGGCGGGGGTGGGGTCCAGGGATCTGTGGATTCACAACCCCTCTAGGTGATGAATGCTCAGGTTTGAGAACTGCTGGTATGAATGAAGCCTGCCAGCAATTAGTGAAAGAGAACAGGAAGGGAAGGAACAAGCCCCTCCTGTCTATTTCCACGAAGGTGGAGGAGGTGAGAGAGCCCTAATACCTCCCTCCAGGCACACAGGTCTCTGCCCATGTGGGGAGGGTAGCAGAGCAGCTGGGGTGATGCAACATGGAAAAGAGATGTTTAAGCCAGGGTGGAAAGATGGAGACAATGCCAGATGCAGACGTGGGCCAAAGGGAAGCGGTGACGCCGGTGACATTCCTTCTCAGTGTCTCTCCTCTCCTTCCAGTACCTGCTCTGTGCAGTCGGCCTGTCCCAGACGACCAGTTACCAGAGCGATGCACTGCTACCTCCAAATTTGGCAGTGCCACGTGTATGAATGCTTTCCCATCACAATGGAAGTTTTCAGAACTCCCACCCAACTCTCTCAGAACTCCGTTTTCCAAACTATCGGCCACTTCAATAGAATTGAAGAAAAATCTGTAGGAACTTGATGCACGAATTCATCCACAGCCCACCCCACAACGAAGTCACATTGCCTACCATTAACGGATGTACAATCATAGAAGAGACTCGTGATTTAAGCCCAACATAAATTCTAAGGATGAGCATGCTAGGCATTGTGTCAGTTAGGGCGGGGGCGGAGGGGGGGGAGATTTTGAGAGAGAAGATATTTTAGTCAGTGGCTCTTAGATAGCATGAAGGGAAGGCTCCCCCCTCCACTCTCTGGGCTGCCATGGCTAGAGGTAAGTGGGGCTTGGGGAATCCCTGCTGTTTGGCAGGATGGCTGCAACCCCTTCCCTGATACCAGGCACTTAGCTGCCCAAAGCCAGATGGTCCACTGGGGTAGTTATGGCAGGGGCATCTGTCTGTAAATACCTGTCTGTAAGCAGTTCCAAGGCAAACTCCTTTTTTCTATAGTCTATGAGGCAGAACTCAGGAGTTTGAGCCGAACAGCTATGTATTAGCTTAGGACCACTGTGACTCAGCTTAGCCCAGCTTAAGCAAAAAAGGGGACTATTTGGAAGGCTGTTAAGATAGCTCATGGAACTGAAGGAGTAGGTGGCCCATCAATCTCATCTTTACTCTCTGTCAATGAGCTTTCTCCATTAGGGGGGAATCATAGCCACAAAGAATGCCAGACTCATCTCCCCACCCCGTGGGGCACCAGAGAAGGGAGTGCTTCATTTCTCCAGCTTCACCGTTAGACATCCTAGATAAGGGCGCTGATGTCTCTGCTGGGGTCACTGGCCTTCCTTGGACCCATCACTGGGAGGAAGCCAACAATATCGACCCTGCCTGGATTCAGGGTCTGGCCTGAAGAAGGTGCAAAGAGGGTATTGAGTATCAACCCAGCCACCAAGTAAAATTGCCAGATTAGCAAATAAAAGTACAGGATGCCAGTTAAATTAGAATTTCCCATGCAATGTCTGGGACATGTTTATACGAAAAGCATCACTCAGTGTTTATCTGAAACTCAAACCCAAGGGTACACCCTAACATTGAATTTAGCAATACCGTCACGAAGGGGACCGGTGGGGGTCAGTCAGGCTTCCCTGTTCCTTCTACCACAAGGTTTGAAACCTTGACGAGGTAGAGTTCCTTGGGGAGAAAGCCCTGTCCGTGCCCAGCAGTGCCCCTAGCCTCTTCTCCATGTAGTGTTGGGATGGCTCTCTGCCCAGATAAGAATCTGTATCAGGCACCTACACTTCCCACGAAGTGTCAAAACTGCCTAGCTGTCTGGTGTGTAAAGCATATGGGTGACGCTTTTTACCAACCACACTGAGTCCTGGGTGGGACCTGAGGAATTAGAATATTCGGCTGGGATAAAATTGTGAGCCGACTCTTGGCAAACTCCCTGAAGACATCTGATATTGAGAGAGTCAGCATGAGGCTTACCAGCTGGTCTGAGCCCATCTCTTAGTCTGGATGTCAGTTTCCTCTTCCTAGAATGCTCACTGCTACCTGTGTGCAAGGTCTGCTCCTATCTAGTCGCGGAAGAAAGTCTGGAACCCTGGGCTCTCGGCAAGCTCCATTTGCGCCAACAGTGTTGACTCCTGTCAATGTTTACTAAACTTGCTCTGCAGTCAAGGCACAGCTGTGTTTTCTCTCCCATCTGAAAGGAAGTTTATTACATAAAGTAATAGGTGATGTCTTCTTACTGCCACATAAATCTGCTATAGTACCCTGTGAGCTGAACTTAGACAGCAAGCACAAACAGTTGTTACGGAAACATTCCACACAGAGGGAAACAATAAAGGCAGAAACGAATGCGAAACAACAAAACTTAAACAGAGATTTATTCTCTGTCAGAATATTTAACACAGAAGAGAGCCAGCCAAAGATGAAGTTCAGTTATATTATCTAAAGTAGGAAAACCAACCAGTTTGACTGCCTTTTTCGTTAGAGAACACTTATTCTGGTCACAAGGAGTGATTTTTTTTCAGCAACAAGTATCCGAGAAAGAACGCTGAGCTATGGGGTAAAGTACCAAGCTTGGGTTTAGAATACATAAAGCCAGTCCAGGGGCAAGGTAAGAGCTGGCAAGATTTTGAGCCGAGCAACTTTTCCTCTGTGTTCTCCAATCTGGTAACAGACTCCACAGTGCCTGAAAAACTGGGTGAGTTATCTGATAGTTTTAGTGAAACAAAAGCCTGTCTAGGGGTCTCTGGGCAGCATGTCTGGATTTAAGGGGAAGACTGGATTTCTTCTTCTGGGAAAGCCCCATGCACTTAGAATAGACTCCTTAGTTTCAATGATGTCAGAGTTGACCTTCAACGCCCTTTCCACACAGCTCTTTGCTTCGTTCCATGGTCAGGGACCAACTCTCATTGAGTGAGGGTGACTTGGCGCTCTACAGTATTTCTGGGAAATGTGATTCAGGGTCATCTTGTGTGTATGTGTGTGTGTGCGTGTGCGTGTGTGTGTGTGTGTGTGTGTGTGTGTGCGCGCGCATGCACATGTACGTGTGTAGCTCATTTCCTGGCAGGTGCGCCTGTGACCACTTTATCCATGGGAGGGATTATCATTCTAATAAGTGGCTTTAGCTAATTTATTTTTGCTGACAGGGTCGTATTCCACACTCCCAATTCGACACCCTGATTTCCTGTAGACTTTGGGAGGCCAACTGGCCCTTGAACAGTTGTTGAGTGATTCGTTTGCACTGGCTCTATCTGGGAGGCTACTGTGTATTCTGGAAGGGCAATGACTAAGAATGTCTGGTTCACTATTGCACACCCAGAACCTAGCACAGTCAAAACAGTCTTTATTTACCTCCTTCTTTTGTCAAGCACCGAGCTAAGGGCTATTCAAAAACCGTCTCATTTAATCTTCTCAAAACTGCTATGAGACAGGTGCTATTATTGTGCCAATTTGACAGGGAGGAAACTGAATCACAGGAAGGTTAAGTATTCCATCTGTGCTCACGTAGATAGTAAGTAGAAAAAGTGGGCTTGGATCCTGGGCACTCTGGAGTTTGGAGTCTGTTCTCTTACTTTGTACGAGAAAACATTTCTTCCATAAATTCGTAAGAAGCGGATGATTGCTAAGAGGAAGACTGAAGTTCTCTGTTTCAAAACCATGGCTTCCCAGTGTCGTTCTCGGGGCCGGGATTCACACAAAGTCTTCTAACAGTACTGCCCATTGCAGCATTTCTCTCTGTGGCTCACAGCTGTGACCTTCCACACGCTCTGCTGCTCACCCGACCTCACCCTCCAACGAGGGTGCTACCCTCACAATTCTATTATGCAGACTTCCTGTCATGGGACTGCTAATTGCTAATGCCCATGTCAGTGGATAAACATTGAGGTGGACACTGCCTCTACCTGCTTTCTGCATTTTGAGAGGGGTCTTCAACACTCAGAGAAACTGTGGGTCAAGCCTCCTCACGTAAGGACATGCTTCTTGTGACTGTAGCTGCCCATGCTGGAAACTCAGAAGAGGCCCATCTGAGACCATACCTTGAGAAGAGCAAAAGAGTCTAAAAGCTCCAAACCACAGTTCCCCCACACAACTGAACAGACTACACTGCATTTGAAGTTGTGCTTTTCCTTAGCTCATAAATCCACTCCCCATCTCAGGTGGGCCCCCATTACAACCCTGGGGGAGGCGTACCACAGCCTCTGGGCTTAGATGGGAGCTGTTGCGAAGGGGGAGGTCACATCCCAGCCTCAACCCTCACTGGGTAATTAAGCCTGCTTTACTGTCCTTGAGGTCAGCACTAGTCCTTGTGGTCAGCACTAGTCCTTGTGGCAGCTCTTGTTGGTTAAACAACTTCTGGGTGGTCTCTTTATGCCTCCATCTTTTCACATATGATTTGTACAAATAGATCTCAAATGCTGGAATTTCTGCCAACCCACTGCATGCATGCAGCTCTCATTCCACACCAAAAAGGCAGGCTGCCTGATCCACAAACTGGTGTCTGTTCTTTGGAAGCCATGCCTCACCAGTAAAGAAGAGAACACGCAAGAGAACTTTACCGTGTTCTACTTTGCTCCTCAATCACACCACAGACACCCAATACTTGAGGCTTCTTTTTGGCACTTGAATTCCAATATTCAATTCCTGCTGGAGATGCCCATGTTCTCACTACCATGTCATCTGTTCATGTCCATTATCAATTACTCAACACCAAAGCACAGGAGGGTAAAAAAAGGATTCTACTTTCCAACCAAACCAGTTTCCAAGAAGTGCTACTAAACAGAAGTGTCAAACACTTTTCCACTTTAATCGTTTTCAAAACTTTTAATGAATCTTCCCTTTTAAACAAATAATGCCATTAGCATGGATGGGATGCAAATGATATGCAGACCCTGCATTTGTTTGGCTTCCTCGAAATTGTTTCAGAAACCTGATCACATCAAATATTTTTCAGTGTATGCAAAACAGAACCTCTCAATACATTTTTTTGAAGAGTATGGGGTTTTTCATTTGCATGTTAGTCCCAAGTGGTACATTTACACTTTGACTGTAGGATTAACAAATTTCCATGTCTGCACTGCATTTTGGAACTTAATCATAAAGAAATGACTTTCGTATGCAACGGGCCTTAAGCATCTGAAATCGAGTGACCTTCTAGGTACACTCGGATGCAGGCGTTTAGTACACAGAGGCCACCAAGGAAACCTGTTTCCCATAAAAATACCATTTTTGTAGTTAGCTATTTCATACAGTGTCCTTTCAATGACTAGTCTCAGGTCATCATGGAGAATTCAGGGTCGAGAACAAATGATCTGCAGCTAAGAAATCATGCAGGTCCTGGGACTCACAAATCTGCGTCTACAACCCTTTTCCAGACTGCTCTTTCCCAGCCTGGCAGAGCCACCTTCTTACTGTCAGCGAGCAGGGTATGGCTTGAGAGAGTCATAGATGATCACACTTATTGTAGCATCAACGATTTTTTTCCCTTAATTGTCCTGAGATCCTAGAAAGGAAACAAGCGTCTGTGCTGACAGAGGAGCTCAGCGTGAACTCTCATTTTTCACATGGAGCTAATTAAAAACTGAAATTAGTTAAATATGGAAATGACACTTGCAAGCACTTTACTAGAATTCTGGCAAAATCCCTCTGGAGTGCTGTGACATTACCTGCTGCTTCGAAAGTCCCCAACTGAATTTCACAGTTAAAAGGCTGAGCAAAGGGAAAGTTATTATTGAGATTTCGGATTCAGAATGTGTCTGTAAAACTCCAAATTAAATTTCACGGCTGGCCCTTGAGTGGTTGGCGATATATAACGCAGGCCAATGGAGTGGGCCGCTCACCATGTCCCTGCAAGCAGACGCTCCAATTACCCCTCTTTAGGGATGGTACGGTGGGTGGCACAGGTGCGACAATCAAAAGGGTAACACATTTTCTCCAGGAATCGGACTCAAGGCGGCTCACACACACCAATTCCGAAAAAAAGTCTAGACTCATGCATGGGGTATGATGGAGCCGGCTATGAAAATTCAGCAGGTTTCTCAGGGGTAACGAGGCACACTTCCCACATATAGATTCTCTTTATAGGTCTCTTTCTCACTCTCTCTAAATAAATAAATAAGTAAGTAAGTAAATAAATAAATAAATAAATAAATACATCCCCTCCCATATATATATAGTCTCGTAGGCATCTCACAGTTTTTATTCATCATTGTGATACCCCATCATGACACAGGGAAATCAAACAGCTTGAGTCTTACAGGGAAGTGAGAATGGCCTTCTCTTAAAATCCCTCGTAGAATAAATAGCCTTTCCAAACGGACAACGATGAAGAGGGACGTTCCAGCAGGAGTGGAAACAGATCACCACCTAGGATGCCAGGGTCTCCCTTTATAGGCAAAAACCAGGAGCATTTGCTCAAGGGCAAATTATGGGGTTTGTCTACATCTGCATACGATTTAATTAAACCTGCCTCTGCATCTGATGGCTCTGGATCTGTGGCAGAGTATTCGGGAAGTCCAGCCACTCTCCAAACAACTGGAGTGTTGTGATTTTATTGTTTTTTTTCTGACACCCCATCCATTTGCCCTTGAGGCATTCCCTCCCCCTGGACCCTGGCCATGACTGAGGCAGGCACTTCGTCCCCGCCTGGGCAGGCCAGCGAGAGGAGCCACTCTGTGCCAAAGTCAGCCCTGCTCCGGGAGTCGGCTGGCAGGAAGCCGTGGACGGGCTGGGCTGCCAGAAAGAGTTCTCTGGCAGCTCCAATGCTCGTCTTCGCATCACACGCAAGCTTTGCTAGTCCGAGGCCTGGAAACGATCGCGGCTCACCCAGCTGGATGGGTGAAATGCTGCAGCTGTACCATCAGGCTGGCTTATTTTTATTGAATTTTGAATATCCAATTTCAAAGCAATTCAAATGAATTTGCCCAAGGCCGCGGATCAGCGTGGCTGCCGACACTCTCTGCAGTAGGGTTTCGAAGTTCATATTTCTAAACAAAGGCAAGATTACAAAAGCTTTCCTTGTCAGGACCAGTGCCTCTAAAGAACCCTCTCTACCAACTCTATTAGGTCACATACCAACAGCAGTGAAAGCTGTTGGGCTAATTCAGGGCAACTGAACTTCTCCCACTGATTAAAGAAAGAGGAGTGAAGTGGGGGGTGTTTAAGAGGATGTGAGGTGATCCAGGCCATGGGTGTTGGCACATGCAATGTTGCTTACCGAGTGCAGGATGGATAGAAAGATGCTCAAGTGTGACATGGAGTGGACAGAGTGGGCAGGGGTGACCTCAAGACCCCCCCCTCAGAGGGCAAAAACAACCATTCGGAAAATCAGAAACAATTCTAAACTCATTCTGTATCAATTGCGTCCATGCCCCCATCACCAACCAAGATTGAAAATAAAAACAAAGAAACACTACACGTGCTTTGGTAGGACCACTGATGACGGGAACCTTTCGTCTCCTGGAGTCTTTCTACCAGCTCCAAAACCTGTCTCTCCTTCCTGCCTCCTTCCGTTTTATTCTAATCCTGACCCGGCCATGCCGGAAAGGCATTTATATCAAATGCGTCAAGTAAAACTTAACCCAAGTGGTAGAAACCTGAAGAGTTGTGGAGGAAAACAGTCCTCCTGAGAAAAAGACACCGCAGCTCATGGCTGAGGGTAGCTGGACCATCACAACATAACACACTCTGATTTCTTTCACGAGGACTCGGGATACACTTAGGGCTCGGCACTCATTGAAAACTATTTTTAAGAAGCCTTGGGACAAAACCAATTCAATAACTATTGATGTTCACAATCTGTCAACTCCTCCCCTCAGGAGTGAAAAACAAAACAAAACAAAACAAAACCCAGGGCAAAGAGCAAATTGGGATGAGGAGCGTCTGAGTGACACCAGACAATCAGCTTCACAGGGGCTCGGCTCTGCCTGCTCTTCCTCAGTACTGTGCCCTCAGCAAAGGTACTTACTGCGTATTTGTGGAATAGATGAACAAACGAACAAAGGTTGCCTTTCTGTCACCCGGGGTGCAATATGGATTTTAGAGTCAGAAGGACTCCTAACAGGACCAAATAATTGTTACACAGCATTGGGTAAATAATCTCTAGGCCTCAGTTTTCCCATCTATGTATTTGGTAATGGTACCCATCCTCTAGAATTGTTTTGAAGCCTGCATGAGAAAATGATCAGAAAGAGCCTGTTACACTTGAAAAGGGGTAGATCTCAACTCCCTTCTCTTCCATCTATCCATTGGATAAGTCACCTCTCTTTCCCTGGTCATTTATGTTCCCCTTATATCATTCTATGGAGTCTGCCTTTGAAAAGAAATAGATATATTTCAAATACGTAGGAGAGCCTTTGTATTTTGAAAAATTTGTAATTCTTCCAAAGTGATTGTTCTGCCTGCTCAATGCAGGTAGTGTTGGAGTGTCTCTTGTGAACCTCAAATGTGTACCCTAAGTGAGGGAGCCACGATTTCCTTTTAAGGAATGGTTCTATAGATTCAGATACAGAGTAAAGACACGGAAATCAAAACATTAAAAAATATATATATATAATATGTATATATTAAATATATATTAATACAACATATACATATATATATATATATACCTCACCAGGATGAAGCAAAAATCCCAAAGACAGAAGTAAAGGAAGGCTGTGGATATCAAGAACCCAAAGGCTGGAGGAACCTGGGGGAGGTGTGTAGAAGCTTCTAGAAACCAGAGGTAAGAGCAAATTCCCACAGGTCACTTTCCTTTAGTGTGCGACCCAGTCAGTTTTAAATCTTTTGCTCCTCTGAGCAAACAGCGCTGCTGGTCAGTTATCCAGTGGATGTTTTTAATTACAAGCTGAAAAAGTCATTCTGTAGCCCTGAAACCAGTGCCCTCATGCCTAAGAAGTGCTTTTTAATATTTATACATCTAAAGAGAGTTTGCCCTTCCAGACACAGAAAATCATTAGGAAGCCTTTCTCAGGAGGATATAACTTTGGTCAAGGTCATGCACAAATCTAAACTTCAAATTTCTGCCAAGGCTTACCAGTAGGTGCCACTTTTGTGCCACAAACCATCCCTAGCCCTCTCTCAACTTTATTTCTAGGTTATCAATTTTTAAACAGAGAAAAGGAACAAAAATATGCTTGTGAGACAATTCTGAGCATATAAAAGTTGAAGAAACTTTTCATTTTTCCTCGTTAGTTGGCACATCTATTTAATAGAGCTTTTTTGATTTTAGTTTTTCTCTTCCAGCACAGCAGATGAATGGGCAAACCAAGGAAACTGCACTCAAAGAAATGTCTTGTAACAGTTCTAACTTTGGTTTGGCATGTCACCTATCTAACGATATCAGGGAGAGGAAATATTCCATCAAAGCTGTGAGCGTGGAAGGAACAGCCTGAACCATGTCCAAAGACACAGTATCTTAGCAACTTTCAAAGCTCAGAAAAGCCAGGATTTCAGTTTGGGAAGCCCGCTGGTGGAAGTTTCATCCTCCCCAACCACGAATCACTAAAAGCCACACCCCAAGGTAGCAATGGAAATTGTTTACAGGATCTGCTACCCACACTGACGAAATTCAAGTGGCCCCCAGAGGACAGGCAACACTCTTCTCAAGAAAACGAAACAAATGACAGCGAAACCCCCAAAATAAGAAACAGTGATAACCAGGTAGTGTCAAACATATCATGATTGAAAAATACCTTGTAGGAGCACATTGGCCTCCCCTTCCCCCCTAAAAAGCATAAAATTAACATCCATAGGAGGCCAAGGAAAGCAGGAATCAGGCACTGTCTATTCCAAGTCCTGCTCTCTGAGAATCAGCATTTGTGCCCCTGCCTTGTGAAGACAGGGCTTTTAGAGAATCCTTCTTTTTCACTTGCCTCTGGAGAATGGGAGACTCCAAGCACGTACTAAAGATGTCTTAGGGATCATTTTACAGCTCCTAGGCCTGGCTTTTGTAGCTCGGCGGTGCGTGTTTGGGTAGGGAGAGGTCTAAATGAACCTGACTAGTAAGCCTGCCTGTATCCTCAATATTATCCCCAAGTCCCATGCCAACTGTGAATCCTAACACTAACCCCTGACCACCCGAAACCTAGCCTCACCCTCAGAGAACCCAGGACATAATTGTCACATGAGTAGAAATCCACGTCCCCTCTAAAGCCGAGCTCCAGTTATCTGCACCTGGACTGTTCTTACCCTTAGGCACTTAAATCACCAGGTAGATTAAAAAAATGTCATTTCAAGCGAACTGAAAAAGTGGGTAAAGCCTTTTGTTTCCTCTAGCACCTATTGTCCTTAAAACATCATTCAGTGACAAAATCGGAGTTTATTAAATCCAATTCTAACTTTTACATTACACGTGTGAAAATAACTTAGGAAGTATATTCTTTGTCCCAGAACCTCCCGCATCATCCAGCACGGCTGACATGCACTGACTGAACAGACATATCTGAATTATAGGAGCAGGAAAATTTCGCTTAGCTGCCCATTTCCAGAGGCCAGCCCCAGCTTACTCTGTCCAAGACAGGGCAAAAGTCTCATTCCTTACACAGAGACCTGCCTGGTATCTTCCAACTCTCCCACCAGATTTAGTCGATGACCAAATCAGCCTCCAGAATGTTTCTCTCCTATCTGCTCTCCTCTTGGCCCGCCCTGCTTCTCTTTTTGTCCTTGTTCTGCTCACGTTTTCTGCTTCCTGGGCTTTGAAGCAGCCTCCTCAGCTTTTACTGCCACTAGTCTTGAGCCACTCACTTCATTCTGCGCGGGGCTGCCAGATTGTTCCATGTCCTCCTCTATTCAGAATTCTTCGCCAGTTTCCCATCACTTAAGAATCCAATCCCAACACACATTTGTGTGGCATGAAAGGCTGTTTGTTGTCTGGCCCTTCTCGGCAGTACCCTCTCCAGTGATGCGTCAGCTGCCTATATATGTTTCACTTCAGGGTTAACAATATGTGGTTCCCTACAACACCATGCTTTCCCAGGATTGCATCGCCTTACTCGATGTTCTTTATTCTTGAAATGTACTTCTCCTACTTTATCCTTCTGCCAAATCCCTATGCACCCTTCTAGCCCCTGTAAAGCACTCCCTGATACCTTCAGATAAAGTACTGCTTTTCCTCTCCCTACTCACTTGCTACGAAGCAGTTAGGACCTATTTAGTCGTGTGTTATAAGTGATTGTTTGCACATCTGCTTTCCCTCTGTGTGTGACAGAGATCTGTTGGGGGGCAGGAACCCTGGTCACCCATCTCTGTATCACCAAGGTGTCAGCACTCAGAGAGAAAGAAGGATTCAGTCAATGTTTGTTGCATGAATGGATAAAGGACAAAGTCAGTCCTCAGGAGATACCCTAGAATCAACTCAAACTTGAGAATAAGCCTAAAATTAAAATACCAATGTGCGGATTCTCTTAGCTGCCAGACTAGCTGTATTTTCAGAGCTCAGCTGCTTCCTCCCCTCTCTTTCCTCCTATCCTATTCCTTTCTGGGATTTCAGATGTAAGGTTCTCAACAGAACTGCCCTTCTCCTGCCCGAGGGGGTTAGCAAGTCCGTATCTGCACTTACTTCAGCAATCAGGGACCCAAACTGTCATCAACAGAAGAGAAGGACAGAGGGCAATCTGATCCTTTTTTCCTCCAGGATCTATTTCCCTGGAAACACTTATTTCCTTATTGGGGAAAAAACCAAAAAAAAAAAAAAAAGAAAGAAAGAAAAGAAAAAGGAAAAAGAACTCAGAAGACTAAGTTAAAGCAAATACTTAGAAAATATTTTTGAAACATTTGGAAGTAATTTCTATTCACAAATTATCTTCATTCACAAAATGAAAAGCCAAATTATATGAGCTGGATATATTGAGAGAGAGAAGAAATTAGACTTAATGCTGTGAGCAGAGGAGGAACAGGGAGGAAGGAAAAAAAAATAAGACAGAGACTAGTAATTCTTGCATTTCTAAAGTAAGTAGATTTTACAAACACTGAACATGCATTACTTGTACGAATGCCACTGCCACGTCCAGGACTGCTGGAAAGGTCATTTCTCCATACGGCAGAAGAGAAGGTTTAAGCTAAATAAAGACGTGTCTTCCATCACCCAACAGTGGGCGAGCTGGGGCCTGCAAGTAAGAGGTATGGGAAAAGAGGGAGAGAGGCGAGAGAACAAGATGGGAAGATGACAAGAAACAGAAGAAAGCTCAGATGTCAAGAAGAAAGTGACGGGAGGGGCCTGAAGATTCACCCAACACCAACACTCAATGGCAAAAATGACACGAAGACCTTGGAAGCCATCCTCTGCTTTGTGCTCCTGACATAGGAAGCCCCTTTCTCAAATAGTCACAACTGAATAAACAAGCAGAATAATTATCCAGCCAATGGAGCCCCTTGATTCTTTGAAGGGTGAACCCAGCGATGGCTCCGAGGCTCCAACTCTGGGCTGAATGAAAGGAAACAGGCTTCTAAACATCCTGACGGGACATACTGCTTTCCTTGTGTTCATCTTTCTCTACTCAATGAAAATTAAATAGCCACATGTATTATTCAAAAGTGATTTGCTAGTCACATGCTACAAGAGACCCACCAGCCACAGCTGGAGTGGAAGAAGTTCAGAATACAAACAATGCCAATCAGAATGAGGGAGGAACATTTGTAGAACTCAGATCACTTCTCAATGACCCACCACAAACTGCCCAATGCAAATGGGTTGGCCAATCTAAAAATAACAGTCATTTTCCTATTACATGCCAGGGCACGCCATAACTATTCTTCTTCATCTTACTGATAATTCTGCAGGAATGGGCATTATTATTATTATCATTTTAGAATGATAATCTAAGCTCAAGGAGATTTACATGTTATCCACATTTGAACCCAGGTCTGAGCAGATGAAACCCCCATTCTTTCCACCTCCATCCCTTACTTCTAAAATTGATGATGAATTGTCTCTACTTCCTTTTCCTTTATTGAAAGGACAAGAGGCTCCTCCAGCTGGGTCAGGACAAAGGAAGTGAAAAAATCCTGAGGGCAGAAGAAGAAGGTGCGAAATGCTCACTGCAGGTGGAATAAGCAGGGTGCCTGCTAGGAGAAGCAGCAGAAGCCCCGTGCAAAGTTGGGTATCGTCCTGGGCTGGCTCAGTCTGGTGACGCTATGAGGTCTACTGCTATCTCCAAAACAATTACTGAGCACTTACATTATATCAATCTCTATGCAAAAAGCTGTGCACAGAACGTCTAATCGAATCTCTGCAGCAGTTCTTGAAGGTGGGTGCATTTACTACTACCATTTTATAGACGGCAAAATCATTTCACAGAGGTTAAGTAACATGCACAGAGTGACATAACTGGTAAGTGGAAGAGTGGGGGGATTCCAGCCCTGTTCTGATTCCCGAGAATCTGCTGTTAGCATCAAGAAAACTGCCTTCATCTCCCACAGAGAAGATGCTCAGGGATCATGACTTCATTGCTTTATGAGGTCAAGGTCAAGAGGCAGTAAACATAGCATCTGAGTGTCAGCTCTACAGAATGTATGTTAACATGGGCACCAGAATTCAGCAGGCCCGACTTTGAAGACTCCTGCCCTACACTAATTGTATTACTTTGAGGAGGTGATTTGATAACCACCTCAGTTTCTGCATCTATAAACTGGGAATAAAATGAAGATAATGCATGTTCCTTGAAATGCTGCAGGAACTCAGTACAGAGCTACAATATTTGGGAAGAAAAATGTATACTAAGTTTAATTAGTCAGATAAAATAATGGATGATAGAAAGTCAGAGTTGAGAGGCCTTAGGGACTACCTCTGGGAGGCACAGGGCATTATGGTTGAGTGCATGGATGCTTTGCTCAGGCAGCTTCTGGCTGTGTGACCCTGACAAGTTACTTATTACCTCTAAGCCTCAGTTTTCTCATCTGCGAAATGGACATAAAAACAGAACAATGCGAAAGGGTTGTTGTGAGGGTGAAATGAGATGATGCAAGCAAAGTCCGGTGACCCGCACAGAGTAGGTGCTTTATAAAGGCTCTGATGGTTACGATGGGGAAACTGAAGCCCGAGTAAGGTAAATGCTTGCTGATGGTTGCACCACAAGTTAACGGTAGGGAAAGGAATGGAACACAAGCCTCTTAATTTCCAGTTCATGCTGCTTTTCCTCACCTGTGCAGCCTTGGACAAGTTCCTTAAAATGTCTGAGACTTAGTTTCCCCGTCTGTTTAATGGGAACTATTCTCCTTACTGCTACTAATATGGATGTGGAGGGAATACAAGGAGTGATTCAAGCCACACCCTCAACTGTTAGTGCTCACAAAACATTAGCTGCTGTAATTATTCCTTACCTTCTGATTCGAAAGGGAATAGATTTTATCCTCAGGAATAAGGATGAGAAAAATGGGAGGGAACTTTACTTCATCGCTGTTTGCTGACTCAGAGAACAACGGGTGGTGGAACACTCACCACAGAAGAGAAGCAACTGTGATGAGGACAAATCTCGACCTGAAGAAAAGCCACCCAGGAAGACACACGTGAAGTACTCTCGTCTTCTAGACTAAACAGACTTCTCCTTGAGGCACCACATCTAGAATAAGGGTCTTAGTCCTCTGTGTGGACTTCGTTCCCTTTCTGATTCTAGAAACTTCTGTCAGCTCAAATCAGAAGCACTTTATTATAGTTCTCTGGGGCAGTGCTGAATATTACTGTGGGTAGAGCACAGTATTTGGAGTCTGACTACCCGGGTACCAGCCCCAGATTTGCTATGTCCTAGCTGTGTGCCTTGGACAAGTTCTAGCCCTACCTGAGCCTGTCTCTGCAATTGTAAAATATGGAGAACAATGCCTGCTGTGTACTCCACAGAACCATGAGGTGCCCACAAACAGAAAGCATCACTTGCTTTCACTATCACTGCCTGCACTGTCTGCCTCCCGTCAGGAGGAAATGAGACAGCTGCACAACGGCCTTTAGAAAAGCCAAATTTCCCTCTAAGTCTTCAGTCCTTTATTGAAGAGGAAGCAGCCTTCTTTTCCATTTGGGATCCTGTTGCAGGACGAGGATGACAGCAAAAAGTATCAGACACATGTAAATGGCTATTAAGGCTGTTTTACAGCAAGAGGGAGGGGTCAGTTACGGAGCTGTTTAGCCAAACCAATGCGTATAGAGCCAGAGAAGCTCCACAGTCCACACAGACTCCCGATGGCTTGTAAGGGCCAGAAGGTCAAGGTGGCATGAACTGCATGGCCATCAACAGCACCATTTTAACTTGCGCCCCAAGTCCCCTTCTCCCCCTGGGGGTTGACAGAGCAGAAGACAGTCCCTCATAAGACTGGGCGGAGGTGTTGGGCAGAACTGGAGCCCCTCCCACATCCTGCTTTTGTCTCAGAGGTGGCATGTTTAGGTTTCCACACAAGTCATGCGCCGTAAGTTTGGGAATCCTTCCATTTTAGCATTTCATTAAGGGCAGTTTCATTTTTTAAGCAAACTTCAACGAACGATGACATACTTTGCCCAGGTGTTCTGCATTTGAATAAGAGGAAACCATCATGCCCAGTGCAGACTGAAGTGTTGTATTTGTTTCTAAGGCAGCAAAGAAAGCTTCTGAGAAAAAGAAAAAAAAAAAAAAATTTGAGCTTTAAAAAAATCAACTTGCCTACCCTTACTTGGCATTTATGAGCAGGAAACTTATAAGAGCAGAGATGAAGGCAGCTACGGTGACGACAATCTCAATGATAGTTAAATACAAGGACTCAGAGGTCAGACTGCTTGGAGTGGAGACCTGGCTCCATTACTTACTAATTTTACGACTTTGGGAAAGTCATCTTATTAAAACTCTTATTTTAATTCTGGTGGTAAAGGAGGAAAAAAATATATATATATATATACCAGAAGACATGATTATCAACCAATTAGTGCAGGGTTTCTCAACCTTGGCACTTCTGACATTTTGGTTTGGAACCTTCTTTGTTGTGGGGGCTGTAGGATGTTTAGCAGCATCTCTGGCCTCTACTCACTAGATGCCAGAAGCATCCCCCAGGTATGACAACCAAAAATGTCTCCAGACAGTGCCAAATATTCCCAGGGTGGGGGGTGCAGTGAATGGGAGTGCACCAAGTTAGAGCAAAGGGAGTTCTGACATACCAGAGTCTCGCTGGGGTTGATTTGCATGTCGTCCCTAATGTCTTCTAACCCAGCACAATGTGCAAAACAGCGAGACAGGAAAAGAAATAATTGTGCACGTCTTTGGACTCAGACTACCTCATTCGTGAGCAGAGGTCGAGGTGACTGAGCTCCATCCAAACGACAGAATAAGAAATGATGATATTTGGACTATTTCATCCATCTGTGCCAAGGACTCTTCAAATCAAGTTGGCTTAATGGGTAAAATCGTTGATATTCTGTAAAAAGACCCAGCGGGTTCCAATCCATCCTTTTCACACAAAGGACTTTTACAGCCACAAGTATCACTGGAAGCGCAGTTATAAAAAGGAAGTGGAACCTGAGAAGAAGAACATTTATGCTGTTTTCTGGTCACCCTCCCTTCCCCCCAGCCACACACTTGAATACGGAAGGACACTCCTGCCTCTAACATGGGCAGTGCTTGTCAAGCCCAGTGCTCACCACACACTGAGACCACAGAACATCTGCTAATCTGTGGGCATGGAAAGGGCATGTGCATTTTACTCGCATTCTCTCCTACTCTCAATAATTTTTAAAGTGCTCTTCGCCCCACACATCCCTCCTTATCTTTCATTATCATTTGCTTACAAAAATGCAGTCTTAGAGTTGCTACTCATTTATGCTTCTCTCGGGATCTTCTGGGGGAGCCCTTGGTTTTGAGATTGTAAAACACTGTTCTCAAAGACTGCTGTATATACCATGAAGCACTGAAGAGGGCAAACTTGAGGAAAAGGCTGCTCTGCATGAAAATATTCATACACATTAATTCATTATACACTCAAGACATGACAAGTTGGTTTGCAAGAATAGTGTAAGATGTTCTCTTACAATTTTACCCATGGTTAAGAGCCTGTTCACTCCATTCCAAACCCCACTCTAAAATTCTCCTGGATGTCTTACAATACTCATCCAATCTTTCGGTCCCAAGAGCAGATGCTTTTTATATTTTAAAGAGCCTTTGAGAGTGTCGTAAGCTACGAACATGCTATTAGACAATAACGCCATATTGTCCTGTGATTATTCTAACCTGGGTGAGAAGTTGACTAAATTTAAGTGACATTTAAAAGAACTCTCCACATCTATGACTGAGCTATGAGCTTGTTGGAAATGCACACTACGGTTAATTATCATACAGGACACGATATCCAATCCATGGAGCTTCTCTCTCGTGGCAGCTTGGGGAGGCTGCAGGAGGATTTCAGACTTCAGGGTATCACAGTATCACGGGATTGCCTCTCTCGTGGGGCGAAGGGGAGAAGGCAAGGGTCTGACGTCATTCTTAAGCCAACTGAGCTTGGAAATGGTTACTGATTAAGGATTCCCTACAGACCAGCACCACGGCATAGGGTCAAACACTGGACAGAAATGGGACGTCTGGCTTCATGGCCAAGTCTTATCACCTGCTCCCCTCTAGCGGAAAAGAGACTAGAAGAACTGGGAAGAAGGATAAAAGATAAAAAAGAGCACAGAGGCATAATTATCTACTAAATTTAGGAACATCCACACAGACAATCCATATAATGCAAACTAAAGTGCCTCGGGGGCCTAAATTATCTTGGTTAGTTTGGAAGCTAATTCTAAAATTCCCCAGGTAAGCATGCTGTTTTATGCTTTACTTTGGGCGCTTAGCATCTGAGAGGGTATTTCATGCACTTCAGTCAAATGTTAAAGCATAGAAAATAAATCGAGGCTTCAGTGTGGTGCAGAGCGAGGGCGGGGGAGGAGGGCAAAGGCTCGGTCCCTGATGTCTGGCCCTCTCTGCCCGGATCCATAAACCCATAACCAACGTCATCCATCTCACCCTTCAGCCTGGGTACAGTGAGTCAGCCTCATTTGCAGAGACACAGGCAGCTGCATTAGAGTTTAAACCTGCACATACAGTGAATATGTAGCAGATTTATCATAATTTCCAACCTGCCTCTAACCAGCTGATCAAAAGGCAAGTTTTCTCCTTTGAAGATTTTCATTTGTAAGCTTCACTGCCCCCAAATCCAAAAGGGCGATGGTCCCAACTCCCAGGACCACATTCTGCATTTGTAAGGCAAGTGCCTTCCAGACCTGGAGTATGTTTCTCCTATTTATAAATGGGTATGTGGAGTTTCAACGTATACCCTGATCCCTCTTCTTGGTTCACAAAATTTGCACTACATACCAGCACTATCAGATGGAGGAACTTTGTTAGTCTTTTAGAGTGTAGTGTTAACCCAATTTCGCTCTTCTTTTTCTCCACAGACTTTTATACAAAATCCAAAGTGAATGCCTCAGAAGGGGTCTTGGTAGGTTTTATTGGATCAAAAGGCCCTCTCATAATAAAGAAACCGCACACAGAGATTTTCTGAGTGCATTAAAAAAAAAAAAAAAAATGGCTTCTTACCAGCCCTGGTAGAATTTACACACCAATAAAAATGTTTTGGCCAACCATGGTTTTAGAAAAGTGAGTACTGATTTAAGATGATGGGTTAATTTTTAATTTTTCAGTTTCACCATTCCCGACAACATTCCTCCTAGTGACCCCAGGTAGAAACCTGAAGGGCATACTAGATGTTTCTGGCTTCTTCAACTCCACAGTCAACACCAGACAGATTCTATCACAAATCTGTCTTTTAATCTATGGAAGAAATCCCTCACAGATTCACTCTGTTTCTCTAATCTGGGCTCTCACCAACTCACACACCCACTGACTATTGCCTGAGCCTTTTGGAAGGTCTCCCTACCGTGTTTCCCCGAAAATAAGACCGGGTTTTATAACAATTTTTGCGGCTAAAGACACATTAGGGCTTATGCTTGGGGGATGTCATCCCGAAAAATCATGCTAGGGCTTATCTTCCAGTTAGGTCTTATTTTCGGGGAAACACGGTATCTCCATTCCCCTTTACCAGTCTATCCTGCATCCTCGATTAATTAACAAATAAATACTTATAAAGCATCTACTAGGCAATTGACATGATATCATGTCATGATTTTGTCATATTACACCCCCGTTTATGAACTTAAAGCACCTCCCTATTGCCAAATTAATCGAATCAAACCTCCTGTCAGATTACTAGGCCGTCTATCTGCTCCTGCCATAGCTCACCCGCTGTTTTCCCACCACTCTTCAGCCGGCATCCTGCTCCTCACTGGCTAAGTTCCTCGTTTCCTTCTCACCACAGCTTCTGAATTCAGCCTCACCCCCCCTGCTGTGTGTCCCTGTGTCTGGAATGCCCATTCCTAGTTCAATGTCTTCCCATCCTCCCAGGACTGGGTCAGCCCGAAACTGCCTCCCCCAGTCATCCTCCACGTGGGGGTTTCTACTTTCTCTGAACTTCAATAGCCCAACTCCTGAACTACAGCTGAGCATCTGTGGGTGTCTGCTCTTGAACGAGTACACAAAGAGTAGGGTTTCCAGGCGGGAATTCCCTCCCGTTCTCAGGAATTTTTTTCGCTCTCCTGTTCCCACATCCCGAGAAAAGTTGCTCAGGAAATCGGGAAAACTGGCTCCTTGAACCCAGTAATACCCACAATGGGAAATAAACGTACTACTCACAACATACCTCTTAGATATTTTTCCTATTTATTGCTAGGGTTTCTGTGCGGGAATTCCCATCCATTCTTGGGAATTTTTTCCCTTTTCTGTACCAGAATCCCGAGAAAAGTTGGTCAGGAAATTGAGAAAATCGGCTCCTTGAACCCAGGTAGTTGGTAGTATCGGCCATCACTTTGTGGAAGCGATTCATCATGGAGAACAGAAAACAGTTTATATCTCGGGATTTGGGAACAGGAAAGTGAAAAAAATTCCTGAGAACGGTGGGAATTCCAACCTGGAAGCCCTACACAAAGAGTGACAATAATAAAAAAATATCAATACCTATTTTCAAGTTTACGCAGAAAGACTATGAAAAGGTATCATCATCATCATCATCACTGTTATCAACTATTTCTTACAGTTGAGAAAAATGAGACTCGGGACACTGGTTCGCCTTTCCTGAAAGTACTCAGCAAGGGCTGCGATCTGAACCTAGCTTTCTAAACCCAAGCCAGGGCTTTCTACATTAAACTTCTTCGGTGCCCAGCCAATCCTGAAACAAGGAGCTGTTATGTTATAATAACAAATCAGGTTTCCTGATCCAGGTGAACAATCCCCTTGAAAGGATAACGTTTCAGGAGGTCCTTGTTTGGGTCTAGAAGGAATGGAGACAGGGAATTCAGTGTGGACCATGTGTGAGAAAGAAAACCTATCTCAAAATTGGTAGTCAACTCTCCTCATTGTGGGTGCTCTTCAACACTCGAGTCCCCGAACCTTTCTCAAATCCCTACTGAAACTCATCTTTGGAGACCCCACAGTCTCCTTGGCCACCAGGAGGCAGTGTGGGTTCAAAGAGTTTCTCAACTACGCGTCTCAGTCTTGAGAGGAAGGGAGGCCTGGAGTGAACGTGCTGACTTTTGACTTCCTGTATTAGGCAAATCTCAAATGCAAAGCTGAGTTTGCTTGAAATTAAAGAATAAAACTTTGTGTGATGTCCAAAAGGAAATATATGTATTGGTGAGCATACCTGGGTAAAACTAAAACAGTAACCACCCACCCAAACCCTGCCCATCTCTCCATTCCTGGCTTTCTCACAGGGTTTAGCAGGCACCCAGGTGGAACCCAACTCAAATTGCAGCTCATTAGCACAGATGAATAGAAGTTTAAGAGAAAGTGTGAGGTAAACAACGATAATCCTGATTTAAGCAGGAGAAGCAGACCTTTCTCCCTTCCCTAAAACAAACCGCCGTTTCAGGCTGCCCGGACCCTTTTTACTATTACCGGTTAATATGACCGTGGGAGAAGATGCAGCTGTGGCCCTGGGGACGGGCTCCACAGTCAGGCTGAACATAATCCCTCACGTAATGAAAAACCTATTTCTATTTCTGAGGCCTCACTACTCTTCATACTGAAGAGCCTTGTGCCTGTCACACATTTATTGAAGCTTATTACTCATCTAGGCAGCGGGGCCCAGTTAGTATTTGGAATTACATTTTAAATCGCAATTTTTCTATTATTTATTTTAGGATTCCAAGGCTACGGTGAAAGCATGTCAGTGTTACTCTTGATGCACTTTCAAAGGCATTAAAGCCCCAAATCAAAATTCTTTGCTACGCAGAGAACCTTTATGCATATGTGGAAAACTGTCAGTCAAGACACCACGGTGTCCCGCAGAACCTCCGAACTCTACCGCGATTCTGGTTCGGGGTGGAGATGTTCACTGTCCCCATGCAGCATTCCAGTAACCTTCCCTGGGCCACCCACTTTACGTCCCCCTCTCACACCATGCTCTGTGCTTTGGCTTTCGAAGATAAATGGATAGCCTCGTAGGGTGCCGGGAATGGGGCTACGAACAGATGGGCTAAAACTGTCGCCTCATCATCCAGTGGAAAAATAAGGGCTAGTTTAATTGAAGTCAGGATTTTCTGAACTGACCATGAAGCTTGAGTTTCCATTTATTCATTAGGCCAGTGGTGAGCATGTGGTTCTTTCTTCTATATAAAGCACTGGAAACTGTAATTCTCTTTAGCTATTCATCTGACTACAGTTAATCAAGGGAATGCCTTCCCATATTTTTTCTCTCTCTTGTACATGCTTGCTTTCTCTTGTGGTACTTAACTTTTTTTTTTTTTTTCCCTCCTCTGCACAAAAATAATTTTTTGCCATTAGGGTCTGCATGCCACTTGGCCTATCTCATGAATGGACATCAGCCAAATTTGATAGCATTTGCACAATATAAGAATCCTGTTTTTCTGAAATTCACACATAGTTAGTTTTCATGTCTGGGATCTCTGTCTGCATTTCCACCAAGAGAGAGTCCAGATGAGCCCTTCCAAGAAAACCCCTGGTTGTATATTCTTCTGGCTAAGTGACTTTTGAATGATGTGACAACAAGCTAAGTGCCCATCCAGTTCACTCTGAGTATCTTCCCAATTAGTTGGGTTTTGTGTTTGTTTGTTTTGTTTTGTTGTTTTGTGATAACTGTGGGAGACACAGGCATAGTAAAATTTGGGGTTGGGGTAAGGCAGCAGTAGGGTGTGACGAAGAAAGAATTACGAAGGGAAGGGCGTGGGCAAAATTAGCAAGGTACTCAGACATGCAATTATGAGAAGAGCTCTGGCTTGGCTTTCATGTGATCTATTTTTTTTTTTCTTCTTCTTCATGTTTTGACAGCATTCTCCCTGGGTGCGGTACACAGCCTGTTTAATAAATCCCTTAGTCATACAAACATGACAGACAATTCTTTTTCTTCCTTCGGGATAAATTTAGTCATAGATATTTCAGTTGGGTCCACTCTCCAATTTGCCTCTGACATTAAAACAAGCCATCAGTATTTCACTACAATACGGATCTCACTGCTGGGTCAGCTGACCTTTCCAAAAGGCTTAATTCTTGTCAGTTTTGAAGAGAAGAACAAAATACCATGCAATCAGCACCTAGCATCCTTATAAAAGAAATAGAGATATTTCCTCCCAGACAGGGCCGAGAGCATGAGTGCTTAGGCAGCACGTTCACCCCAATGACCTCCACCTACAGAGCTAAGGTGGAGGTGGGGAATGGGGGGAGGAGAGTTGGGGAAAAGATCGGCAGACCATTAACATTTTTGAAAGCCTGAAATTAAATTAACTGTAATGTATATATTTTCATTTTAAAAAGTTAAACTTGATGGAGCAAGATAAATCTGGACTTTCCCCCAGGATACTTAAAGGTGAAATGTGTAGAGGAGAGGAGGGGAAAGAAATGGTGACATCCCTATCTATGCAAATGCAAACAAATATTATGAAAGATTGAACTGGAAACAGGACCGGACGTTGGTTTCCTTAAAGTCAGACCAAATTGATCTGTCAAAACATTTCATTAAAATGTGCACATATTGGGCCAGCCCGGTGGCTCAGGCGGTTGGAGCTCCGTGCTCCTAACTCCAAAGGCTGCTGGTTTGATTCCCACATGGGCCAGTGGGCTCTCAACCACAAGGTTGCCGATTCCATTCCTCGACTCCTGCAAGGGATGGCGGGTTGCGCCCCCTGCAACTAAGATTGAACATGGCACCTGAGCTGCCGCTGAGCTCCCGGATGGCTCAGTTGGTTGGAGTACGTCCTCTCAACCACAAGGTTGCCGGTTAGACTCCCGCAAGGGATGGTGGGCTGTGCCCCCTGCAACTAACAATGGCAACTGGACCTGGAGCTGAGCTGTGCCCTCCACAATTAAGATTGAAAGGACAACAATTTGACTTGGAAAAAGCCCTGGAAGTACACACTGTTCCCCAATAAAGTCCTGTTCCCCTTCACCAATAAAATCTTAAAAAGAAAAAATGGTAGTAGTGGTGTGTGTGGGTACCATTTACACACGTGCCAAGTAGGGGGGCTGACCTCCCTTCCCGCCTCCTCAATGTACCACTTCCCTGCCCCCCCTGCCCCCCCCCCCACGAACACTTGGGTAAACTGAGTTCCGATCAGACTGGGAATATCCATGTCCTGTCCTAGACCAAGACTTGCCTGATTAGGAATTAGGAAACTTTCCTAAATGCTAGGAGTTCATAAATCCCTGAATTTGACTAGGAGCTAAAATTGTAGGGTAATCTCAAATATCACCACTGGACCTTCCTTTACTCTATGGAGTGATGCAAAAACTAAGGCAGAGAAGGGATCTGGTATAAAATGTTTCTCCTCCCTCATGTAGATTTTCGATCAAGATCGAAAGAAAGACTCTAGAGAATGCCTTTGCTTGATTAAAAAGCAAACACACTGGCTCCTTGGCATCGAGGGTCATTCCAAAGACAACACCTCTGAAGACAAAAAGTGATTTCTAACCCTCAGCTTTCAATGCTTTCCCGGGAACCGACACATACATTCATTCTTTCCATCTCTTACATCATTTTCAGTAGCAAAGATTGTAGCAGAACTACAGGGATATTAATTAGACACAACAGAAGATAAACCAACCTTAGTGAGAAATAATTTTATAGGAGGAGGTAGTTTTAGAGGCCCCCCCCTCCATTTACTCACTTTATTTGAAATATAGATTGATGCTCAACATTAGACACATTACTCTCATCTATTAGGCAAGAGCCTGCCGTGTCTATAAATTCAATTTCCTTTATCATGGTAGCTTTCTGGTTTATTTGGATAAATGTTGAGCTGTCCACTGTTATTTATCTACATTGGTCATGAGGGAACCCAAAGCTTAATGATGTAGGATGAGGTGGTGAAACAGCACCTCCAAGCAATTCTCAAGGATTGTTTTACATCTCGTTACCTTGGCTGGACTTAACGGGTTCAGGAAATTGTGCAGAAGATTATGTGTACTTTGGTATGCTGGGGTCATTTTTTTCCACCATACTTGTGTCTTCTAATTGTTCCATGTTTTATCCTGCTTGATATATGGCATTTCATAGTTTGTGCGGCTAGCTAATGTTTCTAAGGATTCTATTTACAGCTTTGTATGCCTTTTTCTTATTTCTCGTCTTAATTTATTCTTAGTATTTATTCTTCTTTCTTTGGCTCTTCACTCTTCATTGCTGTGGTCCCAAGAAGTATAAGCTCCTTGGTTTAGAAGCTTTACAGTTCTTAAAAGTACATTCAGGAGGGGATAATGTCTTTCATTTGACAAAACACAGATTGGATAAAAACAGACACGTAGCTTCTCAATTTCTTATTGTATAATGATTAGAACACTCCACATTTCTAAGGACAAAAAATTGACGGCTGACCATCGATTCATACCAATGAGTTAATAAAAAGCTCTTAAATATAAAAGGTTCTGTTTCCTGACAGATCTGGGAAAAATGGAAGCCAGACACCTTCTATCACAGTTATGTGAGACTGATCAACATCATGGCAAAGGTTGTTTGTTGCAAACATAACTTACCCAGGCACTCTGTGCTTTCCTATTAACTATACTATTTTATGGGGTTGTTTGTTAGACTCTAGGTCTAGGAAAAAATTTAAAGTAGAAATGTCCTAGATTCTGAGACTGGTCAGCAGATTCCAGCATAAAATGTGACTGGCCAATCACATATTTAAATACAATTTCTTGCCCATTGGAAAAAACCTAAAATTAATATGATAAATTCAATAAATTTTAAATTAGTAATATGTAAAATTAATATACAACGTTACAAGTTTTTTTTTTTGTATGGAGAAAAGAGTCTTTAACCCACAATTCTCTCGAGATTCAGGAAGTCTACAAATCTTATTAAAGGAAAGTTTAAACACATGTATTTTAACTTAGCTAATGCCCAGAAGTCTGTGTTTGTAAAATTTGGGCCATGAAGTAGCCTTAAAACCAGTTTTGAAAAATGCATTTAATTCAAAGGCACACTGAACTTTCTTGAAAGATGTCACCTTGTTTATCATGGCCTGAAGAACAGTGCATTTGACACACTGCCACCCACCTTTCCCTGTGGAACATAAGCAAGTCTAATGCAAACTTCATTAATGTGTCTCTAAAATGCTCACAGTGTAATATAAGTAAGGAAACTCATAGAATTGCATCATGACTGTGAAGGCAAAAGCAAGGTAATATGCCTTTCTTTTATAAAGATCAGAGTCCCTAGAGGAAGACCTAACATGTTTGCACAAATCTTCTCACAAATGACCTAACTCCACTGAAAACCCATCCCAAGGGAAGGGCCTTCCCTAATAGCTGTGAGGAAAGTCATGATGAAAGAAATGCAGACTGGAGGCAAAGCTGATCTTCCCTTCGCATCCCTAGCTTTAGTTTTTAGGAAACAAAAGCCTTTCAAAGATGATACATATTACGTATCTTATCAATTCCTTTCTCTTTCCAAGAACGAAGGACAATATTTTCTTTGGCAAAGCTCTTTTCTTATCAACATGAAGCTGAGTATTGTTATACTTTCTGACACATTCTAATATTTACATACTTATTTAAGGCTAGAAGTTGAAAATATTACAAATGAAATTAGTGGGACATGCAATGCATTATCTTCTTTTATATGGTAATATTAAATATGTTAATATAGTTGATGGACCATTTGCTTTCCTAATGCAGAGGATCTGATTATGAGACATCAATTTAATAAATGATTTATTTGATGAGAAAAGGGCTCAGGCAAAAATTCTGGATATCTATTCTTAACACCCAAAATATGAATTTTCTATAAAGGAGTTTTCAATGAAGGACACAATAAGTCTGGTTTAAGGTGACCTTAAGAGAAATACGAATGTTTGAAAAGTTCGTTTTTAGGTCAAGTTTCTGTTGTGTGAGGCTACAAAGCTAAGCCGGGTACCGCAGAACACAAAAGATTCTGTATGGCTTGTGTACACAGACCTAATTCACCATATAATAGTTCCTTTCTCTACTTGGTGCCTTGTAGCAATTGCTTTCACTTCTTAGCACATCCTCATTTACAGAGAAGCAGCCAACAGACTTTCAGATTTATGCCATTATTTGCTTCTTCACCTTGAACTCCAACTAAATCCTGCTACACTTTTGTAATGTGAGTGCCAAATGGTGGCCGTATGCCAGACACAAACACTTCCCAGTTTCACTCAGCTAGCTCTCTCGATTTCAGGGAAGCACAGATTCCTGCTAGAGGGCTTAAATGTGGTGCTTACACAGCCCCCCTAACTGTTCCTTTGCCTAAATGCTTTCTAACTTGGAAATGCAATCTGGGAACAGAGGCAATTACAACATCAGGGAACCGGAAACTTCCCTTTACATGAGGGGAACAAGTGAAACTAGGGGTCAGGGATTCTGGGTACTTAATAATGCCATCTACACACGGTCCAACTCAGCCCTAACCCTAATCAGCATTCATTAGTTCAACAAATATTTAGTGACTGCTTACAAGGTGCTAGGCACTGTTCTGGGGAATACAACGACCCAAGAACCTGGTTTATGCTTCTCACTGAACCTGGCCTAGGAGTGTGATAGCCAATACTATAATCACAGTAACTCCAGTTAGTTGAGCTTCCATAGCGTGTGAAAAATACTATAAAGAGAGCCACTTTAAAACGGAACCTGAGCTGCTATCCAACAGGAACCGCCCTGTACGTCGTATGCCTCAAACCTTTGGAATGTTAACACAGGGCAGCATAACCTTTGGCCTAAAGCGATATTGTGCCCCAAAGAACTGTTTGCAAGGATACCAAGAAAGCACACATTAGGGCTACTGGACTGATGACTACTGGACTGAAAAACAGAAAACATTGTTTCAAATTAGTGTCACTATGTTAGCTTATCTACACCTTTAGAAATGTCTTCCTTCTATTGATGTAATTGTTCCCCATCCCTTTCTCATAAATACCATTGTCTTTGTCTCCTAATCAGACACTGTTTAGGTTTCTGCCTGAATCAGTGTTTCCTGAATGGCTATTCTTTTTTTTTTTTTTTTTAATCTCAAATAAATGCTTGCTGCCCCTCACTTTGGGCTTTTATTTTTTATGTTATCATGTGCCACGTACCACCATATCTGATTGACACGAAGACTTGGATTTTTTCACATTTTCACATCTCTGAAATCAGAATGCACCTTTAATTGGTGTTACCATGTTTGCCTGAAAATAAGACCTAGCCAGACAATCAGCTCTGATGCGTCTTTTGGAGCAAAAATTAATATAAGTCCCGGTATTATATTATATTATACTATATTAATTATATTATATTAATGCTATACTATATTATAAAGACCCAGTCTTATTTTACTGTAAATTTTACTTATAGTAAAATAAGACCGGGTCTTATATTAATTTTTGCTCTAAAAGATGCATTGGAACTTATTGTCTGGCTAGGTCTTATTTTCAGGGAAACAGGGTATTACAACTGAGACCAGTGTGACTGTGGATCCATCTATTCACATGATTGTACATCAATCCAAGTGGTTTATGTCTACCTCTTTCCTAAAATACAAAATAAAAATTGTAAGTACTAAGAAATCATGCCATATTTTAATCGGTAACCTTTTCTCCCCTTGGGGATGCACACAATAATGACACTTCCCATATACGACGACATATTGGATTTGAAGAAAAGTTGTATCCATGTATCATTTCAGTGAATGCTTGAACCATCTTTACAAGGTAGAAATTTCCCCCATTTTTTTTGGATGGGAAAACTTAGATGCAGGGAGATTAAACAGCAAGCCGACAGTCACATGGCTTTTAAGTACACATCTCAGAATTTGAACCTCTCTGACACTAAAGTCCATGCATGTGCTTCCCAACACATCAAGCTGCTTTTCTAATCACCACAGCAGGGCAAGCACTGCTGCAATTTTGTTATAGGTGAAACACAGAACAATACTTATTTACAGTACATTCAAAGTTGTACCCCAAATCCTAACTCATGAAACAAGTACAAATAAATGAACAAATGAAAGACTTAGGAAATGGGGATCTGTGGACTTGGTGACCACCTTAAGTGATCCAGTTAAATAAACAGAGTGTGTGGAGAGGGAGACAATAAATGTCACGGCATCGCCTTGCTGCTTCTGGACTGATGAGTGCTAGAGGGAGAACTGACACAGAGAAAGTCCAGGAGAGGCCTGCCTGCTGATTCAAGGGCAACACAGGTGGTGAACACTCTGCACTCATTCATCAGGCACAATCGTGGCTGGCAGATGACACCAGTCCCTGCTTCCTTACTGTGGTCCTGGAGGAACTTGGAGTGGTATCCATTATACTCACCCTCGCCTGGTGTTTGCATTGAGATGCTCTACAAAGTCAGGACCAAAAGCTGCTTCCTCATTGCTACCCACTGAGTTTGCCCAGAAGGTGGGAAAGCCGACTACCTTGCTATCCGACAGACGTCTCAGACAGAAAAGCTCAGCTCAGGAGAGGAACTCATCTTTTCTGAATGTCAAATAGGAGATACAAATGTTGCCATATGGCCGCTAGGTGATGGAGACCTACCTAATAACTCACTTTCTGGAAATCGACAGACCCTTTGAAATCAGGGATACAATTATGAAATGGCAGTCCCACTGCCAAACACTCAGCAGTGGGTAAGCACTGACAGGACTTCATTATCTGGTTAAGAGCACATTAGCATATCTATTAGCTGAAAACTCTGTCACTAACATCCCAACAGGTAACATGACTGGCCCCCTGACTTACTTGTGGGCCGTTCTCATTGTTTTGTGTGTAGCTAACTACAGGGTTTGATCATTCGGGTTCAGAGAGTTGGGTGGAAATGTTATTTGCCAGACTGTTCAGATGTAATCATCAGAATTTTGCCCTTTAGAGAATGGGAGGTAAACATATGATTTGGGATTCATATGGGAGGGAGAGGGTTAGAGTCTCTCTGAATAGTCAATGAGCATTGAGTGACTTTGAGAGGGGACCAATATTTCTCCGAGGCTGAGTCCTCACAGAAAGTGCCAGGTACGTGCACTGTTCTTTGCATTTCCTGCCACTTTCTTTATGTTTTCCCCCAACCTGCTCTGTTCAGTGAGATGGGAATACACAAAATGGCAGCTGAGAATGCAGGATTCATCAGTGTGAGTCTCAACATATCAATTTTCAAGTGTAGCAACTTTAAACACATTGTAGGCTTTTGCTTTCCATAGAATAAATCTCTCATTGTTTTCAAAAGAAACTGAAAGCACCCCAAATTACCCCACTTTTAACATCCTGACATGTTGATGGCCCGCGTTCTTCCCAGATCGAAATAAGAGTGGCAGAAGGCAGAGAGCTGAGCAGCTGACTTAAAACATACTATTTCATATTTGGCAGGAATTACTGTAGTTAAAAAAGACAAGGTGACTTTCTAATATATATGTATTTTAGTTTGGCAGAGATCTGAAGAGCTAACAGCTAACTTAGGATGACATACATGCTCTTATCTTTCTCTCTGTCCTCACCTCCCCTTCCCAACCATGCAAGAAATTTTTGACAGACACTCAATGTCCATTACATATAGTTTTTAACTTGGGGCGATAGGCTGAGTCCAGTGGCATACTGAACTAGTGCGTTGACTCTCACCTTAGAATTTCTAGGATTATCTGGATTTAAATAGCAAAGTCATACCCAACAAGCATCTTTCCTCCTTGACGTGAGGTAGCTGTGTAAAAACTCTGGTGCATTTTAAGGAAACTAGATCTAACCACCATTAACCTAGGACCAGAAAGCGATGATGTCATTCAATGGCTCAGCACTGTCACCACCTGCTGGGAACCTTCAGCAAAGAAGGCATCAGGCCCCGAGGAATTGTTAAAAACAGGCAATGGTTTTGCAGAGGAACCTGCAGTGACTGAAGATTGAGGACTAGTGAGAATGTGGCAAAATTGCTAGGCAGTTCCACTCCATCCATGAGTTGCAGCACTGTTTAAAGCAGTCTGTTCAGATGGAAATTTTGATCCTACAGACTATTTTTAACTAAAGGGGAAAGCGGCTTGCTTTATCTGGTTTGAAGTTTGGGTCAGAAAGTCAGATGTAATTATTCACCATGAAAGGGGATAGCGGTGTCAGAAAATGTCCATCACTGCTCTGTGTATAATGGACAGGTGGTTGTATCTTTAGCTAGTTTGAAAACCATATATATATATATATTTCCACCTTTATACACATACACACACACACACACACACACAAAGGTGGAAACACTCTGAAAAGGTAATTTTAGGAAAAGAACAGTAATATAATCAGACAAGGGTTGGCAAACTGTAGCCTGGGGGCCAAATCCAGTCTGTCACCTGCTTTTTTGTTGTTGTTGTTGTTGTTGTTGTTGTGTGTGTGTGTGTGTGTGTGTTTAACAGCACATGAGCTAAGGATAAGCTTCACATTTTAAATCTGGTTAAAAAAAACCCCAAAAGGACAGTATTGCATGACACATGAAAAGTACATAAAATTCAAATTTCAGTGTCCATAATTAAAGTCTTCTGGAACACAATTATGCCCATTTGTTTACAAATCTCTATGGCTGCTTTTGCTTTACAAGGATTGGTTGTGACACAGACTGCATGGCCCACAAAACCCAAAACATGTACTATCTGGCTTTTGACAGAAAAAGTGTGCTGACCGCTGTAAGAGAAGGTATTTGGGAAAGCAGGTCAGGAGCTGAGGAGGGGATAGGGTTTCTGTCCACTGTGTTAGAAGATGATTCAGGGAGGAGAGAAACCAATTACCCTCCCTTCCTAATGAGGACAGAATTAGAAAAGGTGAACTCATGCTGCAAAAAGGACCATTTGGGTTTCACATAGTATTTGGAAAATGTGGCTAACTGCAATCTGTAGTAGGAGAGAATAGCCAAGGCAAAGATGCTAGACTACAAATCAGGAGATCCAGGGCCTAGTCTTAGCTCTGCAACTAACTAGCCAGAAGACTTTGGATTTTCTGGGCCTCAGCATCAATTCTTGTCAAGTGATTGTAATCTGCCAATTTTATTTTCTGCTACAGTGTATGTTGTGGGCTGGGGGTATGGCTCAAATTTAATAATTATATAAACATGCTTTCAATGCAAAAGCTTACAGTTCAAATAGAAGTTTCTAATCCATTATTGTTATGTACACGATGAAGATAAAAACACAATGTAGCTGGCAAAAAGCAAGTGAGAAACTCTACGACCGTGATATGATTCAGAACCTTAGGGATCTAGGGGGATGTCTGGTGTTGCAGGCAATGAAAGTCCTTGAGCTGCCCCAGGATGTAAGGCGACTTCTTAAGAGGGAAGCTCTCTTGCATTTGTTTCACAGCCAAATTCTCCTAAACCAGTTTTCCCAAGGAACCATCTGGGCCAGGGGCCGAATGATGCCAAAAATGGTCCCCTAATGGTTCACGAAGCTTCTTAGAGGCATTTCTCCCAGGATATTTTTACATGGGGAGAACTTGGCATAGGAAGAATCTGATGGAAGAGTATATCATAAAAGGCTGTGGACCCCAGCTGTGTGAGTAGGACCTGGTGGGTCTTCCCAGAGTTGGCAAAGGCCTGCTTCTCTGAGTTTGCAAGAGACACACTTTGACACTGCTTTGACACTGACACACATGCTGGGTCTATGGAAGAGCTTGATGTGGGGCCGAACTGTTCCAGGTTACTGATTTGTGGAAAGTGTCCTCTCGATGGGTTTTCAACATGCACGGAAGATAATTTGATCTATTTGTCACCGTTCTGGCAGGCCTGGACCCAGCGCCTGTCCATAAACATCCTAGGGTTGATGTTTCAGTTTGAAGACCTGTCACATAGGAAACAGAATGGGCTCAGGTCTTAAACACTGCAGTCTCCTTAACAGGAGGGCTTTGGTTTTTATCTTGCCCTTTGGTCCTACCCTGATGGCTTGTTTCTACATAAGCACAACCAATCGTTGCTCCCCAAAGCACTTTTCTCTGTGTTTGCAATGCACTGTTGATGCCCCTGCAGCTCTGTAATTAATAATATACTGCTTTTCATCTTCAAAGTGATTTATACGCATTAATTAATCCTCACCATACTTCAGAGTTTCTGCACATAAATAACCATCATGCTCCCATGCTTTACTTAGGAAACAGAGACTCAGAAGGAAAACACTTTGTCAAGACTATGGAGAAAGGGATCACAGGGGTCAAGGTCAGCACTCAAGATCTTGACCCGTCGCCACGCTTGCAGACCTGTCATGACCTTTGGAGAGTAGCCGAGAGTAGCCTTATAGCTCTGTGCTCACTGCCATTACTGCTGTAAATTAGCTCATTCCATCACGCATTTTGAGTCATAAACTATTCTTCAATACTCCAGGGTCAAAGCATAATCTTACCTAAAGCATACATAATAGGAAATGATGGATTATAATCTAATAAACCATCCTAAGATGCTCAGGTCCAGCTTCCAGCAGCCTCCAGACTGAGGATAAATATGTTTCCTAATCCATCATTTACAAAGTTACACGCCCGATTAAAACGTTAAACTCTCACTATACTGTTTCCCATTTATATGAGCGCCCTACAAAAAGCTATTCTATTTTAACTATCAAGCTCAATAAATCAGGCAGTAGCCATCTATCTCTCTCCTGCAGTGGAACAGGAGGTACTCTGGGGAAGGTATTGGCAGAGGCTGGCAGTGCCTCAATTTCTATATCTGGGCTTCCATGGTGCCCACTGGCCCAGCAGAACATTAAGCCTGAGAATTAAGCTCATGGACCCTTTCTGAAGTTTCTGACACAAAGCCAAACCATGCAAAGACCCAGACGGCAACCCAAGGCAATTCAATTTGCTTCTACTGGGCCCCCCTGAACAACGATCTGGGGAGGCCCACAAAACTACACTTGATGACACAAGAAATTCTACTCAACTGATTGAGGGTGCAACAGAATCCCTTCCCCCACCCTCAAGTCAACGCATTACTCCATCCTTCAAGAGGTAAGTGAGAAGCAGACACAGCTTTAACTCAGGGGTGCGTGGGTGTCAGACCTTAGTCCCCATGTAGAGCTGGGGTTTAGAGCACAAGGGTGTTTGCATGCAAAGTCCCAGGTAAACATGGTGCCTTCCTCTGGAGTGTCAAATTGCTCACTTTTGGAGGGCATTCCTGAGAGACGCAACTGGTAACAGATGTGAACTTCTTTTTTCATATGAAAAGGAGCACAGCAATATCATGGGAAAGAGTGAAAATGTCCCATCAGCTTTTGGCTAGTAATGGTCTGCCTTGGGCAGGGCTGCAGATCTCTGGGGGAGCATGGTCACCCTCCCTTGCCATAGGGCCAGCTTGGATAGAACGGTCTGGGAACTCGGGGACCAGTCCTTCTCTGGCAGTTACCACGCTGGCCACCTGAGGTTGAAGGGAATGTGCGAGCCCCCACTCCTGAGGGAGAAGGGAGGCCTTATGTTAGGAGAAGGGGCAACGCCAGAATATCAGGGTTGTCTTTTTTTTTTTTTCTTATATGGGAGGGGTTTCAACATAAGTGTTCAGCACTGTTCTGGAGTTGGCCTCTTTTTGCTGGTGTTTTATAGGTTTGCTTTGCAACATGGCACAGACAAACTGGGGAAGCCTAGCACAGCTACCCTGAAACCACGCCAGAACCATCAAGTGTTTCAAATAAACTTGAACAAATGTCACTGTGGCCTCTGTCTGGGCCAGGAGATCTGCCATTGGCAAGCCCAGCTGACAGAGCAGCAGCCCTGGGGCTCTTGGTTGGAGCCAGGAGCTGAGAACAGGTTTTGTGTCCAGCTCAGGATGCTCACATACGTGTGGCACCCGGCCCCTAAGCTCTGGGCATTTGCTGCGCTCCACAGTTGGGCTGCACCCCACGGATGCAAACCAGCATCCTTGGCATGAGAAGAATGAACTCCCAGCAATGTCACCAGTCTGCTAAGTCAAATCCTGAGTTCCCAGAAGTACAGCTGGCTGGGGAGGTGGACCTGATTCAGACTCAGTGACATGTGGTGAGATTCGAGTTAAGGCTGAAGGGACAGAGGCAAAGAGGGGATGTGTGTGGACCAGCTCTGCTGTGTCTGGGGGACTTGATTCGGTACAAAAGCTGGCTGGACGCTCAGGGTTCTCAATCCTGGTTCTGTTCCACAGCTCGGAAAATCAGCTCGCTACTTTAGCTGTTTTTCAAATCAAGGCATTCCCAGGCATGCTGACCACTATTCTTCTTCTGTTTTGGCTGAAGTTCCCCAATGCACGTGAATTTCAGAGCACCGACCTGGGTGAAAGTTCAGGGATGGAACAGACTAGAAGGCTAGTCGGGGGGTGAGGGATGGGTTTTCAGGAACGGCAACTTTCAGCTTATCTCCAAGAAAGAATATAGTCACGATGCTTAATTTCACATCTGACAAATGTCATTTAGAATCACGAAGGAGAAACTCATCAGATCGAAATGGATTTCAGGAGGGACAAATCACTCCCATCCATCACGCATTTCGTCTTTCAGGAGCCAACAAGCAAACTGTCCAGACAACAGAGGGCCTCTCCCCCCACCTTCTCACAGCCAGGGGTGGCGAGCGGGCTGCCCTGACTTACCTATGAAATACGCCAGCAGGATGGCCAGGAGCAGGGCCGCGGCGATGGCGGACAGGGCGGCACATTTCCAGCTGCAGTATTTGGAGGGTTTCTTCAGCTTGAAGGCCTTCCTGGAGAAGGTATTCCGGGGCAGCAGGCGGGGTGGTGGCGTGTAAACGGTTCCTGAGGTCAATGGGTAGCCTGGAGAAGAGCTGCTGAACAGGGGTGTGCTTCCAGAGGAGGTCTTAAAGAGAAAGTGCCTGCCGGGAGAAGGGAAAGAACGAGATTGACATGGGTGGCCCAAGAGGAACACCCCACTGCTTTTTCTTTCACTCTGCTTCAGGGCAGTCCTAGCTAACTACCCTCCCCTACCTGTCACGCACGAAGGGGCGAACATTACATGTGATGGTGGCATCAATTAATTCCACAAACCCGTATCACTATATGTTTTCACATACACATCCCAATTTTGATTCTCCACAGGAATCCTGCAAAGTATTCAAGGCAAATGCGAAAACTGACTTACTGCTCGTTACTCAGAGAGGACTGTGCTGCTGCATGAGAACTTACTATTTAAAGGCACTTGAAATATATTGTCATGACTACTTCCAAACTAAATATTATAAGATCTCTATTTAAGATGCGAGAAATCAGGCTTGGATAACTCAAGCAACTGTCCAACGATTTAAACCCGGAGGTCTCTCTTATGCTCAAGTCTGTGCTCTTATGTGTTACCCTAACCTGTCTCTCTTTGAACCTCCTTCCTGGTCTGTTTCCCGCCTCCATCCTGCTTCCGGTTCTGAGACCACCTCTTTAGGTCATGGGATCATGGCTCTTTCTTTGCAAACATCTTTGCCCTCGGTCGCTAGAGCTGTGGTGTGACAACGGGGTCATGGGGTCCACTGCTGACCCCTAATATAACCCTTCCCTGGAGATTTTCTTCAAGGACACTTCAAGGATCACCAATCCTCTGACAGAAGATTTTCTTTCTTATGTGTGCCATTTGTAAGACTTCAGATGTGACCTGTCTCACTTTATTTAAAATGACTTGTCTTCCAGGAAATACACACTAGCAGACCTTAAAGTATGTGTTAAGCAGAGTCTAGAGTCTGAGCAGCTGGGGACTGTGTCTTATTCTGTAACTTGTTTATCTTTATGTGCCCAGCACCCAACTCAATGTTTAGCATGCAGGGGAGACTTTAGTGAAAGAGTGAGTGAGTCAGGGGATGAATGACTGAAACTCCCTCATTATTTTGTGATTTATACACAGCTTCAGTTCTAAGATTCCAATATGTTATATAGGTATTTCCTTCTCTCCCAGTCTCCAGTAGGTGCAACCATATTTATGGATCACACGCTACGTGTCACAACAACGCTAAATGTTTTCCTTGCAACTAAACCTCACATAATGGTAGGTACCATTATTTCCACAGGTTTGTAGATGAGCAAGTGAAAGCTTGGAGTCAGCAAGCGGGGTCACTAAGGCTCAAACGCCAATCTGCCTGACTCTAAAAGCTCCAATTGGACCTACTGCACCACACTGCCCCCTGCATATTGGGGTTAGCGGGTTTTCCCAGCAGGGTTCTGAGGCCAGACTGCTGTCATTACAAATATTTGTATCTTGGCTGCTTCCAGACAAAAACCTTGAAAGTATTTTAATCTTTGACAGAGATCAAATGAGCCTGATATGACTAACAGTCATGTCAGAAAATGAGTATCTGATTAGTGAATTATTTAACATGGTTAACATTAAAATAAACAACTGGTATTTAAACTTTATTTGTACTGTAAGTGTATTCGATGACCTGAATAAAGCCAAGAGGCTTGATTCTATAAATAAGTCTTTGTATTCTTTGTCTAATAGCTCTCTTTGAATGCTCCAGATTAAAAGAGTCTTTTGGAAGAAGAAGCAGTAGGCATAGTGTTTAAAGGCAGAGTTTTGGAGCAAGATACACAAGGACTGGAGCCCTGGCAGTGCCATTTCTGGACAAATAAGCCCATGGAAATTTCCTAACGCTGCTCTGGAGAGTCTGTCTCCTCACCTGTAAAATGGAGGTAAGAACAGCACAGGTCGCCATGAGGATTACATTAGACGATGCAGGAAAAGCACTTAACCAAGGGTGTGTCTCAGAGTAAGTGCTTCATGCATCACAAGTAACATTTATGATTAACTCCTCAGAGCAACAGAAGGAGCCTGCACCATGAGTTTTAATTTAAAGCTTGACAAATGTCAAACAAACACCTGAAGAGTTCTCCAAATCACTAAATAATAGTTCACTGCCTTATAATTAAGCTAGAACATATGCACACCAGAAAGCCAGGGTGATGGGAAAACTGTGGGACTGGATTTAAAACTACTTCAAATATTCAATAAATGGTGCTGGGAAAACTGGATAGACACATGCAAAAAAATGAAGCTGGACCACCTCCTTACACCATATACAAAAATAAATTCAAAATGGCTTAAAGACTTAAATGTAAGATCTGAAACCATAAAATTCCTAGAAGAAAATACAGGAAGAAACTTCACAGACATTACCCAGAATAAGATTTTTACTGATATACCCCCTTGCTCAAGGGAAGTAAGAGAAAAAATAAACATGTGGGATCATCAAACTAAAAAGTTTTTTCACAGCAAAGGAAACCATCAATAAAACAAAAAGGGATCCTACTGAATGGGAAAAGATATTTGCCAATGATATATCTGATAAGAGGTTAATATCACAAATTTATAAAAAACTCACTCAACTCAACTCCAAAAAAACAAACAACCCAATTAAAAAATGGGTAGAGGACATAAAGAGACATTTTTCTAAAAAGGACATACAGATGGCAAACAGACATATGAAAAAATGCTCAACCTCACTAACCATCAGAGAAATTCAAATGAAAACCACAATGAGATCCCACCTCGCTCTGGTCAAAATGGCTATCATCAATAAATCAACAAACAACAAGTGCTGGCGAGGATGTGGAGAAAAGGGAACACTTGTGCACTGTTGGTGGGAATGCAGATTGGTGCAGCCACTATGGAAAACAGTATGGAGGTATCTCAAAAATCTGAAAATGGAACTACCTTATGATCCAGCAATTCCACTCCTAGGTATCTATCCGGAGAAATCCAAAGCTCTAATTCAAAAATCTTTATGCACTCCTATGTTTATTGCAGCACTATACACAATAGCCAAGACATGGAAACAACCGAAATGCCCATTGATAGACAAATGGATTAAGAAACTGTGGTACACTTATACAATGGAGTATTACGTAGCCATAAAGAAGAAAGAAATCTTACCATTTGTAACAACGTGGATGGACCTAGAGAACATTATGGTAAGTGAAATAAGTCAGACAGAGAAAGACAAATACCATATGATCTCACTTATATGTGGAATCTAAAGAAAAGAATAAGTGAATGAACTAATCAGAACTAGTTTTGGAGACATAGAGGAAAAACTGAGGGTTGCTAGATGGGAGGGGGGTGGGGATAAGGGGGAAGGTGAGGGGATTAGAAAACAGTCGGTAACTATAAGATGGACACGGGGTTTTGAAAATTACTTTGGGGAATGTAATCAATAAGGTTGTAAAGATTTTGTAGGGTATCCGATGGACACTTGTCTCATTAGGGAGACCACCTCAGGGAAGATGTAGATGCCTGATCACTGCACTGTACACCTGAAGCTGAAGCTGAACAATAATGAATGTCAACTATAATTATATGTGTGTGTGTGTGTGTGTGTGTGTGTGTGTGTGTGTGTGTATGTATATACTTACAAGAAGCAGAGTACAGCATTAGGAATAGAGACAGTGGAAATGTAATGGCTCTGTGCGATGTCAGAGGGATATTGGATGGGGGGAGGGGGGTTCACACAGTGTGAGGGATATAAATGATAAACATCTAAGTATTGCTTTGTCTTGTGCACCTGAAACTAATAGAAAAAGAAAGAAAAATAAACAAACAAACAAAAACTACTTCAAATGTATTTCTTGGACAATTCTCCAAGAGTGGGTAGTGAAAATAGGAACTCAAACTAAAGCAAAGGAATACAAAGACATTGTAAGTCGTCATTAATGAGGATTTAAAAATACGTGAACACTAGTTCTCACTCCCACAGAGATCTCACCCATTCCCAAGGCTTCAGCCATCACCTATATGACTGAAAGCCTCCAGATCTCCATTTCTATTGAGCCCACCTGCTTCCCTGTGGTCCAGACCACGTTCCAGTCAGTACTGGGCATCTGTGATGACATTCCACAGCTGTCTGGAACAAGTTCCCACCAAATACAAACCCTTTTCCATCCCCTCCCCAAACACACTCTTCCTGAACTCCTGTTATTATTCCCAGTTGCCTAATAAACTACAGTCATTTTCACGTCCTCCCTTCCCTCACCTTCTCCCATCCAATGGGTTAAAGAATTCCATCAGTTTTATTAATATTTCTGAAAACCTTTTCCACCAAACTTGCCTGCCATTCAGCCCTCCTGCCACTTTTCTTCCCAAAACATAAATGTCATTGTGCCCTGGCTTAGAAATCCCTGCTGATCCTCTAATGCCGAAAAAAGAAAACCCAAATCTCAATATGGGACAAGACTTTTTACAACCACTACCCAATTTTTTTTTATCCTCATCTCTAACCTTGTGTTCCCAGCTCCCATGGACTCTACACTTCAGCTACAACAAAAGACACATCTTTCCTTAATCAGCCTGTTCATGCTGCCATATCCTTGCGAATGACGTGCTATGCTCTCAGGAATGGCTTTTTCCTGTGCTTCCCCACCCCCCCACCCCCACCCCCCCACCCCCACCCCCACCCCAGCTAGCTCCTACTCACCTTCCAACCACTTACCTGGAAAACCTATTCCAACATCTTCCCCCCCCCATCACTTTGTGTACTTAAGAATCTATTCATACACTTGGTACAATATATATATCAGTATAGTAATAACCTTAATATTGATAATTAATGTATCGTCCCCAAATCAAATCATGATATCCTTGACACTTGATACGGGTAGATATTACTCTTACTGTCTCTAGAGCCTAAATATCAGTGCCTGAACATCAGTTATATTTGTGGACAGAATTAGTAAATTAGAAACAGGAATGTTGTGGCAACGGAACGAAATCACAAGATGGAGATTAAGAAGTTTAAATTGGCTTTAACGTTATCATGAATGCACTCATTTATAAGAATAAAATAAATGGCTATTATTTCATATGGATGAGATTGCTTTATGAGATCCTAAAATTGTCCCCTTGACAACCCAGTCTATTTTCCACACTTCCTTCTAAAAAGGAAGTCAGATTATGTCATATGTCACCACCCCTCTATTGAGAGAGAGAGAGAGAGAGAGAGAGAGAGAGAGAGAAAGAGGAAGGCTTCCAATAACTCTTGGAACAAATTCAGAAGGTCTTCCCACCACCTACAAATCCTTGCATGATGTGCCTCAGGCCACGTCTCCAGCTGTATGTTCCACTACTTTATCCTCCCCTTGTACACTGTTCTTTCTCCATTCCTCATCATTACATCCAATGCATTCCTGCCTCAGAGCCTTTGCACGTGCTGTTCCCTCTGCCTGGAAATATCTGCATAGCGTCTTTCTTGGCATCATTTCACCACTCTGCTCCTTTGTCACTTTTTCAGAGAGATCTTCTCTGGCCCCTCATTTCTTTCCATGTCATTTTTCATCCCATTATAACTGCTTTATTTTTTTTCATGACATACGTATTTGTGCACTTATTGTATTCTTTATTGTCTGTCTCCATCATTAGAACTGAATTTTTATGAAGTTTAAAATAATCAGGTGTTTTGTCTGATTTGTTCAACGCTCTATCCTAACATCTAGGATCAACAAATCCTTGTTAAATAAATGACCTACAACCTTTCCAAGGCCAAAATAATGAATGCTAAAAAAACAATACTGTAAACATTTTTAAAAAATTTTAAAAGTAGCATTCTTTCTGTCATGTTGACTCTTGCTTTCCAAACGGATTTCCAAGTTTGTGTATGGCAAACTTGCCATATTTATACACTAGGCCAGATCCCTCCAGAGAAAAAAACAACCTGTATACCTTCCATCACTGCATTAATCCTTGAAAGATTCATCTCTCAGGCTGCTCATTGGTATCACAGCCTCTGTGACGATGACAGCTAAATGAAACTCATGTAGTCCTCACTTCTCTTCTTTCTAGTTTCTGGTGCTTAAAATTATTAAGCCAAAGTACCAAATATATGTAGACCGCTGTTTCTCCTACAATGTAGTTACACCCTGGTGTTACACATTTTCAGAAGATTAAATTTAGCAAACAAATAAAAAACAAGAAGGATTCTAAAGAAATGATCTTTAGATTGTCCCATAAATACCTGCTTTCAGATTTCTTGAGTGCTCTGTCAAAAAAGTACAAATTCCTGTCTCCAGACAGACCTAGGCCTGCAGTCTGGGAGTGTATCCATTAAGAAGCTCCCCAGGGGGTTCAAATATATGTTCAACTTTAAGAAACTGTTTTTGCACCTTTCAAATGTGTCTGACTTAGAACACTAGCTGTTGAGTGGATACATTTTTTAAAATGCGACTTTCAAATGTTGATGCTTTAGAGGTGAAGTGTCATGAAGTCTACAACTTACTTTCAAATGATTCAACAAAAAGATCTTTAACTCTCTAGATAGATAAGGCAAATGTGGCAAATGATCGCAATTGTTGAAACTAGGTGGCTATGATGTTGTACCATTCTTCCCACTTTTCTGTATGTTGGAAAATCTTCATAATCACAACTTGAAAAAAAATGCAAGCACTGATTCACCCAAGGATTGCCCTTATTTATTGTAGGAAACAATGGTAAATAAAACAAAGCAAGACCTACAGGTAACGGTCCAGCCAGATGGTCACTGGGAAGACCAAGAAAGCTTAGAGGACTTGATTTTTCCCTGAACTGGTTATTAAGACAGCTTTCCCCTTCGGGGGTCTGCTCAGTACGCTCCGATGAATCATTTGTGATGCCCCAACTGAACTTCTTCCCAGCGGTTGGTCATGGAAGTAGCTCAGCTTAGGACTCCAGGCGTCAGCAAAATTGTGTAGTTTCCAAATGCACTTGACATTTTTCAAGCACAACTCAATTGCTCTCAGAATTGGCCACTTGTGTGTCAGAAAGGAAAGGCAAATGAGGGGCCCCAAAGGGCTGTCCTTGGAGCTTGCTCTCACTCAAAGGGATAGAGAAAACCAGTCCTTGATGAATTACAAAAAAATAAAAGAGCTCCCACACTCCTTTCCTAGCCACGTGGGTTATCAGGCTTCCATCCTAGCGTGCAGCATCCTTCCTGGCACAGGGTAGGAGCTCAGAAGGGCCATCGAACTGAGTAGCCAGATGAAGGAAGGACAATCCCTCTATGCTCTCAGCGCTGTACCCTAGGTCCCAGTGAGTTACTAAGAATACAGTGATCACCACCTTACCCTGAACTATCCATCTTTTTGGTAAATGTCACCACTTTTCTCATGTGAAAACAAAACCATTTAATAAAAGCCAAGAGAGAGCTTACCTAGCAGCCATTCTCCCAGGCATTTTGCAAGACAGCAGAGACATGCATTTGAGGCAGAATCCTGGCAACTCAGACTTTTGCTTCAAATTGTGTTAGAAAATTAAGGGCACACATTTTCTCTGATGAAACAAACATGGAAGATTTTAGAAAGACGTCTAACAAACAAGAAACTCGTGCATAGCATCCATATAAGAAGAACTCTATCAATTTGAATATGCTGTGAATTTTTATTTTATTCTTACGCTACAGAGGAGCTTGACTATCTGGAGCAGAAGCTTTGAGAAGCGATGGTTAATTTAACTACTCGAGGCCCCAACAAAAGATTACTTTTTCTTTGTTTTGTTTGTTTGCTTTTTAGTCAATCACAAGTAAACTTCCTCATTAACCTCAAAACCTACCAAAGAATGAAATGAATACATCCAATCCCTTAATACCAAGAACTGTTTTTCAGCTTGCAACTAGTGGGATCCTCTAAGAGGGCTGTCTCCCTATTTTCTCTAGGTTTGGCTTTATGCCCAGGGGGAAATCCCAGCAAGCCTTCAAAACAGAAACGTACTACACCAATAATTGTACTGCCTCAGCTCCAAAGGTCAAGTTTATTTATTTTTCCCCCCCCTCTCTCCTCCTCTCTATCTCAATCTGTATCGCACTATCTCCTCACAGGTCACCATTCAGCTAACCAGAACAAGTCGTGACTAACAGTACAGACGAGCTCCCTTTTGCTCATGAAGTCAGCTGCAGCAAACGTTCTCCTTGAAACTGAGCGAGAGAGTCTGGAACAAATGATCTCAACGCAGCGCCGTGTGCAAAACGCTGCTCTGGTTATCAGGGAAACCAGGTGTTGACTGTTGTTCTACCAAGAAAATTGACCTCCCTCCCCAGTAAATAAACTCACAGGTATTCAGAGTAGTGGATGAAAATATTGATACACAGCCCATTAATTCCTCAAAGATGTTTAATATCATCATGCTGTTGCTGAAATTTAATCAAAAGCCAGAGAAAGGACAGAGGCAGAAATACACCAGCATTGGGGGCGTGGTGATCAGTGAGGGAGATCGGGTGTGCACTAGAAAACGTGAGATTCCATCACATTTACTGGTACTGGCCGTGCCCTTTGAAGCATCAGGTTTATTGTCTCTAGAGGAGTATGTTTAATACAGAGGCAGCCTATAAAGGGTACTGTGGCATGTAAAGTTACTGTAATTAGGTTTTCAGGAGTTATAATAAAACATTTAGCTGGAGAGAGGTTAAATAATCACCACACTTTCTGGCACTGTTATTATACTCTCCACTATAAGAAGAAAGGGTGGTAGAAGAGGGGCAATGCGATGGGTGGGTTCCTGAGAGACACAGGGGGATGGGGGTATAGAGACCGAGAGAAACATTCAGGATGAGATGGAAAAAGCATGTGAGATAATGAGAAAAATGACCTTGGATACTCTGCTGCTCAGCCAGTTCCTGAATAGCAAAACTAAGTAATCTTGTAAGTGCTCTGCATTTATTTTCCTGTTTGCAAATATAAAACACACACATTTTAAAAAATCAAGTAAATAAATTTAAAAAATAGAAAGCAAAAGTCTCCTGTGCTCTTGAGAGATAGTCATGCAGGGTCTCTAGTCCTGCTCCCTGCATAAGAACGCAGGACATGGTGAGGCCAAAAAGGAACACCCACAGAGCCATAGATGGGGGAGTCATACCACTATAGTCTCGCTGGCGGCTGGGTTGGAGACACAGGAAGTAGGAGCCACACGATCCACAAACTGCCGTCTACTTCTCTGCCAACCAACCAACCCCACTTGCTAACTGCAATCCATTCTTGCTAGCTCAGCCACGGCAGTTATATCAGTGGCCAAGGGCTAACCGGTAACAGCTAATGGCCACCCAGCCACAGCGGATGGCCATCTAATAACCGAGCCAGCACCTTTCCACCTGAGGCCGAGAGCCTGGAAACTGCTCTCTGGGTCTCTGTCCCCACAGACCGGTACACATTTGATATTTAGAGTCAGACTTTTTCCCCTGCATATAAACATTCCTTTATTATTCTTATTCTTATTAATTTAATTATGTTTGAAACCAACAGGATCATATCAAAGAGGCAGTATTAAGCCTACAGATTCTGGACTTGGACCACCAGGGTTTGGATCCTGGTTCCCATGCTTATTGCTGTGTGACACTGAGCAAGTTCCTTAACCTCTCTAGGTCCTGGGGCCTCACCTGTCAAGTGAGGCAGTGCTAGTATTTACTTCATGGGCTTGATAGGGGGACTGGTGAGTTTATTTACATGAAATGCCTCACACTGAGCTTGACGTCCAGTGAATGCCCAATACATATAGCCATTAATCACCTGAAGGCAGGAAGCATGCATATCTTGTTCTTCGGCAGAGCTCCTGGACCTAGCACAGCTCATTTAAATTATTTGTTGAACGAATCAGTTGTTCTAATTAGCACCGTGATAAGAGCATTGCAGGCAACCCCACCTCTCAAAAACAATTTTATGAGGAAGGGAAGGGATTGAGGTTATTACTAATGTGCTTTTGCTCTTCTTCCCGTTGAGAGTGTATGTCTGGGTTGAGAAGTGAACTGTTGCTTTTACAATAAAACTATAAAACTGTTTTTAAAAAAATTGCTACTTCTCAAGTTTGAAAACGAAGCCAATAACCTAATTAGTATAATTAAAAGCCCATTTCATCTCATGATTCCCTAAGCTTAGACTCAAACCAATTTTGATTCAGCGAAAAATAGGCTTCCAAGGTTTCTGATCCCAGAACCTTTCAGATCAGAGGGGACCATCACTACACAGGCATCGGCCACGAACAACAGGAAAATCCTCTATTTTGCCCTCTTCAAAATTTGCCATCATACCAAAAATACTCACAGCTGGAATAATTAGCAACTCAATTTATTGCCTTCCGTTTTGCTAAATAGAAGCGTCTACTCTTGATATTTAAATAGTGTCACACTGTGATACCACACAGCATTTTTCACGGTAAAACTTTTTTTTTCCCCTCAAGAAATGATATACTGCTCAGTGTGACAGGCAAGGTCTCCGGAGGTCACCACAGAACCCTGCTGTTTGTGAGCAAATCCATTTCAGAATCTTTGGGATGAGATGAGGAGTCTTTTTTTTTTTAACCCTGGAGTTGTTAACTTATTGACTTTTTTCAAGTTAATTGGTAAGAGTCTTGATATCGTAGAGGAAAAAAAAACCCAAAGACTTTTGACTTTGACTTCAAACTTGACCTTGACATTACCACACACTCTAATATAGGAATGCAGACGCAGTTTTCTCAAACGGACTTGCACTCCTGTTCACCGGCAGCTAGAGACAGATGAAGAAGGAACACATGCCATCAGATACAATCAATGGGCGGGATGGTTTCTCCCATTGCGTTTACTGCCTGTACCGTTTAGAGAGTGGCAGGACTTTCGAGCTGGAAGGAACCTGAGGGTATGTCCCTTTATCATACTCTGCTTCATGCCATTACATTTGCCCTGTGTGTTTGCCTTATCTCTCCAGTGAAATTACAAGCTTCTCCAAGGCAGGCCCTATATATTTTGCTCCCTAGTATTTTTCTCTGTTCTTAGTAGGTGCTCACAAGCATCTGCTGAAGGAATACGCAAGCTATGGTATAGTGGAAAATGGACAGGCTTTGGAGTAAGGCACATCTGGGTTCAAATCTCCACTCCACCGGGAACTGCGTGATGTTGGGAAAGCCAATAATCTCCCTGAGCCTCAGATGCCTCCTCCAAAAAGTGGGTGAATAACAATATCTCTATTACAGAACTGCTGGAAGAGCTAAAAGAGGTAATGAATACAATTTGTGAGCACAAATGCTGGCCCACAGGAGGTGTTGAATACCTGTCTGTGCTGTATTTCCCCCGCGTCCTTGGAAAGGATACAATATCTAAAATGGGAAGTCATGAGTTAACCAATATTTACTAAGCACATCGATACAATGCTAAATAAGTCCTTAACCTCATGTGGGAATTCCTAATTATAGAGACAGACCAAATAAACAAAAGTCCAGATAAACCAGCAAATACAGGAGATACGAATAAATTGTGAGAAGTGCCATGCAGGAAACAGGGAGCTAAGAGAAAATGCGGGATTACATTAGCGTGGCCACTCCTCTCTGAAGAGAAGATCAGGGGAGGTCTGAGGCTACGAAGCAGCTTCTCACGCAAGGAGTCACGAAAAGAGCATCCCAGGCAGAGGAAACAGCACGTGCAAAGGCCCTGAGGAGGGAAAGAGCTAATTTTTGAGGATGTGAAAGAACAGTGTGGCTGGAAAACAGTGGTGGTACATGGGGTGAGTGGCAGAAAGAAGAGGTAAGCACGATGGGCGACTATATTATCCATGCTTTTGAGGGCACAGAATCTGGATTTCAGTCCAAATACAAGGGTTTTAAACTGTGTCTTCTCTTTGAACAAAGGAAGCAGATTGAGGAGCATTCAGTCTCAAAAATTACAATGGTAGAACAGACTCCAGGGAAATCACTCCAGTCCTCTGTGGTGAAAAGGCTTGGCTGTCTTCTTTGCCCTTTGCCTTGTGGGTTTTTGTCCAGAATAGGCTAGCCTCCCCTCAATATTGCACCTATTGCTCTGTCTATGCTTGGATGCAATTAGACGGAACAAGTTTAACATGACCGAAACACAACTCTTGATTTTCACTCCAAACTGTTCTTTGCCTTTGGGCTTTCCCCATATTGGTTACAGAATCAGCACCTATCAGCTGTGCAAGTGCCATCCCCATGAAGCAGACTGTGAGGAATAAAACTCGGCATGCAGGAAGTTTATTAGAAAGTGCTCTTGGGGAAAACCACATGTGAAGGAGTGAAGGAAGCAGGCAGGGCAGAGGGAGAAACTGAGCTGTGATGCTGCTGCAAAAGGCCCTTGGCCACTCTCCTGGGGGGCTCTGGAGCTGGAATGGCTCTGTAGACTTGCTGCAATTTGGGCTGAGAAGGCTGGGCCTTCATAACCTCACCTGGACTAGTCACTGGATGTGGGCTGTCCCAGGGGTGTAACCTTGGGAGAGGTGGCCCTCTTCAGCTGAAGTTCTGTCCCAGAAAAGAACTGCCTGAGATCTGTTGGCTGCCAACACTCCCAGGAACTGGGCCAAAATGTATGCTCCAGTCCTGGAGGGTGGCGTCTGAGTGGGTGCCATGCCACCTCCCTCACAGGCTTCACTGTCGTTCCTGTTCTTTCCTCAGACCCCATCCCTCATCAGTTGATTTCCCCTCTGCCTCCAACAGATATCTGTCCTCTTCTTACACCTTACACCTCCACATCACCGAATGCCTGGCCTACTGCACACAGCTGCTTCTAAATACGTATCCCTGTGTCCACCTTGGTTCTTTACAGCCATTCTCTACAAAAGAGCCAGTCATTGTCTAGAAACACAAATCAAATCATGTTACTCTCCTGCTTAAAATCTCCCAATTCCTCCACACTTGGAAGCAATCCAGCTCCTCACCAGGATCCACAAAGCCCCTCTCGGTCTGCCTCCTCTCTTCCCAGCCTCCACTCGCTCTGCTCCTGGGGTGTCCACGATACTTTCTGCTGTCCATGAAGAGGCCAGGCTTCTCCCCAAGTCTGAAAGTTCTTAACTCCAATCTCTGCATGGTTCCTCGTTCTCAGGTCTTTCAGGTCTCCCCTCAAAGGTCACTTTCTCAGAAACGCTTCCTTAATTAATCCTTCCCACCCTGTCATGTTATCACCCTACCTGGCCCAAGGTTGCAGCCTGGGGCCCCACCCACCCCCAATGACTGGTTGTTGGGGTAGGTAGGGTCATGGTGGTGACCCTGCCCTCTCATTCGGCCAACACTCATCCCTTTGAGTCGCTACCTCATTCATTCCCTTGCTCATTGTCTGCTTCGCCCAGTGGCATGTACTTTCCTCGAGGGCCTTCCTCACCACTCTATCCCCAGCCCCTGAATGAGGGCACGTTTGGTGCTCTATCAATTTTCAGTAACTGAATAAAACATGAACCAATCTAGATCTCGAATAGTGTATTTTATATTGCCTGTAGGAAGTGATGAATGCAAAGGCTTCTGTCTGCTCTGAGATGCAACACTTCTATTAATTCACCCTATGGTGTCCTCTTCAAGGGACGCCCTGTCACTAGATTTTCAAGATTTTGGTAAACAAAAACCTTGTTCTCATTATGTCTACACGTAGTTCGTTTAAATCCTTTGAGAAACGTTCGTCTTTCTATTCTGAGGCTTTTAGCATGTTTCCTGAGAGCCTTCCCATTTTTTTTTGATCTTTTAAGTTGGAATTCTCAACTTTCCTGTTATTCTGGAGGTATGTTAGCCACAACCACATTGATTATACCCACTAAGAATACACATGGCTTTGGAAAATAGTGGGATAATGCCATTTTGTTCCATTTGTAAGATGCTACTTAGTGATGCTGAGCATTTTGCAGCCCTCCCTCCCCCTCTTTCCACAGCAACCCAATGGATGTATATATTCACGTGTTAGTTTACACTCATCTCAGGGCCAGTTCCTGGTTTGTAACCAGGAGTTCAGAGATAATCTTCCTATAAGTCTGGAAGAATTTTGGGTAAATGTACTTGCTCCTTATCTGTCACTTCTCTGCCCACCTACAGAGCAGTTTATCTTCATGGGTTTGGTATCTCTGCAAACATGAAGATTTCATGGTGCATTTTCTCTTCCAAATCACTTTGAAAAGAAAATGATGAGAATGGTTTTCATCTCTGAAAAATCCTATGCTTACCCTCCTCCACCCAGGGAAGAATCCCTTGATCTCTCTCTTCCTCCCCCACCTCTGTAACAAAGGAGTTCTGCCTCATACACCGTTCTTCATTCCCTTATCTTTGGTGCCTCAGCGACTTCAGGCAAGTCTGAAGAGCTGCATTTACCATGATGTAGAACGGGGCCATGTTGACAGTTTCCCAGATGTTAACATATTGCATTCACCAGTATTAATCAAATCACACATACTGGTATTTTTGGTAGTCCATTTAAAAGTTAACCATTTCAAAGCCTGTTTTGGGAACAGACATTTTTTTTTTCCTAGCATCTTTTCTCCAGCCTAACTCTCTTGATTTTCCTTTGAGGAGATGTTTCATACTGAGGGGAACACAGTGATCCTCTAGCTGTTTTCTTTTAATTAATTAAATTTTTCTTCTTGGGGTGAGATTCACATAACATAAAATTAACTATTTTAAAGTACAATTCAGTGGCATTTAGTGCCTTCACGAGGTTGTACAAGCACCACCTCTATTTTGTGCCAAAACATTTTCATCACCCCAAGAGAAAGCTCTGTGACCACGAAGCAGTAACTCGCACCTTCCTCCTACCTGCAGCTCCTGGTAACCACGAGTCAGATTTCTGCCTCTGGATTTCCCTCTTCGGAGTATTTCATATGGAATCACTCCATATGGGACCTTTTGTGTGTGTCTTCTTTCACTTAACATGTTTTCAAGTTCGTCTCTGCTTTAGCATTCATTAGTATTTCATTCCTTTTTAAGGCTGAATACTATTCCATTGTATACATGTACGCATTTTGTTTATCTATTCATCCACTGATGGGACATTTGGGTTGCATGGACCCTTTGGCTATCGTGCATTGTGCTGCTCTAGAAATTTGTGTACAAGTACAAATACCTGTTTTTTATTCTTTTGGAGATATACTTAAGAGAGGGATTATTGGGTCGTAAGGTAATCCTACGTTAAACTTTTAGAGGAAGCTTTAGCTGTTTTCTACAGGTAGGAAATGATTAACCCTGAATTCCTCAGCAAGGTCAAACTGGTTGGCTCTAAACATTTTGTCAGTCTCCTTGCATCCTACCCATGTCATGAGCTTGTTTGTGAAAATTGTAAATGAATCGCTAGAACAGAACCATCACCAAGGAGTCAGGTAGCAGTAGTCATAGAAAGAGGAACAACACTTCGTATCTTATAAACTGTTTTAACACGCCCAGGTCAACAGTATCTTATCTCGGGGAAGAGGTTTTAGCAAGAGGCTTCTAGGGTTTATAGTCTAGGAAAGCTAGCTATCATGACGTTTTTTAAAAATAAAAACCGTTTTATTGTTAGTGCATATTCTGAGCATTTACTCGCCAGGTCCAAATATTGCAGAACCTGATAAATGAGACTGGGTGTGACGAATTTCAACAGTTTAGGCCAAGAGAGAAATTAGGTTTTATTTTAGAAAGCAAAATCACAAAATCCTTCCCTAGAAAGGGTCTGAGGAAATTCTGGGCTTCCTACTTCTGTCATGACATCAGAGAGAATCTGAAACATCAGCTCTCAAAGCATGCTCTTTGGCTCACCAAGTATATTTGCATTTACCTAGCTTTTGGTAAAGAAAGTGGTCCACAACATTAGGAAGATACTGGAGTGAACAAAATTAAGGAGATTGCTTTTAATACATCAAATGTCCTATATATTTCAGTGCTCTATACAATATTTATCATTCTCCTAACTTATCTGACTATGTCTATTTTAACCCACCTGCCATCCTAGTCTTAAAACTGGTGTTCAATGGGAAGCACCTTTGAGAAGTTCTAATTTAGTTCCTTCTATTTCTGAATGAGAATATTAAAGCCTGAAAGAAATGAAAAACAAACAAGTGAGCAAGAAAAACCCTAATAGTGGTTAGATTTTTGAGTAGTGCCTAGAGCGTTGAAGGTTTTCAAGACCTAGACACTGGATGGAGGAAGGAAGGAAGGAAGGAAGGAAGGAAGGAAGGAAGGAAGGAAGGAAGGAAGGAGAGAAAGAAGAGAAGAAGGAAGGTATATCTCTGCTATAAAAATTAAAAAGGACAGTTTATGTATTTTATGGGATTTCTTCAAGACCTACATAGGAAAACAAAAACTGATTTATTTGAATTCTTGAGTCTTCAAAGCAATCTTAGATGTAGGACTGGTGGAGAAAAGAAAAAAAAAAATAGCAAAAAAAAAACCAAACCCAAAAAACAATAAAACTGTTTTTTTGTGTGTATTAGATTTGCTTTTTCCACATCAATAGTCTGTAGAGATTTCTAGCATTTAAGTCTGGGGCTCTGTTCTTTTTCTTTAAACCTCAAATAAAAGATGGTTATTTTTTAATACAATTTATTTTCTCATTTGAATTTACACCAGACCCTCAGAGGCATAAGCAAATATAAGAAGACCTATCCGTGTATTTACCCCCATTTCTTTACATGTATAATATCCACAGGCACAATATTTTCTTCTTACTTAGCACTCTTCACGAAATGACATAAGAGCTCTTCAGGGATGTTAATTAAGCTTTATAGCAACCCCGGTGACGTGTCTGCCTGCCTACATATATCTGTTGGACACTCAGAAATTAATGCTTTGCAGAAGTGTTCCAGTTCAGCGTGTTTGTAGGCCAGCCACATAGCCACTGATGAGGCACAAAATAGATCCATACATTCAGTCGCCAAAAAATGCCATTCAAAAAGGCAACTGTCATTTAGCATCAGCACGTAGATACTGCCATGGCACTTAATGTACTCTCAAGCAGATCCCGTGGCAGCTTCCCTGTCACAAAACAAGTCCCAGGGAAGCAGACTTGGAAAGCCTGGCTTCCTTGAAAGGCTCCTGGTTTCTTAAATGCTGGGTTTCCTAGGGCCCCGGGCAATGCTTTTTAAAAATTCAAGTGTCAAGGAAAACTGTCATGCACGTTTGCCTTAAGTACCCAAAAAGCTTGTCACTGCCATCTTGGAAGTCTGACGAAGATGCAGTTGGACACACGGAGGCATGGTGAATTGAAAGCTCCCTGACAGGGAGGTGGCGTGTTAGACTAAAAGGCAGGTGCCCACCTTCAGGCATTTTCTTTGCAAGTGGCAGAATTAAACAAAACCTGAAGGCGAGTGTGGTTGGGGGGAGGCTGCCTTTGCAGACATCTCAGAGGCGTGGACTTGAACTGGACTCGCTTTCTGGCTCTCAGGTTTTGTGTGACAAGAGGTTCAGTGGTTACGGGAAAATCCAAGCAAGGTGGGCATTTCTGTGAGGGCAGTGGGGAGAGAGGCAGAGTAGGGGAAGGAGAGGCCAGGCGCCAGGAAGGAGGAAGGTCAGGGTTAGGGTCACGCTGGGACAGCACCTACTTGTTCTAAGAGGCCGGAGGGCAGTGGTTAACGGGTAAACTGTTGGCAGTACTCCTACGTAGGGTTTAGAGCCTGCTTGCCCCACCTGTCACCTGGGTAGCCTTGGGCAAATAGGACTTGATCTTGGTGAATCTGCTTCGTCATATGGAAAGTGGTGAAAATGACTGAAAACATTTCGTAGGGACATTACGTGGATTAAGTGAGAGATTCAGCACATTCTTGACATTGGGTCGACCTTCAACAAACGTTGGCTTGTACTGGGATGGAGATAGCAATCAATGAATCCCACAGATTGTCTGCTTTGAGTACGGATCTCTTTCCTTTTACTTCCCCCCACTTCCTTTTTTCTTTCCATCCTTCCTCTCTCCCCCACCTTCCTCCCTCCCTCCTTCCTCCCTTCCTTTCTTCAATATGGGATCCTTTGGTGAACTGCAGTGAACTTTCAGTTCTTGTCCATCAAGGTCTCTCCTCCTGCTCCCTGCAAATGTGACCATAACTCACCTTTGCGTAAATCTCTTCGCAGGCTCCCCAAACCACACAGGACCAACCATAAGGTGCTTGACTGGGCCTCGAAGGTGACCCTGACCTGGGCCATGAGACTACTCTAGCATTGTCTCCCGAGTCCTGGCTCAGTGGATTCAGGATGCTTCTGCGCTATTGCTTTCTGGCCATTTTTTATTCTTATGTCTCTGCCTGAAATGCCCTTTTGATGGGGTAACTCTCGCTTTTCTATCAAAGTGGGACCCAGATAACATTCCTACCTGCTGGACTTCCCTGACCAGGTAGAGGTGGGTGTCCCTCACCACTCCGTGTTCCCTGAGTTTACATCCATCTTACGTTTTATACTAATACAAATCATCGGCTCAGCTATCTTTCTCCCACTGGACTGTAATTCCCAGAGGACAAGGGCCATATCTTTTTCATCCTTTACCCTCAGCCCCCAATAGGACCTCCATAAATACTGGCTGAATTAAGCTAAATCCTATGAACACAGCTGGTAATGGGATTACCAATGGGAAGTGGGAAATACAAAAATCTTTATTGAGCATAAAATTGGAGTTTCAGATAAAGAAACTATATAAGTTTGGCCGGAGGGCCCCTTATTGACAGAGGCCTCACGTACTTATTTCACAAAAGAGGCTGTCTTCCTTGCCAGATTTTCGAGCTCTTGATCATAATGCTCTCCTGTAATAGTTAGAACAACGATACTGCTGTACTAGGCATTTCTCTTGGGGACTCAGAAACTTGACTAAGTCGTCTTAGACATTCTTATAATATCCCCGTTAGGTAGATTAATGGCAAGGTAGATGGAGAGAAGAGTCAAATTTAAAATTGCCAAGTTATAAATGAGAAAACAGAAGGCAGCACAGGTTCGGTGTCTTCAATCACGCAGGCCACACTGGGGCATGGTTTGGGAATACAGAGGAAGGGTCCTACAGCTGGAAGCAAGGGGAGTGAGCGAGTCAGATCGCCCCACAGCTGTACCGCTATCTCATACTATGCCTGGCACATAAGAAGGGGAGTTGAGTTTCTAGAGTATTTGAGTATTATTTAGTACATTAATCCTTGAAAAAGAAAATCCTTTCAATTCTTGTTTAAAATCCAACACCATTAACTTCAGGGCTCTTATTTTAAACCCATAAAAGAAATCCAGGAGATGAAAGAAGAAGGAATAAAGAGAGATTGTAACATTTGAGTTGAGATGGACATAATCAATCAAAATTCAAAATGTGCATTATATATACCCTTTGATCTAGCAATTTTACTTCCAGGAATTTAACTTTTAAATATAATCATGTAAGTATGCAAAGAAAGATAAATACATAAGATTCTTCATTACAGTTTTGTTACAGCAAAAACCTGAAAGCAATCTAAATGTCCATCAAGAAGAGATATAAACGATGACATTATGGAATATTATATAGACTTTAAAAAAGAATGAGGTAAGTCTACAAGAAATTACCTGAAATGATTTCCACAATATCTTATGAAATTAAAAAAGGAAGTTGCCAAATGTAATGTATAATATGATTGCATTTATGTTAAACTAAAAATAATATATGCTCAGACATTCATAATAATTTCTGGGAGCCTAAAATAATAAGCCTTCAAGTGAGATTTCCCTGAAAAAAGGAATAGAGGGGCAGGGACTATTACTTTGCACTTTTTATCTTTCTAATTGTTGAATATTTTTACCAAGAGAATGCACACATTTATAATAAAATAACTGGAAAGATCAAATCTGTTGCAATATGTGTTCTAACGTTGCATCTTAAATTCTTGACCATTCCTTTGCAGAAGGAAATGGAGATAGTTTCTGTGCTGGATAGATAGGCATCGAAACCCCCACCACACAGAAAATAGTGAGGCGAAGTGAGGAAGGCATGAGCCAGAGGCCCGAGTTACTGCCCCACTCGGACATTCAGAGCCAGCCTGGACGAGTCACGTGGCCCTCGCTCTCATGTGTAACACAGACATTGGGCTACACTAGGTGACCTTAACATGGGTTCAAGTTTGAAAATTCTGCATCTGTGCCGCCAAATGACTCTCTCTTCTCTTAAAAGATCAGGTCAACCTAAATCCTGTTGACTTTGATTCTCTCTCATGTTCTGCCTTCTGATACAGTGACCAGAGTCAAGGACCAGCTTCCCAAAAGACAGTATAAACTGTTTCTGTATTCCTCACCACAAGAATCTCCTCTCTCTCCCCCTCCCTCCCTCCCTCCCTCCCTCCCTCCCTCCCTCCCTCCCTCCCTCTCTCTCTCCCTCTCCCTCTCTCTCCCCCCCATCCCCTTTCCCCTTCTTCCCTCCCTCCCTGAAATAGCCCTCAGCTTTAGCTCTAGAGAGAATCCTACACTCGCCCGTTCCCCCCAACTGAGTGGGACTGTGAATCTGAAGATGCACATTATAGGCAGGATATGAGGAGGTCCCCATCGTAACATTGCTTCCCTAGTTCCAGAGAAGGCCAGTGATGGGGACCTCTCAGAAAACACAGCACACCCGGACACATACTGAATATGCCCTTCCTACCTTGTTCTCACACCCAGGCCAGTGCCACCATCACTACCAGACTGCAATTTTAGGTGGGTTTTAAGTGCATCTGTGATTCCTTTCCCCCTACTTCACTGAGCCTCACTACTTCTAAAGAGCAAACGAATTCACAGGAGTGTAAATAGCAACGGGCATAATTACTGACATTAGGACAAGTCGCGTTTTCAGATAAAATGTCTCGCCTAATTAAATGTAGAACTCTTCTGACGGTATCTATATAATAGTCCATTATGGAGGGGACTGGCCCTGCCAAATGTCCCATCTGCGATTTTTCACCACAAAGAGGATAAAATGCATTGCTGAGAACAGCAGCTTGGAGCACAGAGTTAAATGTGTCCCATTCATGGTTTCCTTTTGGAAAGCAAAACCAAAAATTCTCCAAAGTACTTCAACTTCAGAAAGGTGAAACGGCGTCTCCAGCCGTTTCCTGGAGATGGGAAGTACTTCGAGTTTGTTTGGAGTTAACTCTCTCATCATGAGCCCTCGTAAAGAGCACTGGTTAGTAGGACAATAAATGAGCATGTTTTAATTAGAAAATGTGGGATTCAAGCACTTTTGCAGGAAGAAGATGGAGTTTAAGAGAGACATCAGGAGACTAATAAAAGTTAAAATGCATTAAGTGGCCACAGTGAACTCCAAGGTAAAGTTGTGGGATGAATGAGAAATGAACCAGAGAAGGTGATGCATCAGAAGGGGATGGGAAGTAGTTACCGGAACTTATTCCTCCTGCTTTATAATGGAATCAGCTGTAAACCCCCTTCTGTGCCCAGGCAATGCCCTGAAATTCCCCCAGCCCTTCCCCCCAACGTATGTGTCTAGAGGAGAAAATCACTATAATTAGGCAATAAGAAAACACAGGTCGGCTGGGGTAAAACTAGCATTGAACTTGGCCTGTGTCTTTTTCTTTCTTTCTTTCTTTCCCTTTTAATGATTTCCTAATACCATGGTGTTTGGTTATGGCATTAACACCCTTCTCCCCGCCCCCACATCAGGCTCTATGTGGGCACTTGACCCAGGTCTAGCCAAGCAGCGTGGGCGGCAATCCAGGCCTCAGGGATTGGGTCCCACGGGGGCAGGCGACTCTACTTGGGCTCAGTGAAACTCAATAAAAGGAGAGTTGTTGAAGGGTCAGGAAGAAGAAATCCTTTTCCTGTTAAGTTTCTAAGCTATGAGAAAATAGCCTGTAGTTTCCAGGAAGATCTCACATAAGGAGGCCTGCTTAAGAAGGATGACGGGAGACAGAAAAAAGCAAGTCTGAGGGATAGACTCCTAATGCCTGAGTTTAACTCCTTGAATGCAGTTCTGCCAGAATCTTGATTCTGTCCCAGACCCTTCATCTTCCCAAGTTTCACCTTCCTGACATGCCCAAAGGGACGATGGTATCTATCCCACATGGATAGATCAGATCACATAACACATGTCAAGTGCCTAATACAATACTTGGCACAAAGCAGGCATTGAGGAGCCAATGACGACTCAAAACAGAACCTAAGTGTTCAGTTGTTTCCTGGAAGTAAAAAGATTTTTGATGTGGCCACGACTTCCCCTCACGTGGGTTCTGAGGTTTAGAAGGCCTTCGGCACGTGGCTGCAGGAGACTAACACACAAAGAAAGCAGACAGAGTACATGACACCGACAAAACCATGTGTATGCATCACAGTCCCACTCCCAGATGACTTTATTTATTCTCTTATTCTATGGAATTGGCAAGGGTGGGGTAGATTCCTCCAGAATCCCGTCAAATGCTTAAATGGACCTACTATCACCTTATGCCTCTTACCCGTGTTCTCAAGTACAGTAAGATGATCTGGTTCATAAGACATTAAAAAGTCACTAAGATGAAGCTTTCCATTTTAAATTCTTATTTAAGCACAGCAATGCAAAAAGAGCAACATTTCGGACCTTCTCTCAGTGCAGGTTCAAATAGTTTTTTTAAAATAAGCTTTTGATCATCGTATGGTTGGTGTGCAATATCTTTACAGGCTAATTGTTGAGAAATGGACTTATGGGTGCTCATACGCAATTGAAGCTTTGACAAACCGAAATACCATTTCAATGTAATCTAACAAACAAAGAGAAATGTTATTCATTGTCTTTTGAAATAGAAGGCGTGCACAGTGAAAACACTGATGACAGAAATTAAGGGCATTTGCCGATTCATCAAACAGTTATTCTGAGCAAGAAATGATTCTATCGGGGATTTAAAAACGCACAATTTTGAGAGTAATCTTTTGTGGTTAGAGTTGTCATGACCTCTAAAGATGGATATTTGCCAATGAGACTCACAGAATAGTCCGAATTCTTTGGTGGGTTTTGAAGGGAGAAGAGCTATCGGAGACAAAGTTTCTGGAACACTCCCCTGTCATCCAAAAGATGCAGCCCCAGCTGAGAGAACTGGCTGAGTGCCTCGTGACGGATTGCAATTCTGGGGACACAAGGTCCCAACTCACAAAGGCAGGCGAGGCCGAGACTAATAAATCAAAGGAAACTTCAGAGAAGTTGCAGCGCCTGCATCCCCTGCCTGGGAGAACCAGGAGGCCTTATCTGGCTTCTGTGAAAAGAAAAGGATCATTGGGGAGCCAGAATTAGAAAAAGCCCTGAGCTTCATCAAGTCTCTCCCTGTCTGAGCCAGATAAAATATCCTCTGGGAAGGCTTCAGGAAACGCCCCAAGGGAATGACAGTTGGTATTAGCTGAATGGGTGAAAGAACTCAGACAGAGATGGAAATATTTGGCTTTTTTCAACTGTGAATTTAACTCAAGAGTCTTCCCCGTTTATAGACTCGGGGCAATCTTGCGCTTACAAGGCATGGCCACGAGATGGCCTCAATCCTTAATTGGGTCCCCAAGGTCCAGGCTGCAGAGGGACAGCTTTTTTCTTTTTTCTTCTTTTTTTTTTAAGTTCTTTTTACCTACAGGCGTAGCTGTGTTAACTCGCAAGTAAGAAGTTCAGGTCCCCAAAGCTTTAATAGACTTAAGAGGGTTTTAATTGTACAGCGGGAGCCAAATTTCAAAAGGATAGCCTCTCCTTGGGTACCTGCACCTTCAAGGATGCTTCTACGTTCACAAACCACACTGAGAGCAGGGTGGAGAGGTCTTAAATAAGATGCGATGCTTGTTTCTTTCTTAATGCACCTTGTAATTTGCACACGTGCCACAACACTTTATTTATTTTCTTACTAATGGGTTTGAGTGTGTTTAACACCACAAGCCATAAATTGCAGTGCAGTGGATTAGACTCGGTTCGCTTTCTTTTCCTGCCAATTGTCAGAAAGGGATGTGGGGTATGGGGTGCCCCTCCTAACTGGCTTTTTTCTCTACCACCCCACCCCTCGCCTCTATCCAACAACCAACTCCTTGTTTCCATCTGCCAGGGAGGGAAAAAAAGTCTGGTTTCTCATTGGAGAGCTTGCCTATTGAGCAGCTCAGTTATTGAGATTAATAAGCTGCCAGTTTCCAAGGAAGACTAAGAAAACTACAAAATTAAAGTGCATTGCAACGTGAAATGCTGCTGGTGGCCAGGCGGGATCACGGTGTCGAAAAGGCAAGGCAAAGCTATAAAATAAGGCTGAGCTTGAAAGTCTAACCTAAAGGTCTCATTAATTTCCATGTTGCCTCTGATGAGAATTTAGAGGGGGCATCATGTTTTGCAATATGGAGAACCCAAGCTGCCTATTGATTTGAAAAGTGCCTGAACGCATTTGGTTCACTCAGAACGAGTTCTAGTTTTAAACCTCACTCGAAAGCATAAAAGAGAAAAAAAAATGGAAACAGGTTACCTTGGTTTAATATTCTCCAGATCAAGCTTATCAGTGATTCTGTCAGGAAATTAATCCTTAGGCAGAAAAATCAATCTGAGAACAAGTTTAGAGGCGTCTTCGAGTTCAGTATTGTGAGGCTGTTGCAACAATCTTGTTGCTTCTCCGCGAAACCCTTCTTTCGTAAAGGGTCCTGCGTCTGGATTCCCAAATATGCATAACCAGCAAGGCGTCCAGACGAGGCTAACGTCACTTCACCTCGAAGACACAGTGTGTGTTTTTGGGAACGCTGACACCAGATCAGATTCTTTAGGTACCGCTCCTCAAGTCCAATGTGCTGAGTTCTTTGTCGGAGCACTTTTCACGACTTCCTTCGAACAGGAAGAACAATGACACTCCAAACACGACCAAAGTCGGCCAGCCACCAGTGGCCTTCACCTACCAGTCTGGAAAAGCCCCGTGTGGAAGAAAAACTACCATATAAATCACGGAGCTAAAAAGGTAGAAGTGCTGCTTGTTTCTGGAGTGACAATTTGCTCTCCCGGTTTATAATATGTGCAGAAGTAAACCTCTGTAAATCAACTCACAGGTATTCTGTGCTGCCACTGCCACGGAGCAGCGAGGTCTCAGATGTCCCAGCCCGGGAGGCCCCTAATCCCTCAGAGTTGCAGAGGGGGGCCCCTTCCGGCTTGCCTCGCTTATGATTTTGTTAGTAGCTAAGTCTATATCCAGGAAGGGGCTGGCATTCATCCCCCAGGTGAGGTCTTGCCTTACGTCACTTACAATGCATCAACTCCACCATTTCTACGGCCTGGGCAAATTAATTTGTTTGCCATCAGGATAAGTATAGTTGCCCCCTCCCCAAAGGCACTGTCATGTTGTGGTTAGGAACATGGCATCAGGTTTGGAGTCCGGGAGAGCCAGGTTTAAGGCCCCGCTCTGCCACTTAACTTAGTCGGAGATGGGTAGGTAACGTAACCTTCCTAAGCCTGTTTACGTTTACTTAAAATAGAGATAGTAACAAATACCTAACAGAAGGGCTAGAGGAATTAAACAGGATCAGGTATGTAAAACTAAGGGTCAAGCAAAAAGAATTTGATAAAGAAATGTTGCTATTCACAGACCTGTAGGATCATGTAGAAGAACTTAACATTGAACAACATTTCTGGAGCTCTTTTTTTTTTTTTTCCAAGAGAAAAATCAATTGCTGAGAGCTTCAGAGGCAGTAAACATGCTATTATTTGTAAATGCAGGAATTTCTGCGTCACAAGTATTATTTCTGAATCAAAATAAGCACGGCAAATAACAGCCACCCTTACTTCTGTACTATTTCTAAAATGGAACTTTTGTTTTCTAAACGACAGCACTATCCATCCAGCCTCCTAAGTAAAAAAAATGGGCTTCGTGCTTACGCCTACCCAGCCCACAGCTCTGCATCCTAGCAATCATTAATTCCTACTGAGTCTACCTTCAAAATCTACCTCCCGTGTGTGACTGTTCCCCTTCTTGCCACATTGGTAGGGGACAGCCAAACAGCTATGGATACTGTAGAAAAAGAGATCCCAGTAGAAGGAACACCTTTTATCTTAGTCATTATTAATATTCTCTAAACTGGACATTTAGTCTTGCTACGCCTTCCACCCTACTCCCCGTCAACTCACTACCTGGCAGCTAGCATAATTAAAAGCAAATCAACAATATGTTATTATTTTATTCTCCTGTTTAAAATGCGTCAATGACTTTTCACTGTTCTTGGAGCAGAGTCCAAAAACTTTTAACCCAGTCCCAGCCTTGCTCCATCCTGCCCTTGCTTGCCTTTTTAGCTTGCCTTCTCTTCCTGGCATCTTAGTATTTCTTTCCCCAGCGGGTCATTTTTTTTTTTGCCACCTAGAACATACTTTAAGTCTAATTAACACCTACTCATCCTCAGGGCTCCACTTAAATGCCAATTTCTCATGGGTCTGGTTTCTCTATGCCTCGCATGGCACTTACTCCATTTGTCACCGTAGGGGCACATGTCTAGTCATTTGTTCAGAGTCTCTGTGCATTCAGCCTGAAATCTCTGTACAGGCAAGGATTTTTCTTGTTCATTGCTGAATCTTTGGTGCCTGGCACATGGTAGGTTCTCAGAGATGTTTCCTGGATGAATAATAGATGCCCATTTTAAAAGGCAAGTTGAAAACTTGTTTGTAGCTTGGGGATCTTGATGGTTAAAATTAGGGCTTCTGGTATTTCAGGGCAAAAGTAAACTCAGAGGGAAGTTTTGTCCCACTTAGGGATTCTCTTTATTGACCTGCTGCCGAGATAGATTCAGAGAGAGAAGCTTGCTTCAGCAAAATGCATAAAGGAAAAAAAGGGAGGTTCTGTCACTGAGCTACTTTCTACTGTTTTAGACAAGAGATGCTGACTTCAGAACCTCCCAAAGAAGCAGCTGGCTAGGAAGATTCCTGACCTTGTTGCTCTCAGGAGAGGAAGGGATAGACAGGTGATATCAACCAAGAATCACACAGGGACTTTGTTCTCAGACCTTCTGTGAGCTGGATGAGAGAAAGATGGTGGGCAGAGTGATTTTGTTACATACTATGTTACAAAAGACAGTGCAGACTTCTTGCAATTATTTCTTTTGCCCAATATTTGGTTTTGCTTAGATTACATTATGGTTTATACATGAATTGAGTGCTTTCGGTAGGAGAAATGAATCTGCATTATTCATAGGATTAACAGTGATACAGAATTTTTCCTTATATGCTGTGTCTTGTGTTAAATTCCTAATTCTTACCGTCCTATTTTTCTGGCCATGCCTCCTCAATCAGCACTTCTAATTCTACTCGCCACAGGAAAACAAAACAAAACCAAAAACAGCAAGAAAATCACAGTCCAGAGAAGATCTAACATGTCTCACAAAGACATATGGGAACATCGAAAAGCAAGGCAGAGAGGCAGGGTTTTTTCCTCACTGGTCCAGAGAAACACATTGGACTTGGCTTAGAGTCTCTAGGGGTGGCAGATAAATGCCTGCTCATCCTGTCCCAGAGTTATGAAATCCTTCCATCACACCCGGAAGTCTCTGTTAAGGAGAGTAGAAGTGGTGAAGCTGTTCGTAGATTTCCGTTTCATTTCTGATATTGATGACTACATTATCATCAGCCTCCAAAATGTCTGGCCTTCAGTGGTTCTCTCTCCCTGATGTGGTTAATCAATCCTTACTTGATATAAGAAAATAGGAATGGGAATCCTTGTGTGGCATCATGTCCCTGAAAGAGGAGCTCCCATACCTACACTTTTTCTGGTGGATAAAAAAAATGATACTATTAAACTCACAATATTTCAGCCTTTGAATAAATAAATTCGTTCAGTTCTAGTTTCCAAGATTATGTGAAAAACTTGTGGGGAATGGGAACAAATAATATGCTATAATCTTTGATTTTTTTCCCCCGACTTATCTACTAGGTAAACTCTCACTTGTCCTTCAAAACCCAGTTCAAATAGCTCCTCAGCTGTGGAACGTTTCCTGACCATTCTGAGAGAGTTAATCACTCTTCCACTGTACAATCATTGTAACTTTTATACTTCCATTATTGTACATACTGCACTGTCCTTCTGTTTATGTACCTACCTCCTCCTGTAGACTGTGTGAGCTTTAAGGGCAGGATACATGTTTGAATCATCGTCTCCCCAGCACCCAACATAATCCTTGGTATACACAAAGGACTCAGTAAATATTTGCTAATAGGAGGCTGAATGAATGATACTTAAAATACAAACATAAATCTCAATAATTCTATTAATTATTGCTGAAGTTTTCATACATGAGACCACTTGCCCATTCGAGTTACATGTGTTCAGTTCCATGAATGGAGTTTCAAATACCTGCTGACTTCTGCACTAGTGTCTGATTTCTGGTAATAGCCCCATCTCAAGGGCCTTGCATCTCTAACCCGGGGCCCTTGAATGTATGGATCAAAGACCATCTAGATATTGTCCTCCCTTGTTTTTTCCTCCTGATAGGCTCAAGGTTTTGGCAATCCTATCTACTCCCCAAATTTTGTCTCTAACTTGCCTCCTCCTCTAAAAGCATCATTGAGAAACCCTCATCCTTGGAGAAATGCTAAATAGTCAAACAATCGGCTACGGGACTCTACAGATCAGATCACAAGTTCTAGGAGAGCTTACTTCAGGTAAATAGGAAGGTGACGTGCTTGGCTTTGTTGGTCCTCTCTACCAGATATTTGCCAAGGGAACACTTTATAACAAATGGTTCAAAATAAATCTCCTGGAAAACCAACAGATTACATCAAAAGTTGGGAGATGGGAGATATGCTTCTGGGGCTTGTGTGTTGTTATCACCGAGGGGAAAATCTTGGTGAGGAACCAACCCTCTGATGGCTCTTGCCCTGGAAATGTAACAATTAGGGCAATACGTATAGGTTTGTGATTACTCACCCACACGACATCTCATCACCTTATTCTGTGTGTAGGAACCATTACAGTTCCATCCAATGTGGCTTATAATGTACAGTCTCCCTGAAGCCCTGGACCTCTTACAAGTTACTTTGCCCCTATAACATCTAGGTATCACATCGTTAAAATGGTGATAATAATGGTTCCTCCCAATTTCACTGGATTGTTGTCAGGCTTAAGAGAGACAATGCATGTGAAACACTAATATTGGGCATATATAAAGTACACCTAACAAACTGGTTGTTCTTGGTGATGGCGTCCTCTTCTTTCCTTCTCTGCCTTCTTTTTCTATAATTGCTACTACATTTCTCCTGCCTTTCTCCTCCTCCTCTTCCTCTTCCTTCATCTAGTCTACTCTATGTAGACTTAATGTCCAAAAACTATTTTTCAAACAGCAGTCTGTTAATGTAAAAATAGGCTGACTAGTGCCCAACACACTCTATGGCAGTTCATTAATATAAGGAGGAAAGACAGAAAGTCTTATCCAGCTTTGAAGACCACTGTCAACTATGAAAATATCCCGAGTCAAGCCTGGTGGACCAGTCAGCTTTCAGCCTGGAAACCTTCCAGCAAAGCTGTTTATTAGTGGGTTACTATATCCATGCAGATGTCTAACTATATCAATTATATATAACATATGCAAGTAGAGTCTATTGACTTTTCATACTTTAAGCCTTAGAGATTAAGATTATAACCTACAATTGTCAGAAAATAAAGTACTTTAAAGTTTGGAGTGACTACAGTGACAACAGTGTACAGATATTAATGGTCAAGATCATATTCAACAAAGATATTCTAGATAAGACATAAAATACTGGTTGGTCACAAAAAGGATAGACATCTTGCCATTTGTGACAACATGGATGGACGTTGAAGGCATTAAGTGAAATAAGTCAGCAGAGAAAGACAAATACCGTTTGACCTCACTTAACATGTGGAATCTGACACAACCACCAAACCAAGCTCATAGACACAGGGAACAGACTGGTTGTTGCCAGAGGTGGGGCATGGGGAATGGGAGAAATAGGTGAAAGGGGTCAAAAAGTACAAACTCCTGGTTATAAAACGATTAAGTCATGGGAAGGTAATGTACAGCACGCTGACTCTAATTAATAATACTGTATTGCATATTTGAAAGTCTCTAAGAGAGTAGAACTTAAAAGTTCTCATCACAACAAGAACTTTTTTTTTTTGCAACTATGTACGGTGACAGTTGTTAACTAGACATATTGTGATCCTTTCACAATATATACTGAGTACTGAATCATGTTGTACGCCTGAAACTAATATGTTACATGTCAATTATACCTCAATAAAAAAAAGACCTTTCCTATTAAAAGTGACCATGCTGATCTAAAAAAAAAAAAAGGAAAAATAAAAGAAAGAAAAACAACATGGAATGCTATGGCTTACAAAATTGTTTTCAGCTTTATGCAGAAAATTCACTGGCCGTTACCAGCAAGATTACAGATTATGTCTGTCTTTCCTCAAATCTAAGTTATTAAAGTTTAAAAAACAGTGTGAGAACTTTCTGAAGGGTCAATATGAATTCATCCCTTTCTCTGTTTCGTCCCCATAGTTCTCCCAGCCAAGGAAACAATAACCATTGGAGCACGCAAACCATGCACGTGTCTGGGGATGGAGCCGCAAGGCCATCCCAATATCTGGCCAACCCACTCACAACCTTCGCTGTCAATTACATTCCAGCCGGCCTTGCTGTAACTGCAGTGCCTTCTTTCAGGTCATTAATGTAGCCATGGTTTTTGGCCGATCACAAGTCAAGGTGAGAAAAGGACAGGAGCAAAAGCAAAACAAAACAAAGCCAGATCTGGAGATCACTTTGAAACTCTTAAACTCTTCCCTCCCAGCCTAAGCGCTGCCCCTTTTTTCTTGTTTGTTTTTATACATTACTGTTTGCCCCTCAGGCATCAAGCTGTTAGTGTATACAGGAGGGATTAAAGTGAGACTGCATGTTGGATGAAATATAAATTAAAATTATACTTGTCAGTCTGGAATCAGGGATTGTTTCTCAAGGTCTCCCCAAACACTTAATTTCAAATGAGTCTTCATTTATTACTTCAAGAAAGGCCAAATGCATAATTTATCAGCAGCTTTCAGTCAATATACCCTTATAAGCATGTTTCCCATGAGCCTCCGAGTAAAAATATGTTATGCTAATTCTATTAGTTGGGTACACAAGAGCTGTCTGAGAGAGTGCATAAGCATTGAAAGGAGACACATGTGACCAAAGCAATACCTATCACCGTGCCATCCGGGGTCAAATTACCAAGGGAAGAAGAAGGAGGTGGTAAACTTGTCTCATGATTTATGCCAAGGTTTTCTCCCCCACGGGAACGCTGAGCCTCCGCAGTGGCTGTGTGTGTGCCACTCAGGCAGGGAGACGTGCAGACCCAGTGACGGGGACTTACCGAGTCTCCAGTGGCACGTTGCTATTGAGCACCCAGCTGTCCTGCAGCTGAACGGACTCCGGCGTGGTGGCCAGGTCGTTGGGCGCGGGGGCGGGGGCGTGGATCTGACTCCGCCGGTTGGTCAGAGAGTTCCTGTTGAGGGAGTTGGCTGACGAGTGGTGGTGGGACAGCGTGTGGTTGTGGGGGGGTGGCAGAGGGGGCCTCAGAGTCGACTGGCTGTGGTGGTTTGGAGGGCCTGCAAAAGAGGAAGGAGAAACGACCGTCAGTGAGTGCGTGTTAGCGCTGCGCAGACCACGAACGTGTGGAGGGGAGAAGCCAAGTCTCTACGTGGACAAGGGCTGGAAGTTTGCAAACCAGAGGGACATAGAAGACCGCGTGAAGCTCTCAGTGTTAGTTACTGATAAGTCATACGCGTTCATTGGCCTTTATCCACTGGTATCACATGAGAATGAGAAACTGGGTTAGCGAAAGCAGGCTGGTGAAGACTGACTAGTGGAATGTTGAAACCTATTAATACTGCAGTGAAAGTAACATGACATTCAAGGCTGTGTAACAAGTCCCTGGTCCCTTTCCTGGTAAACCAGGACACTGCATACATGCTTTAAAAAACGTGTTTTTTTTCTAAAGATGATAATAGTATGGAACCCTCTAAGTCAGGGAGTTGCAAATTTAAGCACCTGTAGGGGTCAGGCTGGAAAGTGAAGTGGTCCAGATGTTGGACTGAGTGCAGTGGAGACGGTAGGGAGCCGCTGTCATGCAGGTCCAGGCCCATGTAGCCCCTCGGGGATTAGGGCTCAAGACAGCCCATCAAGTTTTTCTAGGAAAGCTGAGGATCTGGATTTCTAGATAAAATATCCTGTTTTTAAAAAATATTGAAAAGTAACTAAAAAGTGTGTGTGTGTGTGTGTGTGTGTGTACACATATGTATATATGTATAAAAATTTTTCTTAATGAGAGTCAACAAACACACTTGTGAGCCTGCTCAAATCATGGGTTGATAACGTCTCTCCTCCAAGAAATGAATGAACACTGAGGTCTCAATCTCTGGAGAAGGTCAGGGTTGATGTTTTCAAACTGCTACCCCAACTCTGAATTGCCTCCTGGTCTCTAATCTTGAAATCCTCTATCCTCGCAAGAAAAACGCACAAAGGAAAACTATACCTCTGAACGTGCTCCCATGTAAACACAACCACACATGACAACTCCACACAGGGTTTTCCTAGCAACCCATTCTCTATCTACAAAATTAAATAATTTAAGCATAATGAAAATGAAAGGAGTTTACGATGCAACATAAGCCTATAATTTGGTTTTAATGGCTGCTGAAACATGACTTTCGATTCGTGTCCTTTGAGCAAGTTTATTTTTTGAAGCCTCCAGTCGGTGTTGGCAGCTCACCAGGTGACTGCCGAGCCTTGTCATTTTGGCCCCTGCCAACTTTTAAAATCCTGTGCCCCTGCTGTCTTGGCTTTAAGAAGTTGGTTCGAGTCATTTAAACAAGCAATTTGACACACATTTCAACTACTTGTCTCCTTATGTGGCCAGGCTACATCTCCAAAAGGTGTAATCTACATTCCGTGGCTCCTGTGACACCTGCAGATACATTCTGAGGAAAAGACAACATGTCAAGAAGAGACTAGGTTTGGAGAGCATCGTGACCAACGAAAATGATAAAGAAAAAAAATGCGGAGGAAAGTGGTTCCTCGAAATTTTCATCTCTGGGCTGAAATTACTTAGGATTTTTTTCTTTTTTTCTGGTGTTCAGAAAAAGACAACTAAGACTACAACCCAGTGGGAAATGCCTCTGTAGAGTTGTGTCGATTTTAAATTGCGTCCTCCAAACGAGCGTGTAACTCACATTTTACACTGTGTGCCACTGACATTTTAAATATATCTTTGAGGGAGTTTCATAGCCATAGCAGGCTATTATATTTTCTGGCATTGTTGTCTGTCTAGTAACGTATTATTATATAGTTATTTAGCATTTGTCTGTCTCATATTAGTGGGAAGAGGTGAGAAAAGGGAGTGAAATTATGTAATAATGATCCTTCAGAGCTGTTGCCTGAGCCCCTCACACATGGTTAATGAATTCTCATGCCTTTCTTTTCCACTCTCTCAACTCCCATCCAAGTGCTGTCATTATTCTCCATTAGTTAGATAATTACGAGGCTTGCCTCAGGAAGACGAGATGAATCAGTGTACAAGTGAGAACCCACCCTCCCCGGCCCCAAGCCCTAACTTTCCATCTCCTTCTGCCTCCGGCTCCCACTCTCCAGACCACACACTCTCCCAAAGCACAAAGAGGCTGTGTGAGGGATTTGATTCACTAAATGAGGTACCGGAACCCTCCTGCTTCCTGTCTATTCACCCTGAGCAAAGGTCTCTTTGCTTACCCCAGCTTGGGAGGCCCTTCTTTGTACATCTGTGTTGTGTGGGCAGAACCCCTGTGCTTGCCTTTCTGCGGACGATATATCCACCGACTTAGGTGCTATGTTGTACACTCCAAATAAAATGGAGGGTGAGTTTTCCAGTGAAATGGAAGAGAGGTCAAGCTCTCTTTCCCTTTTTCCTGAAGAGAAGGCTTAGAGCTTCATGGGGGAGATGGAGAAAGACGAGCAGGGGGAGATGAGGGAATACATAATTCTCCACTCACCCTGCCCTCCTATGAAGCAACATGCTATTTCACTGCAAATAAATCAAATTATTGATAGCAACAACACAAATTATCCAGCATCCTCTGTATTGGAAGATGTTTTTCTCATTATCATTGTTCATTTCCACTATGACATTGATTCTATTTGCTCATTTATCTATCTATCCAAAAGTCGTATTTTTCAATTAGGTACAGGAGATAGAAGGAAAAGACAGTTACGATACAGAGTGCTAAACGCTACCACTGGGGTCCATACGGAGAGATGTGGGGGCATCTCGGAGGGACATTCAGCCAGCGGTGGGGAGAGAAAACTCTAAAGAACTGCGTTCAAGGGGTGGGCCTCCCACTTTCCAGATGTGTCAACCTGGGTTTGCGATCTCTGCACACATCTGCCAAATGGTGAAAAGAGGAGTAACTATCTGAAAAGTTGCTGCAGAAGGATGAATAGAAACTGTGAAGCATGATGGCTGGCAAGCTCCCCAAAACTATGTGCATGAAACACTGCTTGGTTCTTTCGGGAATTAAAGGAGGGATAAGACGTAACTGCAGCTCGCAAGGAGCCCAGTTGTGAGCAGGGAAAGTAAACTTCACCTCTCTAGGGACCAGTTGCAAACTGGTTGTCCCCAAGGTGAGTATTACCAAAAATTTAAAGTCAAGATTTGGTATAGTATACCAGATTTCTGACTTCTTTTGAAAACAAAAATAAAACGAAAATACTGAGTCTGTATTCCCTCATGGCCACAATTGGATAGAGCTGAATGCCCGTTGGGTGGCTTTTCTAGTTTGCCATCAATCTGAACAATCCCTGTTATCTTTGTCTGGCCAGACACGTGCATTGATATTACCCGCTGGTAGGCATTTATGTTTTTGACTGCTGGTTTAACCCTGGGTACCTTAGCATTCTGTGTGGGTCATGTGTCTCTAATGAAACAACACTTTTGCTACAACTACTGATCTCAAGCATTCTTCACATTTCTCAGTTTTCATTACAGCCATCCAATGTGCTTGCCGGATGGGGTGGTTTTCCAATTCAGAAACACAAACAAAGTCAGCAACATGCCTTACTGCTTTCCAAGAAGCCAAGTTACATTAAAAAGCCCCTCTCCGAGGCAACTGATGTCTTCAGTCTATGGTGAAACAGAAATGATGAGAGCCTTTGTGTCCACTCTGATGCACACATTTATTGGGTTTAATTAATGCACATATTATTAATGGCTCTTCTATCACATAAATATGAAACCACATATTAATGCAATCGAGCCACAAATAACTATGTAACAAATACCTACACAGTATCAACCTAATAAGTATTCTATTAGCAGGCAAAAGGTAACTGTTGTTAAAGTCACAGCGCTAACCTATTCTATTGCATCTGATATACCTTGAGCTGAGAATCTGGAATTTATTTTGAGGTACTGTGTGGCTTTTTGTCCTAGGAATAAGGAGCTGTATGTTGGCTCTTTCTTAAAAGCTAGGGCGGGACAGGTGAGACTCGTAGCAAAGATAAGTGAATATATAGCGAGGGTGCTTCCTGTGTTTTTAAAAATTAAGAGCTTGAACGTGCACTTAATTTGCTTGTTTGGTCTTGTTGGCTTGAGTGGTCTCTGCTTCTGTGTTTTTAGATTTATTGTGGGGCAGTTGCCAGAAAACTTGGTCTTGAGAAGTATGCCTGTCCTTTCTAAATGGTAATTGGTTGACAGTGAAATCTTAAAAAAGATAAAGCAGTGCTTCTTTGTTGGGTAACAATATCAACGGAAACAAAGTTAGACGTGGGGACTGTAAAACCTTGGAATAGCAACTCTTGTGTTGACTAGACTAGCTGTGCTCAAGTAGCATGTAGAAACAACCAACACCCACACTGTAAATAATGTATAAAGAAAGAACTTTCTTTGGAGCTAAGGAAGTAAATTCTTAATAATTGGCTATTGTTGTTGTAATCTTCCTAAATAAACAGCTCAAGGAGGCATTTAGGAGTGGTCTACCCTTGCCAAGTGAGGGTATGGAAGAGAGTGGGAGGGCAGGGATACACTAAGATAGCTTTGTCTTACTCTACGGTCCACTCCAATTTTCCCTGGTGATTAAAAATGATGATAAAAGAAAGAAATAAAAGTAGAGGCCTGCCTGACTGCTAATAATTCACTCATTCTTGAAGATGGCATGCCAATTGTTCATCTTTAAAATTTTCAATCCCTCTGACCCCGAGATAATGAATTAACCACAAACTCTCTGGCTTCTACCAAACCACGTCTTTGGAGCAAGTTATATCTTGACAGCAATTTGAAGATGCTAAAAGTGGGGATGGTGTTGGCAGAGACTGGATTCTCTGGTTGATGAAAACTGACATCAGGATGCCCTGTTCAAATTTGACCTTGAATGGGAGCCAGAGGAAATTGGAGGCAAGGATTTTCAAGAATAACAGGCTCTGGTTAGAACTAAGGAGAGTCTATTGCAAATAGCGAGGCTGGTGGTCGGCCATGAATCCCTGCATGGCCACTTACAAGCTATGTAACTCCTGGAAAGCTACATATTTTTTTTTCTGAGTCAGTTTCTTGATCTGTAAAATGGGTAGTAATTTTACTTCTTTCTTATGGTGGTTGGAATCAAATGAGATGATCTATAAGAAACCTAGCCCATTTCTTGGCACTTGGTAAGCGATTACTAAAAATTATTATATGTTATCATGTTATAATTAATAATACTAATAATTGTAATTACAGTAACTATGGCTTGGGCAAATGACGAGAACCTCCTGGGGCACTCCAGTTTATCTAGCACTTGAGTGGCAGCTTTCGGAGGGAGATATCAAATCCACATATAGAGGCAAAATTGCCAGCCTCAGATCCCGCCCCCCCACCTTAAAATTGTCTACAGAAAGACACAGTGACTAAATGAAATGGCACAGGCATTAATGAAGGTAGTCTCAAGAGCGTCTCTCTAAGAGCCTGTAGAAATGGAACTTGGGATCCAGAATTGTTTCATTCCCGTAAACAAAGTAATTGATGCTAATGGCAACAAAACTATAATACTGACAATAGCTGCTTGGAGTTAAGCTCTCCCTGCGTGTCTGGTCCTGTGCTAAGTGCTGTTCACCACTTTTTTCAGTGTATTCCCATGCACTCCTGGGGGGCAGGTTCTATTGTCATCCCCATTTTATAGACAGCAGGTAAGGTTCTGAGGGGTTAAGTAAGGTGCCAAGGTCACATAGCTTAGTAAGGGGCAGAGCTGCTATATGATCCCAGGGCATCTTCCCCACTCTGCTACATGCAAAGGAACACAAGGCCCCAGAGTTCACTCACACGGGGAAGCAATGAGGAGCCCGGCCTTGGCTCAGACACGCCTTAGCACATACAGAGGAAAACTGGTTGGTTCATTTCTCTGCACGTACGCTTAAATGGCAGAACCAAGTCTTGTCAGACATTGGAGGGACTTGCCTACCTCCAAACTCTGCCCCTCATAATGCTGCTTGGATCAGGAGAAAGAGGCCACTGCAGTGCAGTGTCATTTCTGCGCCTTCCCAAAAGGCCCTCCCCAAGCTTGCTCCTCTGAGCTGCCATCCTGGCTCCCAGCCCCAGTGGCATGAGGGATGAGCAGCAATTAAGTCTGTCGGAGTCAGAAACATGGGCGTGCTTGGCCCCAGCTCGTACCGCCTGCTCTGACTGGAGGTACTTTGCTAAGAGCCTGGGGTAGAGGGTGGGGGCCAGGCTTGTGAAGAGATGGAAGGGGTTTTATTTTTTGGTTTCTAAGTACTGGGCACTTCGGACCTCCAGCTTGCTCCCTCCTTCCCTGTCTCAATATGTACTGAATGATTGCACCCTAAGAAATGGACTTTGATTTTTGATTACTGACCCATGTATGGCATTGCTGGTTTTGCAGGGCAGTTGACGGATCTGCAATATTTTGGGACTGGGCTGCTATTGTATTAAGCTGCAGCCTTTTCTCACATTTCAGAACGGAGGAGCAAAAAGGAAGGAAGGATGAAAGTAGGCCAAGTTACGTCCTCTGTCTCATCTCTTGGCACACAGCTACAGCTCAGGCCAGTGGCTCTCGGCCTGGCCTGCACGGTCCTGGATCGGGGGCTGTGATTGACGGAAAGACCCCATTCAGCCTGAACAGAGTACCACAGACGGAAATGGCTGTGCGCACTCGTAAGGAATGATTGGTAGTTCTCTTGCTTGCAGAAAATATATGACCTCAGAGGAAAGACATTCCAAGTTCACAAGGACACACAGATCAACATTGCGAGGCGGAAGCATGGGGTTTGCTGTTGTAAGGAACAATCATTTGCAGGCTCAGAAACCAAAGTTTTGTCAGCTCTACCTGCATTCGTAAAAAACTAGGGTTTAGGGGGCCACCTCAGCTCATATAAGAACAATAGCTCCCATTTAACAAACACAGCTGTGTGTTAAGCACTCTACATATTTCACTTTATTTAAAACTTATAATAACCTTCAAAGTAAATATTGTTCTCCATTTTAAAGATGAGGAAATTGAGGTGCAGGAAGGTTAAATGATGTACGTTTTCCTCCTTAAATATTATATTTAACTGCAATATATCTGTGCCTCTCTCCAGTGTGCACTGGGTACATTTCTTGTAATGCTCAGCACATGATTTTATATTATTTTCTCGACTCTCCTGTTTTCCCTTCTACATTGTCAGCTCCATCAGTGCAAGGAGTCAGTCTCTCTTGTTTTTACATCCCAGCACAAGGCCGCATTTCCTGGCACAGAACTAGCACTGACTGAATGAATGACTGCATTCATTCATTCATGCATGCATGACTCATGTTCCTGGGTTATGTTTGGAGAGCCTCAGTGGAGAAGAACCAAAGCAGATTTGTGCCTCTGTTCTTTGAGCATTCCAGTTGATTGCTGAAATCTGATGGGTCTTTCCTTAATTCCTCAAATTCTTATTGCCCTAAGAGGGTCTTTTAACAGGAAGACAGCTGGACACAGAGGGAAGGTGAATTTGATCCCCTCTGGTTTTGTGTGTGTGTGTGTGTGTGTGTGTGTGTGTGTGTGTGTGTGTGTGTGTGTATCTGGCTCTGCCTGATCACCTATTCTTTTTCTTTTTATAACAGCTTTATTGAGATGTAATCAAATTCAGCTTTTTGAAGTATAAATTTTGGTGGCTCTTTTTTTTTTTTTTGTGAGTATTCACCAAGATGTGCAACCATCACCATTATCTAATTTTAGCACATTTCACCAGCCCTCAAGAAAGCCTCTCCCATGTGCAGTCTCCCATTCCCCCATCCCCCTAACCCCTGGCAAACATTAATCTACTTTTTGTTTCCAAGAATTTGCCTATTCTGGACAGTTCATATAAATGGTGATTCCCTCTGCTTTTCACAACCAAGACATCTGTTGCAGAGCCGCATTGGAACCAAAGCTAGATCTCAGATGGGACACACTTCATACCACTTAAAATTATTTTCCCCTGGCAGCCTGAAGCTGGTCCTTCACGGGAGCTTTTGGTGGGAACCTCATTGCTGTTGATATTTTTCACATGGAGATTGTTAGGTGATGGCCATTTGAGAGCCAATTGTACACTTGAGGGTCCGAGGAGTATCCTGGAACTTGTTCCAGTGCTTCAGGCATGGCTGCAATCACAGCAGAGAGCCATTTCCGCTCCACTGAAAAACCCATCCCCACACAGGGTGGAGGGGGAAAGAAGGAGGGACCTTGGAATTGGGTGAGAACCAGCGGTTGCCCTTGAATTACAAGCTTAATAGCGATTGTAGGTTTGGGACCATCCTGCCCAAATAGGGCTGGAAAGGGATTTTAATCATAGATAGCACATCATTTTACCGTACCTCTATAGTCATTTCTTGCTTTCTTAAATCATCAGGAAAGTATCACTTGAGATCAACGTCAACTCCACTTAGCTACTTTCCAAATGACAAAGACAAAAAAAAAAAAAAAAAAAAAGGACCACTTGAAATACTAGAGAGGAGCCCTTCTAAAGAGAAGATTTTATTGCAAGTTACGTCTGAGCGGTGCCTATCTGAGCATTTCAATAAACCTACATTACCCTAGGTATTTTGGCATCCTCTGGGAAAGGAAAGCCTATCAGTAGAAAGTAATGATTTTGGGTTTTTCAATTGCCCTAAGGATCTTGACAATGCTATTAAGACCCATGCTCTCCCTATCGAGAAGTTTAGGAGTGAAATTATTAATATGCCCAGACGTTATGTTGATTGTTGCGCTGTAGCAGAAAATACGCTGTTATTTGAGCTGCATTATCACTTTCTCAAGCAGAGAATTGCATCAAAAATTTAAACTCCTCTCATTCCAGCTCATTGCATAGCTTTTCAAGGTCTTATTGTAAAATAGGCTGGGCAAAATTTGGATATTTCCCTAACCATGAAAAATAATTTGTTTTTCAAAGACCAGACTACATTTCGTTTCTGAAAAATAAAAATCAAAGAGGAATTTTCTTCCATCAAGATGTCATTCTTTGGCTCTTTAACTAGTTTTTCCTTGGGGTGTATTTCATTCTCTCTCTCTTTTTTTCCTCCTTCTTTGAGATGGTCACAATGCTTTTTCCTGAACACAGGAAGAGGTTCGAAACAAAGATAAAATATGATTTTGATTTCAGATCAAGCCTCTGATGAACAGAATGATGGGCACGAGGTCTGATGTACACCTTTCATTAATTCCAAGAACCACCGACGCACAACAGTTAAATGGCAAGGATGGGATAAAGGTTCCCGGAGCATTTTCACTTCAAAGCTCAGCAGAATTATTTACTATCTGGGTGACCTTTTCCCCAAATCTCTCATGGTACATGCCTTATAGTGCAAGGGAACAAAAGTTTCTCCATACTATATAAACAGAAGTCAGCTGAATGTCAGACCTGAAACTACATGTAGTTTCATGTCAAGTGACAGCTGAGGTAAAGGGATGCATAGGGCATATTGCTGGAGATATTTTCAAGATCCCTTTTCTGCCTCCACCACAATGCATGCATGCATGCAAGTGGGCACACACGTGCGCCATCAAGTAATTACCCAAGAAAACAAATATCTGAGAGCTTCCTAAAGAAGCATGTCCCGCCCAAGAAAACACGGTGCATGTACTGTCAGAGAGTGGCTTTTGGATTTTATGCATAATTGTTGAGTGGTTTCTTTCAAAGTTGTCTTAGAATTGCTTTGCATCTCCCAATTAGAGTGGATCGGACTGTCTGTTGCCCTTCTTAGCAGGTAGCATGGACTGCTGAGCAGCAAAAGACGAGAGAATCCACCCACCCACCCTCCATAGGTGGTTAATAACCATTCTCACTTGGTAAAGACAGTTAAATGAGATAGTATACTTACAGGGAAAGTGTTTAGAAAATGCATTATAAAAAGGGAGTATTTAGGAAATGTCAGGATTTATTGTTGCCCACAGAAAGGAATAAAAAAGACCCTGTGGTTCAAAGATTATTAATTTAATAATGTGGAAAACTTCTGGTTGCCAGATATTTTAAAGGTAAAGAGTGCCATTAAGACTAAGAGTTCCTTTGTCCTACTAATGAGTTACAGGAGCTATAGGTCTTATAGAATATCAAAATAATCCGTGCTCTTAATTGTCACCTTTTGCAACTTAAATACATCGAAATAAAACCATGAGATGGTGGGCAATTTGAAGGGATTTACAGTAGCTTTTTTTTAACCTTTGTATACATTTTCTTATTCCCTATGGAAAATCGTAAAAAGGCCTGGGTTTTCTTGAATCCTGGCGTTTGTATTTAGCATCTGTCCCCATTTTGCATGAAAAGCCTATGGTAAAATCAAGACTTTCAAGTTTCTTTTGCTCACACTCATCTATGAGCTGTGCAAGTTGCTCTATCATTGCAATTCAACACTCAACAACTCACTGAGGTCCCGAGTTATTCATCACATTTTGATGGTTTAAGCCATGAATTAGTGATTTGCTTCTCAGGGCTTCTTGGGTTACTGAAATTTTCTAGTATTTATCATCTCAAATGGAATCATTCTTAATCCCATAACAGAGAAAGTGAGTCATCTCTCTCGTGAAATAATCAGATTTGGTGAAGAAAATAATTTCTATCTCTAACACTGTTTATCTGACACTTTAATAGTATGGTCTGGGAAGGCTTCTCAATAAGATGATATTTGATCAGAGACCTGAAGGAAATAGGGAGAGAGCCATTCCAATGTCTGGGGGAACAAGGTTTCAGGCAGAGGGAAAAGCAAGAACAAAGACATTTTAAATCTGGGATTGCATAGGGATGCGTGAGGATATCTGCCTAGGTTTGTCTCTTTCATTCAGCTTCAAGACGAGCTCTCAAAGAAAACGTTGAAGTAAATAGGAGAGGCCTAGATCCCCTCACTTGGCTTTGCCTGATCTGGGACTGAGCCAGGCAGATTTCTGCCTCAGGCCCTTTGCACTTGTCACACCCTTAGCCTGGGGATACAGATAATTGCGTGGCTCACTCCTTCAACCTGTGCAAGTCTCAGCTCAAATGTCACTTTGTCAGACACCGCTTTCCAGACAACCTCAGCAGTCTTATGCTCCTTACTATGCTTTCTTTTCTCTAAAGCCCACATCATCACATTGTCAAAAATTGTCTTTTTGCAATAGGAAGTAAGCACCTTAAAGGCAAGTATGCTATTTCATTCTCTGCTCAATTCTTGGCTTCTAGAACACTTCGATAATACAATAAAAGGTTGCTGAATGAACGAATGAATGAATGAATGAATGAATTACACACTGAGACACAAAAGGCACAAACAAAGGCGTTGAAAGGAGAATCCAAATTCCAATAGAAATCAACATCTTTCAAAGGGGCTGTTGCATGGTATCATTTGAGACAAATCTGAAAAGCTTGAACTTGACCGGTGTTCAAGAAAAAAAATTACCATGGGCTCCCTTGCCAAAACACAGCTCTATCTCATGCAAACTGCAACAATTTTTTCTCTTCCTGCAGCAACCAAAACATGACAACAAATGCTTTACAAGCAGAAATCCCCACAGAACTAATGATGGCAGAGTCCTCTGACATAGCCCAAGTGGGAACAGACACATTTCACTTCCAGACTCTGACTAACAGAATCTCTTGTGGCTCTGTGCCACCTGAATATGTTTGTTTTCCTCCATGAATCTACTGTGTTAAAGAATCTTCACTGCACGCCACTGACTCACCTGAGCACAGTGACTCCCAGTTCATCTATGCATACTTGGTGACACAAAAAGCAAGAGAATGTGACAAAGAAAAAGGATAGTTTGCAGAGGGTTTGCAAAACCAAGGTAAGATATATGGAATTCCTCCTCTTCCAGGAAGTCCTTTTAGATTGGATCAAATGAAGCTCAGTGGCTTCCCAGCCTGTGCTGACATCTATAAGGCATTTTATGGTTGCTCTGTTCTTGGACTAACATCTGAGCTAACGCTGGTGTATTATATATTCAGTGACACCATTTGGCCATATTTAGCCCATTCAATCTTTATAAACCTCTCCAACTTATTCTACATGGCACATAATTGGAAAGAATTTTCATTCCATGGGTTTTTCTTTGTACAGAGCCTAGTGACGTCACATGCAAGTGGCCACTGGACGAAGCTTTTTGTATTCTCTGAGAGGGATCCAAAGAAGTGACAGTTCTTCCCATGAGATGTCTTCTGCCTTCTGTCCAGTTAGATTCTTCACACAAGAATAGTGACACACAAGCTAAGTTGGCTTATGCAAAATCATTTTTAATCATTTCCTTACTCCTGTCTGTATCTGTTTGCGTGCTCATTCATTTAACAATTAATAATCAAGCATCTACCCTGGGTCTCGTGGACTTTGGGGATACTGGCCTCTAGGAAGATAAAGAGTCATCCCCTTCGCTGACCTTTTTGTGGAGCCACAAAGATTCCACCATGACTTTTGTTTTCCTTGTGGTTGTTAAATATCAAAATGCTTCACTTTTCTGTCTATGCTTTCACGCATGTTTCAGCTTAAGTCTAAAAAATGTTGTAAAGGCCATTATGACATATTGCTCTGAAAAGTTTTCATATATGCCTATCATTAAGGTAAACGTGAATCTTTTTCCTGTCTCTCCACCCCGGTCTCATCTCTCAGGACTAACTCAGTATTCTGTTGGGTCTACATCCATGTATGTCCCAATGCACAAGGTTTTTTTTTGTTTTTTTTCTAGTAAAGGATGCTGCAGGGCACACAGAAAAATTCACAAGAATGTTAATTATTACCTGTGGAGAGAAACTATAACATGTTGGCTCATTGTGTTTTCAGCCGAATGTGGTATTTATTAACTGTATTTTATGTTTCGTTCTAGATAACAGAGCATGGCGAATTGGAGTCCTCACTTGTACACATGGAATGCACATGCCGTATCACTCCCCTTGCAAAGTTCCGACCTGGGGTTCCTGCTCTGGGTTCCGTGTCACAGCAGGAGAACCCAACAGGGCCTTCTGGGTACGCTTGGGGCACACAAAGTGGAGTGAGATATTGGATTCATGATGGGAAAATAGAAATGGGAGCTACGAAGAGGTTTCACCACTTGGGTTTACTCCGATTGCCCCGTCCCCACCTCTCTGCACATCTGCAAGTACCCTGAGCATCACTGCTCTCATGCCATGAGCAACAGAAAGACTTATTACTTATGTTTTTCCAATTAAAACACACGCCCTCTGAACCAAAGAAGAAACCGTAAGTAGAAGTGAGGAAAGCAGGCAAACACACTCCATGTGTCTTAAAAAAAGAAAAGAAAGACAGAAAAGTGAACTGACAGAAAATGTAAGGGCTGTCTCTTTAGGGCACTAAAATGAATGAATGAATGAATGAATCAACGAATAAGTAAATAAATAACCTATGCAATAGACCAGAAATAGCACATGACAAAAAGAAGGTATTATGCTAGAACATACGAGTCCTTTGACAGACATGAACATTCGTCAAAATACCATGGTAGGAATGCTCCTACATCGCTGGCAGGGAAGCAAAAGGGCACAACCATGTTGGGAAACAGCCCCTAATGATCCCAATCGTAGGTATTCACCTTAGATGAAACAAAAATTTACAGCAGCTCGATTTATAATCAGTGAAACCCAGAGACAGCTGAACTCTCCTACCACAAGTGAATGGGTGAACAAAATGAGGGCACCTGCCCAATGGAACACTACACAGCAACGAAGAGATCCACAATTGTTGACGCTTGCAACAACTTGGCTACATCTCACAGGCAACACGCTGAAAGCCAAAGTTTCAGAAGATTACATACTGTATGATTCCAATCAGATGACAGTCTCAAAAAGACAAAACTGCAGTGACTGAGAATGGATCCATGACTGCCCGGGTTTGGGACTGGGAGAGCTTGCGACTACAAAGGGGGAGCGCAGGGGTTGGTTTTTGAGGGGGGAGAGCTGTTCTGTGTCACCACAGCGGTGGTGGCCACACTGTTACTACATGTGTAAAGATTCACAGAGCTGTACACAATAAAGGCTTGTTTATTGTATGGTAATTAAAAAAATATATCGTAAAACAAAAATCAAACACCTCAATGGATGTGAAGAACAGGACAGAATAATTTGGTGTAGATGGGCGATGGACTTACAAAAGAGCGGGAGCCAGTTCAGGTGGAGAAATGAGGCTGTTTGAAAAACAAGGGAGCAAACCACCCCCAAAACTTGCAAACCTGTTTTCAATATATATACATATATAGGGCATCCTTAAAAAAACAAACAATAAAAAAGCAAAAATGAGATCAACGTGTGTGTAAAAATCCCATCGGTACAGCGCTGAGTTTCTGTATTTGAATTCCTTTGCATATCGTTTGCTAAAGCTCAAGCATCTGTTGCAAGCTGCTTAAGAAACTCTACTGTGTAAAAAGGAGAGCTTTGCGGCTCGATGCTGTTGGCTTCTCTACTGACACTCAGCGAAATCCATAACCTTGTAGAAACATTAACAGTACTGCATTATTCATCACAATGAGATTATTAGTTGATGGGAAACAAATTACAGAGCTTCACGACCTTCTATACTTCCTGACTGCACACAAGGCAATTTTTCATGAATGGAAATCGCTACCCAGGAAGAGGGACTTCTGTGTGTCTTATGAAATTTCCCAAAGTAGAAGGGGCTGATTTTGGGAGCGAACTAGTGCCATTTAATAGAAGAAGGAACGAAACATTCAAAAAAAAAAAGGATTTAGAAAAAAACCGGTAAGGACGCTCACCATTCAGCACCACGTCAGGTGAAAATACAGAACATGAGCTCGGGGAAATGGAGAAAACCTTCCTGTTTTGTTTAATGCGATGGCACAGCTCTGCACCATGCCATGGATTTATTGGGAAAACATTTTTAGGAAGGGAGGGAAAGCCAGCAGTGCTGAGCACAGGCCTGGCAATTTCTGTGGCCGTCTGAAATGATTTGGCTTGTTCTGGTCCCTGTGCCATGAATGCCAGCAACAAGCAAATGCTTTCTCATCGTTTACATCTCACATCCTCGTGAAATACCAGCGTGGCCACTCTCTTCCCCTGCAGGTGGCATGACTCTTCTCTCTTTCATGACCTTGAGGTACCCCACACAGAGGCTCTTTTCCCACACAGGATTCCTAATGTCCTTGCCCCTTGCCTGAGGGACAGCCTTGGGTCCCGGGTCTCTTACCTGATGGGGTGGGGGAGCAGCAATAACTGCTTGTTCGCAGACGGCTGAATGAAAAGGAATACAAGGTTTCCAATAGCAACGGCTTAACCTGGGGAAACGGGTGGTGCAATTAGAGTGGCTATCTGAACTGCTCCAGCACCTGTGCCCCACACCAGACCTGTCCTTCAGAGCCCAGGTGGTTCCTAACTGATGGGGCTGGGAACCAGCAGAAAGGAGAGGGAAGTACAGAAAAATGACACTGCCTGGGCTCACAACAGGGGTTACAGCTTACAAGGGCTTGTCTCAAGGGCAAAGTGTGAGAAGTGAGAACTCTAACAAGGGGACTGATGAATAACTCAGGACGCCCTCTCGTACCAGCTGCTCTTCCTGGCTGCTCTGCTTCCCTCTTGGTCTGCAGAGCAGTACCCGTCTTACTTCTTTCCTTCCTGGGGCACTCTTTCCCTAGCTCTGTCCTTGTCCATTAGGTGTTTTGACCTTTCCCACAATCACTCACGAGGACGCAGCTCAAATGCCATCTATTACTTTGTTATTCCCCCCCCCCTTTTATTTGCTTCCAGTCTCAGGGAAGGTCAGTAAGAAACCATCATGCTGCCTACGCAGATGATTCACGGCCAGAGCTACCTGTGCGGCTGTCGCCTGAACACGTAGTAAGGTTCCAAGGCTCCTCTGTTGCAACAGCAGACCGGGAGCTGAGGACACAAATACTGGGCCCTGGAAAGCCTTCGTTGCAAGGAGCCGAGCTCCCCATTCAGTGGAGATTGCGTCCTGAAGGAGGAGAGCCTTGTGGGAGGACAAGAAGGGGCAGCAGTGTGGACAACCCTGAGTCAGAAAAGGGGGAGCGATCTGTTTTTCCTCCCAGGGATCACGCTGCCAGCCTGGTTAATACCCCAAGGCACTCGACATTTCTCTCTGCTCCAGCCAAATTCCCTTGTCCCAGTGTCTCCCTCTAAAGCAGCCCTTTCTCTATGTGACATCAGTGGCCACACTTGTCATCAGTCCTTGTTTTCCAGAAGGAAGCAGCCCTTTTCAGGTCCTTGCTTTTAAAGGTCACAACCAAATGGCCACGTCTGCCACCCTCACTCGGTTACTTTTTGGTAATAAAATGAAGTGTGGTTTGAAGCCGAACAGTTTGAAAGAAAATTTCAGGGGAGAAAATCTGAATCTTTCCCCTTTCTTTAGAGGGGGTCTGGTTTTCTAAGTTAAGCAAAATGCAGTTACTGTACTCCACTCCCATGCTCCCTTTCTTCCACTGTTTAAGAATAAAACAATGTGATAAGATGCTGGAAATTCAAAACACTTGGGAGTTTATAGTAAAATCTAATGTAATATTATATGGGCAGATTTTACTATCTAGAAAACGGCCTTTCTCAGCCTAAGCAGAGAAAGTACTCCAGGGGTAATATGTGTTCTGGGGGGATTAGTCCCAATTTAGCCTGGTTTTTAGAACAGGTTTAATAATTCTAGATCAAGTTGCACCTTCTATAAGGTGCAGTCTCAGACGTGTCCACCCTATTTATACTTTTATGTAGTGTGCTTTAGCACTTTGTGTGTGTCACATTCATTTTCATACGCAATCACACACAATACTGATAATAGTTACAATGCTAGTAGCTGACTAATTTGAGCTCTCACTTTGGGCCAGGTTCTGTGTTAAGAACTTTACTTACTCAACACAGAACACTATATAATAATAAGATGTTTACTTACTTAATTCAGAATGTGATTATCTAAGTAAGATAATCTTACTCAGCTGTTCCAATGACCCTCAGAAGAGGTGCCCATTACACAGATCAGGAGACTGAGGTTTGCAAGGTTAAGTAACTTGCCTCAGGTTGCATAGCTGGAAAGGGACAACCAGCCCAGGCCATCTGAGGCTATAGCCTTTTCTCCTCATGGTAGGTGGGTCACAAAGGTGTTTTTCATCGGACATTATTCATAAACGAGGAGTTCCAAATGTGTGAACTTTCCAGATAAGCAAAACTTCCTGTCTGCAAGTACTTGGATATTTTAATTTTAACCGTGATGTGTGGATATAATAATTTGAAATTGGAAGCTAAATTTGGCTGCATTTTTAAAGAGAGCATAATGAGCATAATTCAACATTTAATTGATGACTGAAAACCTATTAAGAGCAAACATAATTGTCCTCTGCAGTCACATAGCTCTGTATCTCCTTCTCATTTATTTCGTCTCATTCCTTGAGGTCAGGCTGTCAGGTGTCAATCTTGGGGCTGCTTCTGGGCCTATCGCTCTGCTCTGGATCATCATACACACCCCTCCATTTTTTTGCTGTCCATCTCTTAAGTTCTGATTTTAAATAGGTATTGTATTTATTAAAAATTGCATGTTAAGGAAGAACAAACATGCCCCCGGAGGAACGCCTAAAGAAGCACAGAGCAAAGTCTTTCATAAAGCGGTTTTGAGAACTTAGGAGGGCATTGTGAAACTTATTTCTCAACTTGGGTTGTATTCTAGAAAGCCAGTATTGCCAAGAGCCTGTCAAGGACACTCACTGTGTTCTGAATTGTTACTTGACCGGTTTCTATACCGGATCTTGTTTTCCCACCTGGAATATAAAACTGGGAGGTGGAGATCACTGTATATGTGGAAAACAAACACCTGCTAGCACTTAGGCCAGGCCTGCAAAGAACAGAACCTCTACTCCAAGAATTCAGAGGTTAGCGCATCTCAGTACAATGTGGAGGCTGATATGGGGATGAAAGAAGCGCCAGGTGCCTTGGTCTTGGGGTTGGCAAACTGTGGCTCATAAACCATATTTAGCCCCTGAGCTAAGAATGCTTTATATATTTTTGAAGGGTAGTTAAAAAAAATATGTGGTAGAGAACATACGTGGCTCACAAAGTGAAACCCAAAACATTTACTATTTGGACCTTTACAGAAAAATTTGGCTGACCTCTGGCCTAGTGGATGAGGGAAGGCTTCCTGGAGGAAGAGGTACATGAGCTGTCTGATTCTGAATTCATCAGGGTCCCCTTCAGTGTCACACACTGTGGGGACAGAGCCCCAGAGAGCAGTTTCCAGGCTCTCGGCCTCACGTGGAGGGTTGCTGGCTCAGGTAGTAGATGGCCGTCAGCTGTGGCTAGTTTGTCATCAGCTGTAACCATTGAGCCATTGGCCACTAATATAACTGATGCGGCTACTTTGGGGAGTGGAGTCGAATCGAGGAGAGGAGAGTCGGTCGGTTAGCAGAAAGTGGACAGCAGGTCGCACGTCGTGTGAATCCAGCCTCCAGTGAGACCGTAGTGGTATGACTCCCCTACCTATAGCTCTGTGGGTGTTCCTTGTTGGCCTCACCATATCCTGCGTTCTTGTGTGGGGAGTGGGAGCTGACGCCCCGCAGGCCGCCCCGCGTGACACGCACACAGGTACACTTCTTTATTATATGTATATCATGTTTGTTTGAAGGAACGAATGATGAAGCCAACGGCCTAATTGGTAGGTTCAGTCTTGATCACAGACTGGTTCTGGCTCACTCCACTGGGCTGATACCTCGAGCAACAGACTCTCTCTAAACGAGACACGTTCACGTTAGTGCATTGGACAACAACTGAGAAAATAAAAAATCACACAGAAAGCAAAGAAACAATCGCATTTCCTTTCTCAGGTTCCACATTACATCCCATCAATCTGTATACAATCGAGACATTCAAATATGAAATGACAGCAAGGGACGCACTGCTAACCGTCCAAGAAATCACACCTCATGGAAGTTCACACTTCCTCCTTTCCCTCCCCACCTGCCATAAGCTTTCCGCCTTCAGCCATTCACCTGGGCAACTCAATGAGGACCACGCTAAAATTAGCAAATTTTTTTTTTCCTCTGGTGTTTTATATCTCATCTACTACTTGGGCTTCACTGAAACACAAATGTGACATTGCTATCTTCAGAACCCTCATAGAGTTTGAACTAAAAAAACACCCTGTAGCTGATGCCCTAGACAAAAAGTGAGGGGATGCAGATCTCATCTCGAGAACAGCCAAAGTGGATGGAGTTTCAAAACAGCTATTAATCTGTGATAGGAAAAAGGTACAAGCGCTTCCTTCCAGCCACAGTCAAAACCAAAGTTAAATAATCCAGCTATTTCTGAAGCAATTAGCAGTATGTATTATTTCCCAACACTCACGCACAGAATCATTTTGAAAACCAGTGCTCTTGACACGTTTCACTATAAAATCAATTACTTTTAAAAGCAAGAAGCTCATTCTCCTCCCCAGGAACATATGATCCACCACCTGCCTCTTCCAAGAGATGCTTCATGTTTTTTTATTTTTAAATGGGCTTATGGGATTGGGGTGCTCTCCCTTCTGGTATCGTCGGCACATTGCTGTAATAAGTAATCTCAAATTCATCCCTACATTTCAATGACCATTATATGGCCCAATTCATAAGCATTCTGAGTCTACAGCCAGAGGAAACTTGCATCTCCGGATAGGAATTAAGCTTTCCAAACCTGCTACGATCTTAATGATCAGAAGCGAATGTATTCTCACCCACGTTCAATCTCTGACATCACAATGAAGTACAGTAGCTCCATTTCAGGTGAAAAGAAGCTGATTTGGGCAGATACTGTATCTATCTGTTTGCAGAGCAGGAATCAGGCCTGACTTTATTTTCTTAGAGATGCTTCATGGATAACATGTTCATTTTCATCAAAGGCAAGCAATTTAAAAGTTTCTCTCACTATTGATGGTCTCACTAGTAGGGCACCTGGGCTGATTACAAATGGCAATGTTTTTTAAAGGGCTAAAGGTGCTATATTATTTTCAGAGCATACGGTGTAAGGTACAGTCAGAATGGTGTGTATTACTTTGGGATCTTTTGCTTTTTGCAGAAATCAAAGGGAAATAATGCCTCCCAGCTAAGGCTGGCATGACCTAAATTGTAAGCGTTATGGAACTATATGATATTATCCACATATCTCTCAGTAAGTGCTTTAAACTGGGCGGTTTTTACCAAAGCAAAAACAGTAAATTAATCTGGCCATCTCAAATGCCATTTAATGAATTTCCAGTTTGGTTCAATTAATGGCACCTTGAAAAATCAGGCTTTCTTTCAAAAACACTTCATTCTGTCTAGGAATGATCTACTCACTGTCAGAAACTGGTTAAGCATCTTTTTAAAACAAGACAACATCACAATGAGATACCACCTCACATCTGTCAGAATGGCTATCATCAATAAATCAACAAAAAGTAAGCACTGGTAAGGATGTGGAGAAAAGGGACCCTTGTGTACTGTTAGTGGGAATGTAAACTGGTGCAGCCACTATGGAAAAAAAAGTATGGAATTTCCTCAAAATATTAAAAAAAAAGAAAAAAAAAAAAGAACTACCATAGGATCCAGAAATTCCACTTCTGGGTATTTATCTAAAGAAATCCAATACGCTAATTCGAAAAAAACATATGCACTGCTACGTTCATTACAGCATTATTTGCAATAGCCAAAATATGGAAGCAACCTAAGTGTCTATCAACAGATGAATTTATAAAGAAGATATGGTATATACGTACAATGGAATATTACTTAGCCATAAAGAATGAAATCTCTCCATTTGCAACAACGTGGATGGACCTAGAAGGTATTAGACTAAGTAAAATATGTCAGACAGAGAAAGATGGATACCATATGATCTCACTTATATGTGAAATTTAAAACAAAATAAATGGACCAAGAAAACAGAAATAAATTCATAGATACAGAGAACATTTGGATAGTTGACAAATGGGAGGGACGTTGAGGGGATGGGCGGAAAGGGAAAGAATTCAGATGTACCAACTGCCAGTTATAAAAACAGTCAGTGATGTAAAGTATAGCACAAGGAATATAGCCAATAACACTGTAATAACTATGTATGGTGTCAGATGGGTACTAGATTTATCGGGGTGACCACTTTGTAAGGTCTATAAATGTCTAATCACTATATTGCACACCTGAAACTAACGTAACAGTGAATGTCAACTGTAGTTGAAAAATAACATAAAAAGCTAAGTTAATTTAAATTAAACCACAAGTCAGCTGTAAACGAACACCAAAGATCAAAATTTTTGAAGCAAGCCTGGAGTCCGTGCCAAAATAAAAAAAACCCAAATTCGTTTTTTTGACTCTTCATTAATTCTTCACACCATGTCTCTAACTTATTTGTTCATACAACAAACTGAGAATTCTGGGTCTAAACATACGTCAACACCCCGATAAAAATTGTTAAGAAACCTGCATTTGTGGGACTGTGTCTCAGGTCATGTCAAGCCAGTCATTTAAGTTACCTCTGAAAAAGCCCCCTCTATCTGTGACAGACAAACCCAATTGATCTTTTTATGTCTCTGGTCTTTTCTGGAAGAAAAGTAAAAAACTGCTGTTTCCCCAGAGCACAGTAAAGATATCTGAGCACGCCTCTTCTTTAAGCAATAACCATTAATATGGGTTCCGCTTGTACCAGACATCTGTAATGCTCTGGGCTGTATTTTCTGGCATGATAACAGTGTTGTTTTGAGAACTGGTGCATGAAGAGGACAGAAGGCAGACAGGCAGAGCTGAGCTGCTCACATGTGCTCCTATCTAAGTGACCACACTCTTATCTTGCAGGAAAACATAGCCCTGAACCACAGAGGAGAGTTCCAATATCTTTTCTCCACCTATTCTGTCAGTCTCTATCCTAGCTTGTGGCCCAGGCTGACCTTCATTAGAATCCACGTAAGGATTCAAAGGGATCTGAAATAAGACCACTGAAGAACATCTCTCAGACTTCTTCAAGTCCAGACCCCAACTTCTTGGACCACCCGTTCTATGGGCAATCTTTCCTGAAAATGAACCCGAAAGTGTCTTCACAGGATGACATGATGGAGACTCGTAAGCTTTTGCATGGACTCAGAATTTTCTAGCGTAGAGCAATTTCATGGGCAATCAAGGCAGGTTCTAATATTCTTTCAGAGGCGTTTCTCAAATGCTGTTAGGAAAGTCTAGGAATTACCCCGCTCTTCTTCACACATTCTTTCAACACACATTTTGTGTCTCCTATATGCTCTGGGAAGACACAAGCATATCGCACCACCTTCAGTTATCACCGAATAATTAAATGTGCTGCTCTTTCCGTTATCAAATTTTGTACACCTCTGAAAATCTCTCTCGTACAGCTCTACTACGATGCCTGGGATTACATTAGGAATTTCCTTTATGGGCCTAGAGGAAATAAATGCTTTCATAACATGTTAAAGCTTCATGTTATCCGATTAATCTAATTATCACTCAGTGTCTCATCAAGGCTCAGGGGCCTGAGGGACTGGGAAATAGAACTGGTAAGTTCTGATGTCGGAGTGAGAATGAGACGGGACCCACAGGCATATTGGGGGGTTCTTAGAGAAGGTAAGGAAATGCGAACAGAACAAATGCGAAAACACGAAGACAGTTTTCCAACTTGTCTTAGATTCTTACTATACCTCCTTTCTAAGAAACAGGAGGAGGAAGAGATTGTTTAGCTGTGATCAACTGACTTTCTTTTCTTTGAGATGGAATCAACTATATCAACCCAGTTCCTGGACAAAGCTGGGCATATAGGGACACTGGTGATGTCCTTAAAAAAAAATAAAAGTCAGCCTTCCTAAAATATACCTTGATCATCACTGGCATTTGTAATCGAGAGTATCAGCCTTACTGTGGTAGTGATTTGCCTAAGGCAGAATCCACGAGGCTAGGTGTGTGTCAGAGAAGTGTGGGCAGGGGCCAAGAGACAGCGATGTATCCTGCATCTGGAAGGCATCCTGCCTACAGTCCCAGGCAAGCCAAACCAGACAGCACCAACCTCATTCCGGCTGATGAATCCCGTCATTCTCAGTCCTGTCCAAGCCAGAGCAGCCTTCTCAGTAGATTTAAATCAAGAAATAAAACACCTCAAAACTAGGTTCTGATACTGCACGCATCACTTGCTTTCTTCAAATGCAAACTATTTGCTCAAGGAGGCATGCTGCCTGCCCCCCCTCCCTGTATGCAGCGCACACGAGGAAGCCCTCTGTATGGATCGGGAGAATAAGGATTGATTTATGCACTTAAGGCCCCCAAGGGAGTGACATAAACCCAGCTGGTGTCCCTGCATCCAGGAGACTACATTAGCACTACTGCATTCCCTGGGAGATGTGCAAAATCTCATGTGGCTGCCACCTCCCCACCCAGCAGCATCGATACCTCATGGGCACTACTGGCTCTGAAATGTCAGCGGAATAATGGAATGCTCAAGAAAGGGGTTCCTTGTATTTCATGGCAACTTTGGAAAGATAAGCTATTGGGAAGAAGTGGGGAGTGGCATAGAGCTTTCTGACCTTGGACTGATGAAGTCAGCCCCATTGAAGAAGTGGGTGTTTACTCATGAGCACACATAAGAAAAATCAAAACAAAAATTGAGAAATCAAAAGTCAAGTTTAAAAATATTTAAAAACCCCTTTCCTCTTTCTCTTTCCCATAAAACGTACACACATACATACATACGCACCAGAAGACAAAACTGAAACCCCAAGCTGTTAATACCAAATGTTTGTTGTTTTCGTTTTAATTAAAACAATAAAATGTAAGATAGTTGTAGATTCACGTGCAGTTGTAAGAGTCACGCAGAGAGATCCTGAATAGCCTTCGTTCCGCTTCCCCCGCTGTAACTAACATCTTGTAACACAATAACACACTATGACAACTAAGAAGTTGACACTGACGTGGTCATGACACAGAGCATTTCCATCATCAAAAGGACCCCTCCCATGATCCTTTACAGCCACACCCACTTCTCTTCCACCCTCCTTTTGAAAAATTGAGGTGAACTTTCCACACACGAATCTTAAGCATACAATTTGAAAAGTTTTGATAAATATCTACATGCGTGTAACTATCAGCTTTCCCAAGATAAAGACGATTTCCATCACCCCAGAAAGTTCCCTTGTGTCCTTTTCCAGGCAATTCCCAACCTCTCCAGCCATGCTTGTGATTTTTATCACCATAAATTAGTTTTACATCTTTTGAACTTATATAAGAGGCATAAGTATATACTAGTTTGTATCTGACTTCCAACTCAGCCTAATGTTTTTGAGACTCATCCATGTGGTTGTGTGTCTCAGTTGTTCATCCCTTTGCATTGCTGAGTGCTATTCCATTGTGTGATGCTATTGGATTTCACTGATCCATTCACTTGGAAGTGGACATATGGTTTGTTTCCAGCGTATAAAGATCCAAAGCTGCTATTATTATAACATGCATGCACACATCTACTTTTGGACATATATTTTTATTTCTTCGGTTAATACTTAGGGTTGGGATTGCTGGGTATATGTTTAACTGAATAAGAAAATGCCAAGCTGTTTCCAAAGAGATTAAACCAATTTATACTCCCCTGCCCCCCGCCATTGTATATGAGGTATTTTACATCCAATCCAGTTTGGTGGTGTCAGTCTTTAATTGTAGCCATTCTGGTGGGTGTGACATAATACCTACGTGTTTTATTTCTTTCTACTCAAAGACATGACAGAAAGAGGGACTGGAGATACATTTTGCAATCCAATGTGTGGATTAGACTTCTGGCCAGATCTCAAAGCCCCAGCTTTCGTAACATCAGACGAGACATTCCAACCCAAGGTGCTTCTAACGCAAGTGACCCCCCAAGTTCACCCTGACATACAGTCGTGGTGAGTAAGTGTCATGTATTCCTGATGCATGCGTTCAGTCCTGTCCCTTTTAGGTTCTAATGAACACGTTCTCTGTGCTTTGGTTACCTTGAGTTGCAAGAAGTACTAACCTATGTCATAGTCTAAATATTTTACCATTTTCACACTATTGCCAGGAGACATAAAACTTGGCTGACAGGTCAGACCAGCCAGTTGGACATTCTCGCCTACTCTGTATGCTCCTGTCGAGAAAAAACAATGTTTGGCCCATCAATGAGCATCCCATTGACTTGCCCCCATGGTTCCTGGCAAGTGCCCTTGGACAGAAATGGATCAGAGTTGGTCCCCACGACACTGACACAGGAGTCAGCAAGAGTGCCTCGCCTGTCATCTGTGTTCAGCTAACTGAGCCCAAGAGCCAAGAACTGCACCTGATTCTGCTCACCTGTACGTGCAAAGACAAGTACGTGACTAAAATTTCGAAGTGGCGAGATGCTATCATCAGATCCCTGAGCTCAAATGAAGCATCCTTTTCTCTATAGGGTGCATCTAGGAGATCAGAAAACAGAAATAAGGAGACGCAGGACTTGGGCAGTCTGTCAGCAGACTCAGTTGGTCATACGTGTAAATACAGGGGTTTTGTCACACAATAGGCATGTTGCTCACATATGGTTTTTTTCTCTGACATATTTCTGCTGCACAGTCACACGTCCTGTCTCTATATAGATACACATACACCCTCAGAAAGTCAGATAGGAAGATAATGGCCAGTGAAGACAGTTGTGAGTGAGGCAACATGGTCCAGTAGGAAACACTGTGCTTCCCACCTGGGAGTTAACTCCCAACCTCCCCCCTGACAAGGCATAGGTGGGAGCTGTGTGGGAAAACATTTAACATATCCAGGGCCCCAATTTCCTCATCTGTAAAACGGACGTTATAACATTAATTTTATACGGCTATTTGGAGAAATAAACAAGCTAATACCTGTGGAAGTTATGTAATACGCAGCCTGAAACATTACTAGAACTCAAATGTGGACTTAATCTGACAACAGACTCCATGGGGACATAATTCTGGTTTGAATTCCCCCTAGCTGCCTTTCTACCTCACTGGCAGAGGTTCTGAGATTATGCAAGTCATCTAAATTACGTATGCATCAATTAATCCTATTTCTATTCAGATGTAAACAAGGCTGTTGGAAAAAAGGTGGCTGGTAGACCAGGTGGCATCCTCACATAAGGAATTAAAGCCTGACAACATTGCACACCCTCTTCGTATAGCTTTGGTTAGTGTATAAGAGACAGGCATCGGAGGGACTGCGTCTAAAATGTCTTAAACCCAACAACAAGTTTCACTGTTCAGTTTTTTGGAACTGTGAGTCTTTCTATTGTCTCTTTGTCCTTTCTTTGTTCCAGGGACATGGTGGGAATACAAATCCTGATCTAGAAGGGGCAATAGACAAGCAAACAACATGCTAGCTGATCTAAAAGTGGTAGAAGTGAAGGGAGCAAGTACTTCTGCTTGGGTAAGGCAACGTGAAAGACTTCACCGCTGAACTGGTTGTTAAAGGATGGGTTGAAGGTCACCAGGTAGTTGAGAGGAAAACAGTGTCCTAGGTGGTAGAAAGCGTGTGATGGGTGAGAAGCTGAGGGGGGGCTGGCATGTTACAAGTAGGCATGGAGAGAGGGAAATCAGATCAAACAGGAAGACCAGGGAGAGAGTGAGGGCTTTCCGTGGACCTGTTACTCTCTTGAGGGTAGAATATGTTTCATTTATCCTTGTGTTTCAGCACCTGGCATAGAGCCAGGCAGAGAAAGAATATGGTGGGACTGGGTTTTAGGAAGTAGCAGTGATTAGTGGCTGTATGGTGGACGGCCTAGAGAAGCAGAGGCTGGAGTCAGCAAGGCTGGTTTGGAGAGTTTTCCTAGACCCAGCTACTCACCATGAAGTCTGAACTAGGACAGAGGAGTAAACTCCAAGAGATAGGGAAACACTTAGGAGATACTAAGGAAGGGAAGTGGCAGAAATGGGAGGTGGACTAGACATGTGTCTTGAGAGAAAAGGAAGAATCAAAGATGACTGCAGGTTTTTAGCTCGGACACTCAAAGGGGCCATATTTTAAGAGAACCTAAGAGACTATTTGCTGGTCTGCCTTTTTTCTTTCCCTATAGAGACAGTTCCCATTTCGTGACTTATTTCTTTCTCAATATTCCGATCTCTCCATCCAACATGACTGCTCCTGGTCACTAGCAATTTTGATGAATGGGACTTTACAGAAGCGATTACGAAATCAGATATAGGTGTCCTTCCCAGCACTGGTACTCACAAGCATTGAGATCAGGGGAAAGTTATTTAATCCTCTCAGTCTTTGTTTTCTTGTTTGTAAAGCAGGGATACTACCATTCTTTCCACAGGGTTGTCGTCATAAAAATTATACGAGGTCAAGTATATTACACTCTTTGCACAATGTGTTATTCATAATAAATGTTTGATTAGTGTTAACCATTTTTTTATTATTTTGTTATTTTTCGGTTTATTATTATTATTATTATTATTATTATTATTATTAGTTATTAGTTTGTTCATGTCTCATGGTCATTAAGCACACTTTCTGAGACACAGTAAGACCTTTCCTCTTTCTTTCGGCTTCCTGTCTATGATAGCAGGATTTGACTGTAGGGCTGCACTTCTCAAATGTAATGCACACGTGAATCATCAAGGGGTCTTAGCTAATTCAAGATACAAAATCTAATTCAGGGAGTCTGGGCAGTGGCGTGAGAGGCTGTGTTTCTCATAAGCCCCAAGGGACTGCTGGTCCTTGGACCACACTGTAAGGAACAAGGATCTAGACTCTCTAGATAATTCTGGAGAGGAGAACGAAATGCAGATTGTAACTAATTTCGATCTTTCAGTGCATATCATTTATGTTGACCAGGAAACACTTCCTTTTAGAGCAAATAGCTTTCTCATAATTATACCCTTTGTTTCCGCATTGATGTGTTTAACTCCTGTGAATAGGGCCAACTGAAGATGACCTAGTCTTCTGAGACCAAAACATGTGAAACTGTAGTGGGCATTAAAAAAATAAATTCTTTATTCTGTCCACAGAGAGTGAAATCTTTGCACATCCAAATATAATAAGCATATTTCTCAATGTCTGTTCCATAATCTATCACACAATTTCTCTCTGCTTACTGTGGCTTATCATCGGGGTAACACCAATCGGATAAGATGAAGATGCTGCCAGCAGTTTTTAATATTATGGTGGAATCATATATTTTCCTAGATGGTTGATTTCATACAAGGCCTAAGTCCTGGCCCATAAATCTATGGATGTGTGAGATTTGTAGTAATTTCACATTTAATCTATAGCCTATCAATACTTGACCAGGACCTGAGAAATGATAAAGAAGGACTTGGAAGATAAACATGGGTGATAGTGGACAATAACCTAATTTCAAAAACACTTATAGGCAGAGAACTCGGAATAGGCAAAATAAGTCGGGTTGGTTTTTTGTTTATACTGGTTGTTGATTTTTATTTAACTCCTAACTTGCAAGCGGGGCTCCTTTGGGGTGTTTCTTAGGCATTATGGGTACTGTCCTATCAATAGCACTAAATGCAAAGAAAATTGTTCCTTATCCAGAAATTTTAATTACCTAAAACCTTGTATCCAAGTTTCAAGATCTCCCTCAATTATTCTCTTTAGTGTTTAGGATTTGCCAAGGCATGGGTGTGAGAATATATATGCCCTGAAGGCTGTGACTTTGCTTTAATCACTACTGTCCCCTCACCCCTGCAACTAGAATAATATTGACCCATAACAAATATTTTTTGAGTGATTGAAGTTTGTTGTTTAATTCTCATTCATTTATCAGAAGCCACCAACTGAGTCACTTCTGAAACACATTTTCTTTCTTGCTTAGTTGAGGTGTGACCTTGAATTGTTAACATCTTCCTCCCAGCTCCTTTCCTATCAGAGGGACCCATCACAGAACAATTCTTGGACACACCAAAATGCAGATGTATTGACTATTTATCTCTTACTTCCACCAAGTGATGCAAATGGGGAAAGTGTTCCCACCTTTACAACTCAACAGTAAGCTGAGATCAGTGTGTTCAGACAGTAGAGCGGTACTGGTACTTCCTTCCTATCTGCCTCATCTCATCTGAAAAAGAGTGCCTTGATTAATTCCATTGCAAGTTGCCACAATTGCGGGAATGAACTTGAAATAGAAACGGTTGTGATGTCATCGCCCCCAAAACCCTTTGCTGGACCTACCGCCAACGCACTCTGATAGGCATTCAACATTGTCAGTTTACTTGTCATAAGTTCTTCACCACTTGCTATCCTCTATGCTTTCTGTGAGGGGATCGCAGAAGGTCAGACAGAGAAACACAGCTTCTTTCTAAGCAAAACTCATCCCCCTAAGTTTCAGACCAAGACTGCTTTCAGAAAGCATTTTTCTCCCGGATCAAGGGATCACCTCCCACCTCCCCCCCTGGGAATTCAAGGAAACCCGAGCTCTTCTCCCTCACTTAGAATATAAGCCAAAGAATAATGTGTCCTTAAACTATAATTTGCTTGCATCCTGAGGCTTCCTATCCACCATCACAATAGTCCTCTATGTAAATCATATTTATTTATTCATAGGCACTAGCATTCCATTACTTTCATCAAAACCAGTCAAGCTGCATTCAGCGGTTTCTGCATTCTTATAAACTAACTGGAAAAGCAATTAACATTCACCAGCACTTCAGATACTGGGGAGAGGGTGAGGGACCCCACCACACTCTTGATAACACCACCTCTGTAGGCGGATGGTGGTGCAAAATGACTGCTCCTCTGTGTCGAGGGAGATAAGAGAAGTGACACAGATTAAAACAAATTGTTGATCCATACCAGGGAGAAGCTAGGGAAACAATAGAAGTAAAAGCATAAATGTCAATTTGGGATGATAAAGGATACAATCTAAATGTAATATGAGAGGCCCCCAGACAAAAGCAAGAAATAGAGATTGCACATTAGTGAAGTATCAGAGTACTGGAGCATTGTAACACGCACACGCACGGAGTCATATGCTCCCAGCATACGAAAATACAAGCGACACACTGTTGATTGCTCAGCAAACCCAATTATGAATTAACCCGCTATTGCAGAAATTCTCCAAAATTATGCTCATTTCAAGCTGCTCAGAAGAACATTTTGTCCCCGTGGTAACTTTGCTTTCCATATTGGCTTCCTTCTTCTGCTCCTTTTTCTTCTAAGTGCCTACAGGCTACACACACTCAAAAACAGAAAAAACGGAAAACAGAACTGTATCCGGTTGTCAGCCTAACAGGAGGTTCTGGCCAAATGCTCACTGGTCTCTTTGATAGAAAGATTAAGAGTGAGGTCAACCTGCGAGATCGCCATCCCAGCTTCCCAAACACAGCCACCCGGCTCCCGTCTCCCTCCCTGGGAGCGTGCTGGATAAGTCAAGATCTGAGAATTCATCCCTAATTACTCTAGTGTCATTTTAAGTCTTGCCTTTATGGTGACAAAAATCAAACTGCGGGCTCAGCTGTGGCTCCATCTCATCTAATCATTGCAGCTTGCTAATGTGGCAGGCAGAGCATAGGGGGTGGCCTGCAGGTGGCCATGTGCCCCACCATCCTCCCAGACCAGGCCAGCGTCTCATTCCTGACGGGCCTCATGTGTCAGGGTGGTTATTAGTTACCAGGACGGCCAGCATGACACAGTGGAGCCCTGGGGACCGGGGATTCAGCTACTTTTCAGACATGTTCTGAGCTTGCTCAACACACATCTCCACACTTCTTTTTAAGGACAAGTGGTAACTGTTTTTATTCCCATAACATAACAACAAGGCGTTAATACAAAAGAGAGATCTAAACAAACCCTTCTTTTCCTCCCAAATGCAATGCCAAAAATGCATATGGAAACCGACATTTTGAAAGGCAGGCTGTGTGCTGTTTCACGGTGAGTTAACCTTCATCGTGTGTTACCTTTGTGCAAAGTTCTAAGCTAAATGTTATATATCTGTAAGCGGCAGCTGTTGTTACTGTCGTCTTCTATAGCCAATAATAGTAATAACATTAATCATACTTGTTAGAATAGAATACTATTGGGGTGGTTCCAAAAAATTCTTCACTTTACAAGATAATTTGTCACAAGGTTCCCTTATACAGGATTTCCTCAATATATTGAAAATATTATTTAGCTGTAAAGTTAACTCAATCTAATCAATATGTATTGAGCCTCCATGAAACGTGAGGCAACGTGGTCAGCCCAGGGAGCAGACAAGGGAGCGATGCTTCGCCGGGAGGGCTTCTCTTATTGCCTGTTACCCGACTGGGCTATGAACTTGGTGGAGCACAAACTGTGCGAGGCATCGGTTGAATCGACTCACATGGATTTTTATCATTCATCCTTACTGTAAATTTCCCATTTGATGGGTGAGGAACCTGAGATTCAGACAGGTGAGGCGAGTCTTCCAAAGTCATCAGCATACAGGTCGCTTTGCCTCCCAAAGAGCCTGTTATAACACGTCCTTCTTCCTACTCCCTTATCGGAGGTGGAAATACAGTCCTTAAATATGGTAACTATTATGGAAAAATTCCCTGCCTAGAGACACCCTGCCATGCCCAATTCACAAATGAAGATACCACTACCCATCTATTGGGTTTACAGCATTCGATCCCCATAGGCCCCAGAGACTCCGAAACCTCCTCAATGAAAGCAGTGTGTTCATCAAACTGTCCCTTTCCTTTTGCTGGGCTTCTGAGGGAATGTTCTCTCGGGCTACCACTGAGATGTGCCAAGCATCCTAGGTTTCATAGGCGACTTGTTCAGTGAGCAAGTGTCTTACTCTTTCTCAGTTTCCACATTATAATTTAGAAGTGATGGAAGGGGAGGAGGGAGCAAAACAAAACTCCTTCGAGAGAATTCTTCCTTTTAGAGATGTGTCAGGTGTGCCGGATGCCTGGCAGCATCTAAGACGGGCCTTCCTGGGTTTGAAAGGCACTGGCACAACATCTTCCCTTAGGAAAAGCATTTCCCCCCTACCCCCTCCTAACCCCTTCCCTCCACACCTCCACACCTGGCCCTGCATGAGAAGTCAATACAGCTTTTTAAGTAGCAACAACAAATGGCGGGGCCCACCACGCTGAGATCAGAGCCGCAGCACTGCTGTGCTGTGGACGGCAGTGGCAGAAGCCTGGCCGGAGGTTTTGCTCACCCGAAAAGGAGCTGAGCTGCGAGTCAAGGGCAGTGGACCACTGAGAATAAGTAGGTGTCCCATGGATTTTCTCTCGCTCTCATTTTCTTTTCTCTTTTTTTTTGTCCCAGGCCACCCTCCCTCCCTCTTAGGAAGAGTCTAGCTCTGCACACTGGTGTCTCAGCCTTTCAAGGTGGACCTCTACTCCTGGAGATGTGCTTCCTGGCAGAGGCTGGGGGAGAAGGAAGGGAGGGGGTGCAGATCAAAGCCGGCTTTGAAGTGAGTATAACTTTTGGAATGTTGCTCAGAGTGTAACACACAGTTCAGCAGGAAATTGGCTCTGGAAACAGCTTTAGAGTTGCTCCCCGGGAATGCCAATTTCCCTGACCTGGTGGCAAAGGTGCAGAGCCGAACGACGGGGGAGATGAAGACGGCTGACTCTCACCAACCCTATTTAAATTTTTCACCAGGCAGGTCCTGTGGCTCTGACTCACTGAACAGAAATGTAGTACCATGAAGTCGGAAACAAACCTCGGGAGGAACTGGGGCTGTTTCAACGGATTCTGAGCCGCTTCCAGGACTGGACATGACGGACAACAAGAATATTTTGCTTCCTGTGGCAGATGGGAAAAAGCCATGTAGGAACACAAATTGTGACTTTACTATCTGTCAGCGTGTTAGGTGGCATCATGTGATACTCCATGAAAGGGGCCGAGCACAGGGCCTGGCACACAGAAAGCGTTCAATATATGTTATTAGCTTCTTTTATGCTCATCACAAACCTATAAATTAGGTGTCTTTAACCCGCATTTTACAGACAAGGAAAGAGACGAAGTAACTTCCCCAAGGTCAGTCAGATACAATGACGGCGCAGATAAACTCACATCTATCACAATCTGAACACACATTTCTTATTCATATATCCAGTGTGACTTGCATCCAGGACAAGAGGAACAATTAATGCCCTCCTAATTAAGGCAAGGCCATCTTTTCATAAAATAACACCCTGAGTATGTTTTCCTATGGAAAAAGAAATAGAGAACATAGTTTTTCTTGTCAGTGCCCGGACGTTCTCTCTCAGGGGTGCCAGGAGGGCTGAAGGGGCTCTGTTCTTTTGGTTTATGCCTTTAATTTCTGTTGTTGTTGTAAGGGGATGGCCTGGAGAGTGGGGGTTCGCTGGATAATTGGTGAATCAATACAGGGCAACAAAAGATTTTGCTGAGAAAGTGTGACCTCGCCACACACTTCACATCCCAGCAGAGTAACAGAGGCCAACACCAGCAGGAGAGCTCTGATGGTTAGTGGTGGTGGAGAGGAGAAAGGCATTCAACATGGAGCGAACTTCATGCAACAGGAGAGAGAAAGAGGCTTCTAAGAACGGATACAGACACCGTAAGTGAAAGCTCGGTTGGGATGAGATTTGAGCACGTTGTCAGAAATTTAATTTCTTGTGCTTTCTCTTTCTGCCCAATTCCCTTCTCTATGCTGAGGACTCAGACCCGTCTTAGCCCTGCTGTCTCGCTAGCCTTCATGTGTGTTTGGGATCTGCCTCCTTGTGCATTAATGGATGCTGAGAAGTGAGTATCTGGAGGCTGGGGATGAGTAGCAGCCTCGCCTTCCCTTGTACTCTGTGCTGTTCTCAGCTCCACCAGGAAAGAGGGTGTCTTGAAGGGAGGGGCTGGTAGGTGGATTACTGACCCCCACAGAGGTCCATGTCCTCATCCCCAGAACCTATGAATATGTTAGGTTACATGGTGGGTGAATTGTGCTCCCCCCTCAGAAATATGTTGAAGTCCTAACCCCCCCACACCTCAGATGTGACTTTATGTGATAATGGGTCATTGAAGATGTCAGTAGCTAAGATGAGGTCATTCTGGAGTAGTGTGGGCTCCTAATGCAATAGGACTGGTGTCTTTATAAGAAAATAGCCAAGTGAAGACGCACAGATACATAGGGAGAATGCCATGTGACAATGACATCAGGGATTGAGGCACATGTCGCAAGCCAAGGAACAAGGAAGACTATGGGCGAACCACTGGAGGCTGGGAAGAGACAAGGAAAGAATCCTCCACAGGTTTCAGAGGGAGAGCATGGTCCTATCAACACCTTGATTTTGGACTTCGAGGCTTCAGAATTATGAGACAACGACTTTACATTGTTCTAAGCCACCCAGTTTGCGGGACTTTGTTATGGAAGGTCAAGGAAACTATTACAGATGGCAAGGGGAAATGACGGTGGCAGATGGAATTAAGATGCCGATCCGGTCACCTTGAGATGGGAAAATTATCCTGGATTATATAGGGGGGCTCAATGTCATCATAAGGGTTTTGATAAGTGGGAGAGAGGAGCAGGAGAGACAGAACCAGAGAGAGGGCAAACGAAAAAGTTGAGTCCAATGTTGCTAGGTTGGAAAATTGAGGGAGGGGCCGTGAGCCAAGGAGTGTGGGCAGCCTCTAGAAGCTGGAAAAGGCAAAGGAAAAGATTCTGCCCTAGAACCCCCAGGAGGAATGCAGCCCTGATGACACCTCGATTTCAGCCTAAATCAACCTGTTTGGGACTTCTGACTTATAAAATTATAAGATAAATGTATGTTGTGTTGAGTCCCTCAGTTGTGGTCATTTATTCCAGCAGCCATAGGAAACTAATACATGGGGGTAACACTTAACCTGCACAAATAAAACTTGAAAGTCAGGTGGCCCCCAGGCCAAGTACAACACAGGAGGAAACGGGAAAACTCAATCTTGGTTGAGCTTCCCTCCTCTCCCCTTCCCACCTTTCTGGTCCTTCCAATTAAGGCACACAGATGATTGTCTCTTTTATGTAGATATAACAATGGGTGTAGCAATAATAACAACTTTCACATTTGCTGATTGCTCACCAGGTACAGGCAACATTCTTAGCACTAACCATACACAGTCTCTTTTAATTCCTGCCAACAACCTTATGTTCTGCCCTTTCTCCATTTTACTGATGAGGAAACAGAGTCACTAGACACGAATGAACTTGACCTAAGTTACACAGCTGGTCAGTGGTGGAGCCTTGACTGCACTGGTCAGAGGCGGCAGCTGGCTGGGACTCAGAAGATCCTGGAGTGAAGGGACCTCATGGAGATGGGGTGGCCAGACAGAGATGGAGAAGAGGATGGAATCTCTCTCTCTTTTCTGCCTGAAAATAAGTTCGGAGAGGATATGCAAGGCGCCGTCTATCTCACTTTGAGGCTTCTATTGTTTTAATATCCCCACCACAAACTAGCAATAGATCAATGCTAAAAATATTCAAAATCTTGAAGTCAGTCTTAATTCAAAGCTGGCGATAAGGGGATTGAGAAATGGGAACATGTTGTTTTCTTTCCCCCATTTCAACTGTGGTGCCAATATCCTGTCGAGAAAAGGATAAAAAGAGTATCTGCCTAAATAAATATGCTTCGTAACAGCACTTAAACTTATTCTTCCAGCCTGATATGGAAATACAGTGGGTGATAGTATGTGAAACTTGCTGCTTCCACTACTTTATCAAAGTTTATGAAAGCCAGTGATGTTTGGGCACAGAGCCCACACACTGAGATCCCATCAAAGAGGGTGCATTCTGCCATTAGAACACAGTGCAAGGAAAAGAGGCAGGAGGAGGCAGAGTTCAAGTCCTCTGCCTGCCAGCCAGCCAGGGAGCTCTGGCGAGAAACCCCTGGTTCTCAGCATCATGGCCAGGCTGGCTACTCCATCTTGCTGAGATGGCTGCATCGTTTTGCTGGAATGCAAGGATGCTAAGGAATGAATGCCCCCAGGCCTTCTAAGAGCTACCCCCTCATCCATCCCTTCATGCCTGCCTGAACATTCCTTGCTGCTTGGCCAGTCCTGTTCCACCTGGGAATGCCCTTTCCTTTCCCTCCCTTTGCCCAAGGTGTACCAGCAGCGCACAAGGAAGAATCATGAACAGCACATGTACACCAAGTAAATCACCTCCACTCTCCACGTGCTCTTGAGAGAAGGAAAAGGTACCCTGGACTTCTGTTTTCAAAATCACAGTGGTCTAAAATTACTTTATGCTCTAGTCCTTCCCTTTGCTTCAGATCTTAATACCTAACCTACCTCTAATTCTTTCCTTAGATACCTCTGGAGTCATTCTGCAACATTTTTTGCATGCCCATGGGATGTCATGATCTCAGAAGAGAGAGCAGACTTGTGCCCTGCCCTTAGGAAGCTCATAGTCTGCAAAAGGAATATGCAGAATCTCACTCACTCACTCACTCACTCACTCACTCACTCACTGCCTCTTCCTACTCCGTTTGCATAATTTATTCAGTCAACATGTGCTTATTGAGTGCCTACTATGTGCCAGCACTGTGCTAGTTGCCGGGGATCCAACAATAAACTAGAGAGGTGTGGTCACTGCCTCCAATGCATTTCATCCAAGAGAAACTTAGCATGAATCATTCATGGGTTGTAAGCCACCATTCCTGGCTGCACATATTTCAATAGTCTGATAGTGCCCCTGGAGGGTAAGGAAATGGCCTGGCACAAAGAAAACATTGATAAATATTTAGCGCATGAGTGGCTGTTGGAGTCCACTGCCCACTGCTTCCTGTACCCGTCACATGTACTTCGGGTACTGTTCCCAGGACTAACCGTGGTGACCTCAGTGCAGTTCTGATGCCTGACACAGAGGGTGCTCAACAGCTGTTAGGGTTCCTCTCCTCATTATCCATTCTATAGGACGCATCCCCATTTCTGTGAAACAAGTCTGTCTTACAGGAATGATTAAAACCACAGGCTTAGATTCATCTCAAGTAAAACATGGTAGGACTGCACCTTATCACAAAAGGAAACAGAAAATCATTCTTAATTCTGGAGATTGTTGCAGTTGGAAAAAAAAAATTCAAATCTTCTAATAAGTTTATATTTTGAGCTCTTAATAATAGGTTTTGGATGCATAAACATGCTTTTTGCCTGGGGGTTGTTGAACCAAAAAAATATGTATTCATAAATTGTATAGTCCTCAATTTAGCAGAGATCCAAAGAGAATCTGAGAGTAATCATAGGTTCTTGCTCTTATGAATTTTACTGTGCTGCCGTGGTTTTACTTATTTTAATGTAACTTAGGATAAATTATTCCTCCATAAATATAACTCCTTCAAGATTCAGAATATTTCATTCGGTGGAGGGACGCGATTTAGTATCAGTATTCAAGACAAAGAATACTAAGAATTCAAGACTATCTGCCCATAGAAGAGTGATTTAAAACTAGTTAAATTGTACTATAAGGTTTCCCCACGTCCTCCCCTTTTTTCCTTTGGAGAAAATGAATATGAATGGAGCTATAAGTTAGAGGATTTCAATGTCGGCTTTTTGTGTAAGAACAGTTTGGATCTTGGAGCCACAAAGAAATGCAAAGATGTTAGAAGTTTTTCTCCCAAACAGAACCTACTCTGTGAGCCGTTATTCTTTTATTTGTAATGGTGGAGAAAGAATATTAAATATACCGTTTGAAGAGGCAATTATAATAGGTTGTGGCATCCTGGCTACCCCAGGGAATCACATCTCTGAGATCGCTATTTTATGCGATTACTGCCCTGAATGGCAAGTGCATTTCGTGGTGCATACCAATCTGATTGACTACTAGTGGCTGCTTAGAGGATTGTTGAGACATATTGGCAGGCTGCATCTGTTCCCAGCAGGAAAGAGGGCCATGATCGATTAGGGATGTCTGCCTTGGGTACAAGAATGAGAAGTGGTAGCACGTGTGCTGAGTATCTGCCCAAATGGAAATTATTCCAAAACCAGACGAGGAAATTTCCATTGTATTGGTCCTGCAGACAGATGAGTTAAGCTACACATTTAAATGGGCTAGATTGTTACAGAACTCAAAATTGAGTCCTGTGACATTCCTAGAATATGTCAATGGTCAGTAATTACATAATGATAAGCCCAATCTGGCCTTCAGAAAAAAAATTTATAGTATATAGACACAAAGTCTTACATTTTGTACATATGTAGTTTATGTTAGAAAAAAAGACTGACAATTACAAAACCAGGTGCAAACTCAGAAGGCTTAATTTTCCCAAACCACGTAACTTCAATAGTCTACCTTTTATGCCACCCGTGATGTAAGTGCTATCCTAAATTTATTTATTTTTCTCTACAAAATAAAACGATTTGTTCAAAATTCTGTTTCTAATTTGCATGATAAAGTCTTGACATCTGGGTAATAATGCAACACCCTAATCTTTGTGTTCAAATCCCAAATATATATATATATATATATATATATATATATATATATATATTTTTTACTTAAAAAGTAAAATTCTAATCTTTGCAAATACAGATCTGATGACTGTTAAATGAAGGTCAGTCCTTAAGTCTCTAAGAAAACTTTTATACTGAAGAGTACATATAAGAATTCATGACCACACAGCCATAAAGGAAGGAAGGGGGAGAGCTGAGTACTGACAAAATAGATCCCTTTAATTAAGAGTAATTTGATGGTGACACTGCAATAATACTTTTGATAATCCTTCATTACCTAAAGAAAGGAGATTAAACACACGAGATTGCATTATGCAGCAGGACAAACGGAATGTAGTGAATATTTTGAAAGTAAGGAAATGATCAGACCTTCTGTCTATTAACCCTTTCAAAAGTCCAACTGTGAACTCAAACACAGAATAAACTAAGAAACAAAAAACAAACAAAAACACATAAATATATCTATATCTATATTTATATATTTTCTGTGTGGCATCCAAGATTTTACAAATTGTGCTATGAGTTTCTAGTTTGTTTTCTCTTATTTCTTTAGAAAAGGGAACTCTCTCCCTTGGAAGAGAATAAAACTGGTTCAACTTTTGCTTTAAACAAAGAGAAAAGAAAACAAATATATGAAAGTCAGCAGAAATGCCACACTGAGGAATCATAATAAGCATTACACATTATTTAAGTCATGCAGAACCACTAAAATATATGACCCCTTTCCATAAATTGAAAGGCTCTGTATTCAGCAGATTATGGGCCTCAAATGCTGAACTAAGAAACTCTGAAGATGCCCATGCCTTGTAGACCTAGAGATTAACTCAGATCCGTGGTAGCTTTCTCTCCAAACAAGCAATACGCTCGGCCTGGAGACCTGCCAAGGTCTTTCTTTTCTCTTTTATCAGGAGTATTTGTTGAGAACCTATATGCTGAAGACTGTGTTGGGGAGAGAGAGGGGGAGAAAGGGAGAGAGACAGAGAGCTAGAGAGGGAGAGAGGGGAGAGGAGAGGAGAGGAGAGGAGAGGAGAGGAGAGGAGAGGAGAGAATATAGACTTTTTCCTCTAAGGATTGACAACCTGCTGAGATCCTGCCAATAGTCCCCAGAAAACACCTTCAGGCTCATATGTTGCTAACAGAATGTGTGGTTCTAACAACAGAAAGCTTAGAACAGTGATTCTGAGAACCAAGAACTGGCCAGAAACATTAAACATGCAATGAGAGAACTAAATTTAACCTGAAGACAGAGAATTTCAGCTGTAGAAGGAACCCTGGAGGACCACTGAGTTGAACATTTTCATTTCACAAATGAGGAAACTGAGGCATACAGATACGTGACTGCTCCCTTGGGGTTCATGCTCCCGTGTGGACATGGTATCTTCACGCAGAAAACTTCATGTTTTCCCAAGAACTTCAATGTCGTCAATTGTATCAGTTTTATTTAAATTAGGGCAGCACTGTACCGTGTTTCCCCAAAAATAAGACCTGGTCTTACATTAATTTTTGCTCCAAAAGATGCATTAGAGCTTATGTTCATGGGATGTCATCCTGAAAAATCATGCTAGGGCTTATTTTCTGGTTACGTCTTATTTTCGGGGAAACACGGAATTTAAAAGTTGGTTGTATGGCTATTAATACAAAATTGGTGATGCTTTTATCTCTACAGCTACAAGGGAAAAAATGGAATAACACCTCTTCCTGAATTCTGAGGTCTATAAATATGCTACAATAATTAAAACAGTATCTATTTCCATTTTCAGGATCACTTAAACTAATGGCTGCGGGGCCATCTTGACCAGAAAAAGAAAATTTTGCCTACTTTTATTTATACCTCTTTTTATAAGTGAGTGTTATTAGTGACAACATCTAAAGTGACCGTGTTCAACTTTTGACTCAGTATTTTGCAAACCAGGGCCTGTGCATCCTTAAAATGGAGCTAGAAGGACATGGAATATAATACTTCTGCTCTTTCACGTTGATGAGCGTCCTTCATGTTTGATTTCTTCTGCGGGGCCATCCAGGAGAGAGGGCCTACTTAACTGAATCCGATGTCAACTCGCAAAAATACTTTTTCCCAATCTGCCCCCCTCCTTTCTTCAGCTTTCTGTTCTCTCTTTCTTCATCAAAGAAATGTACTGTAGCCAATTAGCAGAGAGCCTAAAAAGAGAGGCAGCAACACCGGGGGCACCGTTCACATTGGACACCCCGGATGCACCACTTTCCATGGAAAACATGGGCATGGCTCCCCTGGAGTTTCGCATCCCGCTGTGCTGAGTGCACTCCTGGCTGAATCAGACCTTCTAAGAGGAGTCAAGATCTTGCCTCTTCAGCCTCATTCCAATAGGCTGAGGTCAGCATGGGTAGGAGAATTTCAAAATGCTGACCTTGAGTAGTTTGGTCAAAGAAGAAATTGAGGGGCGTGATGGTGGCCAGTGGGTTCAGAGTTGGGGGGTAGCAGTGCCTTTCTCAGAAAATCGGGGGTTGCACTTGGGCGAACAGGTGCACAGTTCATTGTGGGCTCCCTGGCGAAGTGTGCGTCATGGGAGAGGGGGCCTGTGCCTGGGGGTGGGGGGCTCTTTGAAATGTTCACTGATTTGATTGTTCAGCACCACCCTCCAGAGGCTCTTAATTGCATTCCTGGAGCACTGGCTTTCTCCAGAAATTACTTAAAACACAGCTTAAGTGTTAAATCTGAACTGTGTAATGTGCAATTGAGGGTTTTTATTTTATTTTATTTTTAAAACAACCTCACTCCCGGCTGCCTCCTTGTCGGAAGCACTGACAGGTTCAGTGGGGAATCTTGGGGCTGGCGCACATTATAAGTTATCTCCTGCAGGGTTGGCAGGTGTGAGCTGTGTCAAATAAATTTATTACAGTCTGTGCTAATAATGAAAATTATGGAAAAGCTAGATGAAAGTGCTCTATAGCCAGCTAATTTGAAGCTACCTTACTAGACAATAACAAGCTCCTAACAGTTTCTCCTTTTTTTTAAAAAAAAAAAAAACACACACACACACACAAAAAAAAACACTAATTATGCTTAATGTTCCCTGTCGCATTAGCTTTCATGGTAATTATATTTCAAAACTTTTGCAATTAGGGTGCAGTTAATATTGTGGAATATTGCAATTATTTTTCATTGTGACACCTCTATTGAAAACTGGTGGCATAATGATGATATTGTTCAACTAAATCAGAACTGTAGAAATATGGCAAATGAACCAATTACACATTATTATTTCTAATTACAGATAATGTCATTTTCTCCACTTTTGTCCAAAAGAATTTCTTAAAACACAGATATCCCGGATGCTCCTATTTGTAATGACGCCTTTGTTTTCTCATCCACACGCTGTTATATTCTTCTATTAGTACCTTGAATGCTCAATTTCAAAAGGTCTCATAGGGATTTCTTGAATTTCCATCCTCCGCCCCCGCCCTCCTCCTGTGGAGTTTGAAGCCAGATGCTCAGTCTCATTGAAAAATCTCAGCCTTGGCCCAGCTACAGACAGCATGCCACCACCACAAGCTGGTGTGAACTTAGCTTCTCATCATCATCATTCATGATGGCTCATTTTCATTCATTCAACAGGTCTAACCTCTCATCCCAATGAAGATTCATTAGCGGTAACTTGCTGCATCCCACATACATGCTAACTAGCATCTCTTCCCCCATCCCGACCTCACACGAAACAATAAGATTGAAAAGTTGAATTTTTCACCTCTTGTGTTTCTAACCGTCTGAAAACTGAGTAGTGGATTTGGGGGCTTATTTTTTTTCCTTTCCCTCTTGTATTCTTATAGATGGTCACCCTAATAATAAAGATGATAATCAGAAAATCATTTATGTTGATGCAACATCTCTGATTGTAGGTGGTGTAAAGTGCTATCTAATTTTCCTCCGACGGCCATGTCCTGAGAAATACAGGCCCGGCATTCATATCTAGTTTTGCAGATACAGAAATTCAAGCTTAAAAAGTTGCCTAAGACCTTACATCTAGTCTGTGACCATCACATTGAGACAGGTTCTCCTGACTCTGACCTAGCATCCCTGCAGTCGGGGTGACCAACTGTCTGGGGCTGCCCAGTCAGGGTTTCTGGGATACCACCACTAACACCAGAACAGTCCCTGGCTCACTGGGACGGTGGTTCAGACCACCTACAAAGAAAATTAGCTTATCTGTGAATTGGGAAACACATACGTAAGATGCTTTCCACATCCCTGTAAGTTCTGAGTTTTCAGTAGGACACAGACATACAAGTAGGAAACGAGGAGAAAATAAATCAAAACGGCCCCCAAAGCTGAATTTAAGCACCTTCTTTACCTATTTTTATATCTATTTTCCCAATTAGCCTACCATCTCTGTGTGGGGGAGGGGCTGGGCATTCCCCACTTAGGCTCCAACGCCTCACTCTGCATCCAGCCTGTGGTAGGTGCTCAATACATATTTCTGAAATATTGTTAATATTAATAGCTCATATTATAGAGCCCTTATTAAATTACTTTGCTAAGTAACTTAAGAGTGTTTTCTCAGTTAATGCACATACCAACACACTAAGAAAAGTGTGCTATTTTTATTCTTTGTGCACCAGTGAGGAAAGCAAGACACAGAGAATATAGGTAACATGGTCCCAGTAGGGTGTTGCCCAGGTAGGGTATGGGGACCCACGGCTGGTGATTATATAGTGCATGTTTTTAACTATATGGTGACACTTTGGAAAGAAGGACCACCATGGCTTATCTGACCCCTTGGTGGCGTTGACTCTCCAAGAATCCTAAGACAAAACACCTAATTTATAGGAAACAAATGTTCTATTTTCCTGCCTGGGGGACCTACATGGACATATTTTTCCCTGCTTGCCCACATTCATGGGACAGCAGAATATCTTCCCAGGCCCATAGTGATGCTTGGACTTTCTCTATAATCTTGTCTTGCTTAAATCCACCTCTCAAATGAGCTACTACGACAGCCTCCAAAGGAGCCCTCCAGCTTCTGTTCTTGCCACCCTCAAATCCTTCTCCATTCAGCCCCAGGGGTCTTTAAAGATTTCCTTAGAGCATGCCACACTCAGCTTAACGTCCCACAACAGTTAAAACAAAAGCTGAACCTCTTCCTATTGTCTGGATCAGCACTTCGGAAGATTTAATAAGTAGTCACCTGAACCACCTGAGGATTTCATCTAGCAAAAAGCCTCTTCTGACTCAGAAGGTCTGAGACGGGGTCCGGATTCTGGTTTTGCAAGAGCTCCTGGAGGCTGCTGGTCTGAAGTCCACCTACTTTTCCATCTCATCTCCGGCTTTTCTCCTCTGTGCTGGTGACGTTCTAGCCACACACCTTTTCTTCTAGTTCCCTTTGCCTGCAAAATGCCCTTCCACTGCCCCAACCCCAACACTCAAACCTTGTTACACAGTGACCTCAATTTTACTTCTCAGGTTTGGGGTAAAACGTCACCTCTTTAAGCACCTTCCTTCCCCATTCTAAGTAGGTGTCAATGTTTTTCTCTGTCTCAGCATCTGGTAGGTTTCTCGCATAATGCTCACATTGGTAATCATTATATTTGTATTAATCCAAGATTGAAATTCCCTTTAGAATAGACGCTTCATGAAGCTAGGAGCCCCACCCCTCTTGGGTGCTGTTAGGCCCACACTATTTAGAAAACTACTGGCTTGGGGTAGGTGTGCGATGATTGTTCGTGAAATGAGTGCACTATCCAGTCAAATGGTGGGTTTGTGTCACATCAAAACATTCATGGGAATCACTGTCGTTTGAACTGTATTTCCCTTAGGCTGCCAAAGCTATTTTTCCCAGGAGTACAGAATAATATGTAAAAATGCCAGATTTGTTTTCCTGTTCGGAACAAATACAGCCAACGTCAGTGCCTCACTCCTTTCATATAAACTGGGGGAGTACAAAGGCAAACTGTCACACGCGATCACTTTCCAGGCAGAGCTGAAGCATTGCAATATGAAAACAGGTTCCCCTTCAGAAGATACAGAGAGCTCCAAAACATTTAAGTGACATCGGGTCTCATTCTCGATGAGTCGGCTGCCATAACACTTTATTTATACAACTCATTCTATTTCTCCAAGGAGTTTTACAACCATCTTATCAGTTTTCCTCTTGAGGAAGTAACTCCATAGGAGGGATTAATCCTCTTACGCTGGGGCAGCCCCAGGAAGTGAGTTATATTATCTGTGTCACAGAGACAGAAGCAGAGGGGCCAAGGAGGCTGGAATGGCTTCGAATCTGATGTCTTGAGAAGGGCAAGGTAATTAAAATGACAAGGCAACCAAGGGCACCAATGACAGAAGCGGATTCCTCCCCTCCATCCGTGAAGATTCCAGCTCTGGTCCACACCTTGAGTACAGCACTTAGATTTATCCAAGGCAACAGTCTGGTTCACCTCTGATGCTCAGGCAGCTTCTTGGGACAGAATGTCAACAGCTATGCACCCCCCGCTTCCTCACTGCCCCCTCACATGTACCAACACCCAGAACCTAAAAATCTACTGTTTGTTTGCAGAGCAACTCCTTGGCTTAACTCAAGATGGCCTGAAGAAACGGAAGGGGATTTGTCCTTCAGAAGGAAACTGCAGAAAAGGAAACAGCCTCACTCATCCACTGTTGTTGGTTTCTATGCTGCTATGACGTTCTATGGGAAATATATTATATAAAGTTTTAAAAAGATCCATTGCCCATAATCTTATATTTATATTGCTACAATTTTATTCTAAGGAAATGATTACAGATACGCAAAGCAATTTTTATACCATCTTCGTAAGGATGATCTTTGCAGTGATATTTTTAAACACAAAATTGAAAGAACAAAAATGCCTGAAAAAAGGGAGTAGGTCTAAATAAATTGTGATACATCAGCATGACCAAATAACGCTAATATGGTGCTCTGGGGTAGTATCTAATAACATACACTGATATCTGTAACTAGTAGTTACGAGCAGTTGTGAGCATGGCAACCATGGTGCTAAGCACTTTATTTGTAGTACAAATGCATTTTCTCTCACAAGGATGCTATGAGATGGGTGCTATTGTCGTTCCACTTTACAGATTAAGAAACTGAGGCCGAGGGAGATTAAGTAAGTACCTAAGGTCACACTGTTAGTAAGTCTTGGAGTGTAGATGCCAACTCAGGCAGTCGACTCCAGAGCCCAAAGTCTGAACCATAGTGTGGCTGTGAGCTGGTTCGGAGGACTGTATGTTGTCAATATGAAAGACAGTATGTAGAGTGGTATGTAAGACTGGTATTTAAAAATTGTATAGGTCTGTAATGACATATAATTATATGTATAACATACTATGCAATTATATGTAATAAATATAATGCATTTTTCTTTCCATCTTTATGCCAACAAATATTTTGAATATTCACTCTGTGCCCAGGAAGAGTCCTAGGTGCTAGCAAGTCAGTTGTAAACAATTAAGATAAAGTCTCTGCTGTCATGGATCTTATCTTTTAGTGTTTCTTATACATGGAGATGGGGGGGGAGAGAGAGAGAGAGACAGAGAGAGACAGAGAGAGACAGAGAGAGCGAAGAGGGGGAAGAAAGCTATATGTCAAAAGATTAACAATGATTATCCCTGGGTGTGCAATATTGAGTAGTTTTAACTGTCTTCTTAAATCTTGTCTATATAGTCCAACTGTTCTCCTATGTTCATAGACTATAGAAATAAGAGAATATGTAATTCATGTCATTAATGAAAAAAAAAATTCAAGGAATTAAAGGCACCTGAATTTCAAAACAGGCCATTTTTACCCTCCTGACCGCCTGGGGGTTCCCTGGGAGTGTGCCCTGAGCTGCCAGTCTCCAACAGAGAAGTCTCCCGGGCTGGCACTGCTGTCCTTCCCTCCCTGGCAGGCTGGTCAGGGTGTTATCAGTTCCCCCTCAACCTGCCCTTCCCACCATGGCAGGCTCGATGCTTGCTGAGGATTCCATCAGGACGGGACACGCCAGGATGACTGAGGCATGACCTATTTCAGACACTCTCACTCTGCCACAGTCATACCCAGGTAGTTATTAACCAGCCCCGTGATTAACAAGAAAATTAACAGTTTGAAAACAGGGCCAATTCTCCAATCCTATCACTTTAAAAAACTAATCTGTGTCAGCCTCACCCATCTAGGCTCTTTTGCAATTAATTCGCACAGCCACATTTCACTTCCAAAAATGGGAAACGATTTTGGAAAAACCTGGTGTTTATTCATCATTACCCCAATTTCCAGATTTTACTTGAGATCATCCGAGTGGCCCTAATTAGGAAACAAATACAAATACAGAGGTTCTGGTGGCCCAGCTGGGAAAGTTTCTCCTCTCGCCTGCTGGGAATATCATTTAACCTCTCAGTCCCGCCGTTTCCACCTTCATGACGCACAGATAATCATTCCTCGCCTGCGCAAGTGTCGGTGGCTTCCTGTATGTAAAGCGCTTTGATGATTTTGTAGAAATTGCAAGGGAAGTACCGATGCTGTTTGAGAGCTCTGGGGCTCCTCACATCTAAAGGTTTCCTCACGCACCAAAGGGAAGTGCTGGCCTCCGTGTGATGTTTCCAGAGGAAGACAGCATTCCTTTCCGCCCCCCTTTCTTTTTTAGCAGGTTGAGGGCACAGAGGAAAGATACTGTAAGACGCGGTATGAGGTCCAACTATTTCAGGTGTGAAATGAACTTTCCTTGGTACCAACCCCAATGTGCCCTGAACTGCAGCGCAAACTAAATTCAGGGAGGTGAGCCCAGGGTGGCCGTACCAGCCTGAATTGCGCATGCCTTTGCGTGGGTGGATTTAAACGAGAACTTTCTAATTACGTGAACGGACTTCCTTTTATTTAATTCCCTTTGTTCAAATGTCAACTTTTTGTTAGAATCAAGCGCTGGGCTTTCCCTCCATCCTGACAGACGCTTGCACTTTTGCCCAGTGACATCCTCTCGGTAAAGAGAATCCACTTTCTGTGGAGGACCCTGTCTGGAGCAACCTGCACAGAGACTTCCGGCCCCTGCTGGGGTTTCCACCCACGCGCAGGGTTGGCCTCTAAGTGGGTCACGCTGGCTTCACAGGGAGGAGAGAGGGCTGCAGTCGGACTGCCTTGAGTTCTTATCCAGGTTCCACACGGCTACTCTGGGTCATCCTGGCAAAGTATTTAACGTCTCCGTGCCTCAGTTTCTTCCTCTGCACCACAGGGATACCTGCTACTTCCAGGATGGTTGCGGAGTTACGTCAAGCACTTGGCAAGAGCCTGGTCACGATGCATGACTCCTAAAGGCTAGTTCGTGTTGTCCTCACTACCTTTATGAATTTGCAAGCTTTCTTCTTAGTTGAAATACCTCAGGCTTCTTGCCTGTCTTTACCATTTGATACTCTTGGCAATAAGGTTTCCTGCACCCATCCCCCAACCCATTCTTCCTTTAGCTTTGATGATCCTGCATTAAGGTGACTCTTCTCCTAATCTGGCCCCTTTTGTTCTCTCTCTCTCTCTCTCTCTCTCTCTCTCTCTCTCTCTCTCTCTCTCAAGCATTGTTGCAGGCTCTGTCCTCAAACCTCTTTCCTCCTATCAGCATACCTTCTCTCATCATCAGTGATATTCTCTCCTGGGGTTCAAACATCACCTCTGTGCAGAGACTGCAGAATCCCTCTCTTAGTTTCCCAGGAGCTGTTTCTCATCACCTCTTTTTCTCTTCAGTCTCTTCTTTTTTCTTCCATTCTTCCCTTCCTCCTGTATCTCCTCCCTGAACCAAACTCTCAGCTGTCTGCTGGGCATCACCATTTGGCCAATCAACAACCTACACAATGCACTTTCTACCTCCCAACAAAGACCTCCTTCCCTCCCAAACCTCAGTCTTTTTTTTTCTTCTTTCCCCTAAGAAGGGCCTCATGATTTTCCTAGCCGTGCTCAGAAACTCAGTTACCTGGTACTTTACTTCTTTTATTCCTCCACATTCATCCAATATGGAGGTTCTGTTGTTTATTTCCTGACAAAATCTGTGGCATCTCCCACTCCCCAGTGACACAGCCTAAGTTCTTCTTACTTCTGAGAACCTGGTCTATGTCTTACAAAACCCAGCTCCTTGCATATCTCCAGTCTCTCCCCCAGCTTGTCTTACACCTGCTTCCATGGGAATCCTTCCTCAAGAGCATCTGGGAGCTTTCAAACCCCCAGGTGCCCAGGCTGCTCCCTGGTCCTATTCTATCAGAATCTCTGATTTGGCACCTGGGTGTCCACACTGTTTCTCTAAACTCTTGAGATGATTCCAGCGTGTGACACCAGCTGCCAACTTCAGCCTAAAGAGATAGCTAAGCAAGACCAAGCAACTAGGCCAGGGGTTCTCAGACGTTACTGTTTGTCAGGATCACTAAATCACAGACTGCTGGGCTGCACCCCTAGAGTTTCTGGGGAAAGGGGGAGAAAGGGGTGCTGAGGATTTGCAAGGTCCCAGGAGCTGCTGATGCTGCTGGTCTGGGGTGGGGGCAAACTTTGAGAACCACAGCACTAAGGAATCCTCTTAATTGGAGGCATATGAAGGTGCGTTCACTGAGAGGAAAACCACACTTCATTAAGTCTGGGTAGGCTAAGGCGTCCAAAGTAATACTCCAGCAAAGGGCTCTGGGAAGATAACCCAAATTACCAGATTGGCAGGAAGTCATGTCTTCTGTTCAGAGCCCTCTTGCGTCGCCAATCACTATGCCCACTATGCAAGGGCCTGAGTTAACCCCACTTTCATGTCTAGGGTGGGGCCGGGTGCCCAGCAGATGAAAATAAATAAATAAATAAATACATAAATACATAAATAAATAAATAAATAAATAAATAAATAAATAAGACTATGGATTGCTCCCCTGTGCTTTAGCAACTCAAATTCCTAAGGAATCTCCCAAGCTCATGACTTTATATTTCTAACTCTGTTTCTTTCTTTTCTTATCATCCTACCTATAGCTATCCACCTGCCTGGCTATCAGCATGTATGTATGTATGTATGTATGTATGTATGTGTGTGTATGTATGTCACTGTCTGTCTGTCTATCTATCTTAAAACAAAAATCCGTGGACTAGCCCTACACAGCTCTCACAAATGCAACGAAGACTGTGGATGTCAGCAAGGCTATCCTGAATTATCTCATTACTGGAAAGAATGCAGATGCTCCTTTTTCATTTCACTTAGGTCTTAAAGGTACTTCTGACCTGGCAGACAGATAAATCTGTATTCACCGCCTGACAGGGATCATTGTAAACTGCATTCCCACCCGAATTCTTGAGACGTCATCGTAAGAAAGGAAGCTGATGACCATGATCTGGAATGGGGTTTAGAAATCGTTTTCAGACCTGATTTTCTCCTACTTTCCTACGCATTTGTAGTAGAACCAGCTCTTGAGGTAATATTGTTTTTATGCTGAAAAGCAAAGTTTACCAGAGCTGTCTTGACTGTGAACACTTTATAATTATAAGAGAAGGACGAGTCTCTGAATTCTGAGGGGAGAAAAAAAAAAAAAGTGCTACAAGCTGTTCAGCTAATGGCACAAATGAGACTTAAGAGCCAAATGAAAGAGTAGAAATAGTGCGGGTCCTCATTGCTTGCTAAATTGGGGGAAAAAATCCGACAAAGCTAAACGAAACCAGCTCATCAGTCAGTCCTCACTCATATTCTAAAAGTCTGGATTAATCAGCAAGCGAGGGAAGAACGGAGCAGAGCCTCTGCCTCCCCTTCTTTGAAGCATGAGAGAATGAGCCGAACATTATAAGCCTCTCTGCCATCGCAGACCAACCGAGTTAAGCTCATTTCGGGTGGTTATAAAGATCCGTGCAGCAATTATTTAGAGGCTTGCACGCCCACCCTTTAATCAGGCTGGGGAAATGCACATGCTAGCTATTTTCTGGATATTTAGCAAGGAGGAAAAAGCAGGCATGATTCTAACGGCAATTCCTCTCCAACAGCTTGGAGTTGATGCTTCTCGGCTTCTCTCCCTACGCTCTTTGAGGTGAATCAGAGAGCCATCTACAAAAATATCCATAACGGTCTTGAGAGGTTGCTAATGGGGACCCGCTTTGCATCCCAGCTCTGACTCTCTTCCGAAAATTATCACCGATGCAGCTTCTGCGATTCTCCCAGGGAGCAGCCTCTTTCCTTCCATGTTATGCCAGGCTGTGTCTCGATGCCTTTCAGTAAAGGCACATTTTCACCATAGTATTGGGTTTTAGATTGTTAATGTTTTCTTTCTCTTCCTAGAGGAGAGATTCAGAATTTGAGTCTTTTTTGTATCGCCCACATCATCTAGCACAGGCTCAAAAATATTCACTGAATGAATGCATGTCTGAACGAACAGTACATGTCGCATATTTGGGTTAGGAGCTCCATAGTTCAACCATGAGCTCTCCTAATTCTCTGACTTCCCTTCATAATGCATGGTATGCAGACAGGGACCCCACCCTTGCAGCCATCCCCCGTCCTTGCCTGGATCTGGACACAGCAGCATGCCAGCCTTTGCATCAGCATTTCAAGCTTTCCCTGAAGGCACCACGTGCTTTCACATTGCCATGCCTTTGCCCTTGCTGTTGGCATGTCCTGCATCCCCATCTGCCCACCCCAGCGGACCACTAATCATGATTTAGGATGTCAGTCCAGTGCCATCTCTGTACGCAGACCTTCCCCATCCTGCCCTGGCCCAGGTGGGGAGGGCGCGTGCCATTCTAGCACTGTGTTCCCATCGATCAGAACACTCCACCTGCTGGATCCCAGTCATCGGCTTCCTTTGGTTGTCCCTAATGCCTCCCCTCACTCCACGCGGTCACTAACCAGATCAGAGTCTCCCAAAGGCCATGTGCCTGGTGGCAGTCATCTCTCACTGCATCTTGTCAGTAGGTGCTCAGTAAATATTTGTGGGATCGAAAGGAAGTGATGGTATCATTTGAAGGTGGTCAAAACTACCTGAAAGAGTCGTCAGATTCTCAAGCCTCTAAGAACATTATCGCAAAGAATCTTAAAAAGTGAGACTCAGGCTTTAAGCCCCAGACCAGCAGTGTCTGACGTCACCTGGGAACCCGGGAGAAATGCAAATTTTCAGGTCCCATCCCGGACCTACTGAACCAAAAATTCTGATACTGGGGCCCTGACTCTGTATCTTACAAGCTCTTGAGGTGATACCAGTGCTCGCTGCTGAGAACCTCTGCTTTGGGCAATTAGAAGCAATATTTTGGGAAGTCGTATATGGCAGTGGGAAGATCAGGGTCATTGGATTCAAGCAGCAATGGCTCAGATCCTAGCTGCGAGGCCTGGATGGATAAATATGTGGATGGGGTCAAGTTAGCGAAATGCTGCGAGGCTCATTTGCTTCATCAGGATGCCAATGAAGATTCGTCTCAAAAATACTCAGGAGAAAAAGAAGGAGAAGGGGGAGGAACAATGCTGTTTGGGCAGATAACTTTAAGAAATAAGGCCTCTAGTCTTCTCTTGGAGAGTCTCCATTCACATAAGCATATTAAAGGCTCTGAGAAGTCTTACTTTTTCTTTCCAAACTTTGTTTGACCCAGTCTTTCCCAAGTTTGGTTCCTTCCTTCCTTCCTTCCTTCCTTCTTTTCTTTTTTTGGGGGTGGGGTAGAGTGGGGAAGTGGTGAAGAGAAGGCTACCCCTTAGCTTCTGGTTATATAGGAGGAAAAAGTAAAAGGAATGTTTTGATCTTATATTTAGTTTTAGATTGTTTATTTTTTAATTGGAGTTTGGGAAGAAAAATGACCTTAAGAATTGCCTTATAGCAAAAAAAAAAAAAAAAAAAAAGAATTGCCTTATAGCAATATATTGAATATTTGGAAAATACAAATAATTATTTGGCAATCACACAACAGGTATTTACTGAGCACATACTAAGTGTCAAATGCTCTCTTGGATGTTGAGGATAGGGAAAGAGGAGAAGAGAGCAAATGTGGACTGCTGAGGCCCTTCTGAGGAAATGATATTTGAGCCAAGTGCATGAGTAGGTGAGCCATGGGGAAATATGGGGAAAGATATGGGCAGATGGGACAAGAAGCACAGGGTTGTCAAGGGAGAGAGCTTGGTGTTCTGAAGAATGCAGAACATCCAGTGTTGCTGCACAGTAAGGAGAAGAAATGGGACTGGAACGAGATAAGGTTGAGTGTTAGAATCTGGCCAAATCACGTCATGTTAGCCACAATAAATACTCTGGATTTTATTCGAACATGCTGCTTTGGCCTGACTTTTTTACCCATGAGAATGTTTCCCTATATTCTGTATCTTCATTGGTGAAACACAGAAACTTCAAAGACCAAGAAAACCAAGTATTTTCCCTCTATCCACCCACCAATCCATCCATTCTTCCACTCACTCATCCACCCATTTACCCATTTATCCATCCATCCATCCATCAATCCATCATCCAGCCATCCATTCACCTATTCATTCAATAGTCATTTCTGTCTTCTGACATGCCAGGCACTATGCTTAGCAGGTAAAAAAAAAAAAGAAAAAAAAAAAGAAAAAAGATATACAGATAAATAAGACAAAGCTTCCACTTTCGAGGAATTTATTATATAGTAAAGTACGTACAGTGTGGAACAGGCCTGGCAGAAACATAAATGATTATGCTTGTTTCACTGAGCTACCTTGCTATATTGCTCAGGGAGTCAATGTGCATTCTGGGACTAAATCTTTGGATGGAAAGAAGCACCTCAGAGGTCTGATTACTTACTGCACACGATGTATTCTTTTACCACATTCAGAAGCATGCTAAACATAATTGTTTGGAACTTGAATTTGTGTGGAGCACAGAAACTAGGGTAATAACAACTCATTGATGAGACGTTAAACTCAGTTCCTCTGTCACCCACAAGACCTACTCTTTTGGAGGGGTTGACCCTGTACTTGAATGATTATCCTACTACATACTTTGGAAAGCCATTGGAAAGAGTTTCCTTTATTTCATTAACCAATATTTTCTTTCCCTTCTAACACTTTCTTGCAATGCCTCTTTAAAAAACTGTTTCCTGTGGCAAAGGAAAGGAAGAAAAATACTAGCAGCGAAGCATATGCTAAGGTAATTTAAGAGTTGTGATAAGCCAAAAGGAAAAGATAAACAGCCCCCAGAAACCCACCAAGTTAAAGAGGTTCTTCCTTTTTAAAGAAGTCTAATTGGACACAGTAGGGGTCTTGATCAGTGTGCCTAGTTGTTTTATGAGTAGAGTTTTCTACTACAATGTAGGAAGTTAAAATGTGCGTTCAGCTTCTCTGAAATTGTTTTTCTCATGTCTGTCATGAAACCTGGAACTGGTATGACCAATTTTGCAGGGAGTAGGGCCATGGTAATAATGTACGAACCCCTGAACCTGAGTATGTGAATAGTTTTTATAATCTGCCAACTGTCTGGCCCCTGTAGCTACTGAGTTCCCATCCCATTTTGAATTTCTCCTGCGATTATCACATCAGTGAACTCTGAGCAGCCTAATGCCAATTGTTTATGGGAGGTGCTGATAAAGAGTAAAAAGGCAGCAAGAGAAGAAGAAACCCAGCAAAGAGGGAATGCTCTGAAGTGCCTCTCGTGCGAAACCTCAGAGATAATCTTCAGTTGAATGAAGGAATCTGGACAGAGGTTCTGAGTTCTATGGGGTAGAGAGCTTGACTCCACTGCCCACGTGGTGTGTCATCACTGTTCATAAACAAATATACAGTGGTACCTCGGTTTTCGAACTTAATCTGTTCCGGAAGACCGTTCAAGTTCTAAAACGTTCGAAAACCGAGGCATAGTTTCCCCATAGAATATAATGCAAATGGATTCATCCATTCCAGACCTTTAAAATCAACCCCTAAAACTGCAAATTTAACATGAATTTTACCGTCTAATAGATACCATAGATCCATAAAATTTACGGCGTTCGTAAACCGAAATGTTCGTCAATGGAAACGTTCGAAAACTGAGGTACCGCTGTAATGACAACTTTCACGTCTGCTTCTCACTGCGCAAAGGAGAGGCATCCCTCCCGCCCCTACACACATTATCTTGAAGTATAATTATCCCTGTGTTATAAATGGTGAAACTAACACATAGAGAAGTTAATTAAAGAACTTGCCCAAGGTAACAAGAGTCCAAATGGAAAAGGGAATAAGGCAGACTTTGAAGCTCTGAAGAGAGGGTTTTTCAGAACTGTGATGGAGGCAAAATAAGGGCTTGGTTTCCTTTTCTCTGCTGAGGGAATATTTCTCAAACCCTGTGACCTTGCAATGGTAACAGGTTTTGAAAATGGAAACGCTCCCTCTCCCAAGTAGCTGCACAACGGCTTTTGGAGGGCACACGCTGTCCCGCAGAATCTTTCTCCATGTGATCTTCTGCCCCCTGACAAGGCCTGGTCCACCCCTGGTTCTTCACCTCAGGAGGGAAAACCACTTCTGGGCAGAGGCCCCTTTGAAGCTTGGTTGCATTGCAATGTGGGAATGTTTCTTAGGAGATCAACTTAATTTGATCCAGGTTATTTGAAACATGCAACTCTGGGCATGGATGTGAGCTGGGCACATATCTTCCACACATTTATAAAGAAATATATTTGGCTTTTGTGAAGGTACGTGCTAGTTTTCCTCTATTCTGGGAAATCGTTTTTCAGATTTAATGTTCCTGAAAGTAGGACTTTACGATTAATGTGTATGTTTAATAGGACATTATTTTCCTGCCATGAAATGTTGTAATTAAGTCCATACCGTGCTTATCATCAATGTCATCTTACATTCAATACATCAAATTTATTTATTTCCATCCCAAGCCCTTTTCAGAAAGGACTTGAGGTATCTTACGACCCAACACAATCAAATATCAACAGAAATGTACTCAGCAGAGGAAGTTCCACTTTGTAAAAGTTTGAATCTTTTCCAAAGCAGGCTAGAGTTAAATCAAACCCTAGCAGCCTCTGGGTTATTTTGAAAGAGGCGTCTCATCCTGATCCCGTGCTGTTATGAGGCCATGGGCAAGTCAGGGCCAGCCGTCTTAGAGCTGCAGAGCTCATCAATGTCAGACAGAACGCCAGGAGGAAGCCGGGGGAGGTGATCTGGCATGAGGACAGGCCCTTCCAGCCCAGGCAATGCCTAGCACCTGTGACATGAGGGCTATGCCCTGGGTATTTCACCACATTGTTTGGGCAGCGCATGGCTTCTGTGTAGCTAATATCAGAGCCAGACGCGAGACGACCTTCTATGTTATATCCTCCCATATCAAAACAACAACAACAACAACAACAACAACAAACAAGATATTGGAGCTTGAATTCTTTTTCTTATAGCTGCCTTAGCACTGACATTAGCAACCATCATAAAACTCAGCTATGTTAGAAGAGTATTTGGTCCAGGCTCCGTAAAACGCACCTAACCTTTCCATGGCCCATGGAGGCTCTTCTTCCTCTTAACTGTATGTGCTTGATGGTAAGTTCAACTAGGGAAGCATAGAAATCCAGAGTATTAGTGCAAAGGAAACAAAGAATGTGGGCCTCAGCAGTTATCATCTTACTCGGTGAAAACAAACAAACAAACAAAACTCATCATCGAAAGTAGAGGTGATATAATAGCTGACATGTTGTTTAAAAAGCTACTGGCAGCGTAGGGAAAACGAAGGGAAATCAGTTAAGAAAGTAGAATTATATTTTGAGGGGTGGTGGTGTAAGAATTCTATTAATACAGTGTGTTAAAACAAAGCAATAGTTTGCAGCACATATTGATGTGTTTTTATGTACCAGAAAATGAAAAAGAAATAAACAATGAGTTAATACACGTGAACTGGTAGACAAAGTCCTACAAAACACTGGCACCTGGGAGAAAATAATAAAAGGAGACCTTGGTGGTGGAAATTTTGAGACCATCAGACACTAAATACTGCCCATTGATAAGTCACTTGAGGTTTCCGACCCTCAAATGTCTTATGTATTAAGTGGCGATAATAATACTCTTTATATCCTCCTCACCACATGGTAGTAATGGGGGTTTTAAATAAATAATGCACACGATAGTGTTTTCTAAAGGCAAAAACGGTATTCCAACAGGGAGATAATTATTAATGACAATGATGGTGGCTATCTCCATCGTCGTTGTCATCAATGATAATAAGCGAGGTGACTGTAACTACAAGTTCAATTTCCTACAGTGTCCAGGAGAACCCCAGGCAGGAGTTAACGGAAAATGCCTGCCCCACGTAAAATGGCAGCAGCCTCTACTTGCCATGATGCAATAGAGGATGATGCTAGATTTGTTGTTATTTTAAGAAAGACAGAGTTATGAATGTTGATATAAAAATCTCCTGAGTTTTAAAAAAATGTTGTTACCTAAATAAAAACATTTAAAAAGATACCGGCAAGGACAAATCAGACAGATTTGCAAGCTCATTTGTCCAAGGGACAGATTTTGCAACCTCTGAGATAATGTACATGAGCTTGTTCTGTGAAAGAGAAAATGTTATACAAACAAAACACAAGGGATCAGGATTATTATTTAATATCATCACCACCACCACCATCACCACCAATCCAGGAAGGAGCAACAGTCTTAGTTTCCCATCTTTGGGTGGGAAAAGTTGTTTCTATGCTTTTAAAGAGAGGTGACAGACTCGGCAACTGAAGACATCCTCCGAAGTAGAGTAAATGTGTTGTGCTTGATTCTTGTTCTTTTCTTAGAATTGTGACATTTGCAAATTGGAAGAGACCTTTCAAAACACCTGGCCCCGATTTTTCCCAACACTATAGAACAAAAAAATGGAGGGTCCAAGAGGAGAACTGACTGCTCAGGTAACACAGGGACTCCCGGCAGAATTAGTACTCAGATTCTGATTCTCCGGCCCCCACTGTCTCCAGGGCTCTTTCCTCGCTTCACAGATTCTTTTTATCTCATGAACCCTTTCAGCAATTTGAGATCAATAATGAGAGGCAGCAAAGGCCAAATCTGCCCAGTGTAATATGACTTTTTTCCCTTCCTGTGAATTATTTTCACAACCAATCCTCAGTCTCTCATATTCTAACCAGTTTTCTGTCTTTAAGAGAGGGTGCACAGGTTAGCAAAAGAAATCATAAAACCAGTATCCTAACATTTAAATAGGTGGTGTTCCATCCAATCTCTTCCCATTTTGTAAAGCAAATTGCTTGACCTGAGAGAGAAGAACCCAGCAGAAATAGGGGTGGGGTCATAAGCTGGTAAAGATCACAGTTCCTTTATGGCAGCAACAAAATCACTGATAGAAACGTATCAAAGAGAACAGTTACTGCAGAGAGAGTAACATGTAAAGCAATATCTTAGGCAGGCAGAGTGAAACGGGGGTGGGTAATGGTAAGGTGCCCCACCGAGATGGAAAAGGTCATTGAGATGAAAATAACCTTGGGAACTTGGAAAGAGTGCTCCATTACCACAGACAGGAAGAAAATACAGTACCCAATCAGATGGAACAGACTGAATTGCGATTGCAGTCAAGTGTGAATGCCACAGAATGCATCGGAACTATTTGGGGAGCTGGCATCAGGGAATATGAGCCCTGTCCCCACCCCTTGGTCCATGGTGGGATATAAGCAAAGTTCAAAAGCAGGATTTTGTAAGGTCATAACTTACAGAAATGCATCTTTGTACATCCTCAGTGGGGGTGGGAAAATGTGATAAAGATACATCAGGGGTCTTTTTGCAGAGGGCACTGCCTGTTCCTCTGAGGTGTTAAAAATTTGCTACGCCATGAGCTTCATTTTTTTTTTTTTTAGGCAAGGGGATGCAAAGTCTGCCTTTGGAGTGGAAGAAGGAAAAAAAAAAAGAACGATTGATCATTGCCTTTACTGTTAGCTTTCCATGGTTGAGTGTTCCCTGATAGAATTGGTTCAACTCCAAGATGCTGTCTTAGAAACAATTATTGTTTTCCACTAAAATACAACTCTAGCAGAAAACATTAATTTAAGTGATAACTGCCAAACTGCTTCAGTATCAAGAATGTGTGTGTTCTCTCATCTTTGGATTTACAAGCACCAGAAAGGAATGAGGATTAAAAAAAAACCAACCAAAACCCAAAAAACAAACAAACAAACAAACAAACAAAACAACAAAAAAAATACACACAAAAAAAAACACCCAGAAAACCCAGAAATAATAAAACAAAAGATTTGACAGAAAATGACAGAAGATAGGGCTGGGATTGGCCCGGAGACATTAGGGGAAAGGATGACATAGCACTCTTCTCTTCTCCACGGGGGATACATTCTAAGACCCTTAAGTGGAGGCCTAAAACCTCAGATAATACCAAATCCTATATATGCTACATTTTTCCCTATACATACATTCTTATGATAAAGTTTAATTTACAAATTAGGCACAGTAAGAGATTGACAACAGTAACTCATCATAAAATACACAACAATATACTGTAATAACAGTTAGTTGAATGTGGTTTCTTTCTCAGATATCTTCTTACTCTTCTTTTTGCGATGCTGTGAGGTGGTACAGTGCCTACGTGATGCAATGGAGTGAGGCAGCCTTAGGCTCCTCTAAGGGAGACTTGAACACATGCGCTGCTATATCGGGGCCGTTGATCTGATCACTGGCAGGGCTACTAAGTGACTAAGGGGCGGGGAGCTTATACAGCGTGGAGGTGTCGACAAAGGGATGCTTCTCCTCCTGGGTGGGAAGGTGCACACTTTCATCTCGCTACTCAGAACAGCGCATAACTTAAAACTGATGAATTGTTTATTTCTGGAATTTTCCAGTAATATTTTCAGACCATGGTTGACCATGAGAAACTGAAACCATGGAAAGTGAAACCTTGGCTAAGGGGGGAATCTGGCCCTGGAATTTTGAAGTGCCACATGAAAGAGCTGTTCTATACTTTACTAGTCTATTTAGATTCCAGCGTTTACATATTAACGATGTTAGGTTTCTTGGTTTGTTTCTGGCTTTGTTTGCCGTCCACACTGTACTACTCCATCTGCCAGAAATGCCTTCATCCTTCCTTACGTCTTCTACTATAGACTGAGGAAAACAGCTTGTGAGCCGGGGTCTGTCCCCACTGCATCCTGGGACCATCTGCACACCTCTCCTCCCTCCTCTGACTTCATTCACTCTTTATTTGCTCATTCACCTGCTATTTATTGAGCCTCTGCTCTGTGCTAGGCGCCCTGCCTGCTAAACTCATAGAGCAAAATGGGACATAAGGGAGCTAACGGTTCTTGTCTTCAAAAAGTTTAAGTCAACTGTTGAATGGAGTCCAATGGTGAGTTCAGTAACAGAGGAGACATGGGAGCTAAAGAAAGAATAACCCCGATTAGGGAGAACAGAAAGGATTGTGGGAGAAAACAGTACCATGTGCAAAGACTCCAAGGCACAAATGTGGCGCATTCAGGAACTGTGTATAGAGTGGGGTGAATGATGAGAGACGGAGACAGAAAAGACCTTTTGTGATATGCTAAAAGGTGCAGACTATAGCTAGGAAGTGTGGGGGTCCCACGGAAGAATTTTAAGCAGCAGACTTGTTCACATATGCATTTTATGGAAATTCTGCTAATTGAATTGTAAGAACAGATAAGATTAGAAGACAAAAAAAAAAAACTAAAAGAAAAAAGAATCAATTAGAAGCAATTAGATCTCCAGGCCAAAGATACTAGTAATTTGAGCTAGGGTTGTGGTAACAGGAATATAAAACTATTTCAGAGTCAAACTTGATAGGGTTTGGCAATTTATTCTAAGTAGAATGGGGGAATAGGAAGGATGGTTTCCAGGCTTCTGGCTTGAGCAACTGACTGATGGTAGATAGGAGCACAGGCTGAGATGAGGAAAGCCAGAGAAGAAGAATTAAATGGAAGAATATATTTCGGATTAAGTGTGTTGAGTTTCATTTCAGAACTCTTGTTTTGGGATTGTGTATTAGATATCGTAGTTAAAATACCCAGGGACATTTAGATATATTGGGTAAAAGATATGACTTGGAGAAATGGACATCGGGGCCATAAACCCATAGATAGTAATTTTAGTTATGCATGTAGATGATTGCCCATGGCAGAGTGCATAAACAATAAAGCAAAGGGGGCTTGGGTTTTAACTTTTAGATATCCTGGCATTTAAGGGATAAACTGAAGGAGGCATTCACAGGAAGGCAAAGGTGGCCAGAAACATAGGAATGAATGAGAAGAACGCCGAACAGTAGATGCTAAAGGGAAAGGGCATTTCAAGGAGGAAGGAGCAGGGAAGGGAAGTGTGAGATGTGATGAAAAATGTTTACTAAATTTAGCAAATAGGAGGAGGTTATTTGTGCATGTAGTACAAATAGTTACCAAGTAAGAAAGGTAACAGGTTGCAGAGTGTGTGGGGAGTGGAAACAGAGAGAGAGAGAGAGAGAGAGAGAGAGAGAGAGAGAGAGGATAGGAAAGCTCTTTCGAGAAATGCTTCTGTAAATAAGAGGAATATTCGGTTGATGCAGAAGTAATTGCGGTTTAAAAGGTTAAAAATAATTGCAAAAAATGAAATTACTTTTGCACCAACCTAATAATTCCCTATGTATTTAAATCCCGTTGGTAAAGATCCTCCAGAGAAGGGATACTTAATACAGGGAGAATATAGGACCAGATGGGATCAAGAACATAACAGGGAGAGAGGAGGGATGATGCTTTCTTCATTGTAACAGAAACAAGAAGGAGGCCTTGAACTTTACTCCTACACTCAATGTCCAGTAGCTCTGCCCACTTCGTGTTCCATTGGAGGCTGCTGGCGGTTGAAGGCCTAACCCCTGGTACCTGTGAAGGTGGCCTTATTTGGAAATCGGCTCTTTGCAGATATAATTAACATGAGGTTATAGGGGGTTAGGGTGAGCCCTACATCCAATGATTGGTGTCCTTATAAGGAGAGAGAGATGGGGAGACCCAGAGAAGCACCCAGTGAGAAGATGGCCACATGGAGATGGACACAGAGATTGGAGACAGGCTGCTATAACCAAGGAATGCCAGGATTGCCAGCATCCACCGGAAGAGAGGAGAGGCAGGGAAGGATTCTTCCCTAGAGTCTTTGGAGGGAGCATGGAACTGCCAACACCTTAATTTTGGACTCCTAACCTCTAAAACTATAGGAGAATACAGGTCTATTGTTGTAAGCCGCCCAGTTTGTGGTAGAGTGTAATGGCAGCCCAAGGAAATGCATACATATGGTAAGGCCATGCATTCCCTAGGCTGGTTCCCTAGGTTATGGCTGCTGTCTCAAAGGCAGCATCAACTCAGGAGAGCACTTACTAAAAAGAAGGAAGCAAAATACATTCCTTAATCCCAAGGGAGACTGTACATTAGACAAACATGCATTTCTTCTCATGCTCTACGTGCGTTTTCTGCTCTTTGTAACAGCGAGCCAGCTCGTATCCGTGATCACAGATGATCTCAGATCTGAAAACGTTACAAAGACAGTCAACAGGCCCAAGTTGGAATACATCCACCTTTTTGTTGCCCTACTCTACCACTGCTTTTTTTAAAAAAGCTAGATCAATAAGGATGTCTCGAACACATCTCAACTTGCACCAAGTGCTAAATGATACAAAAAGACCAAAGAAATGACCCTGATCTTTAAGTGGTGACAATTTGATGTTGACACAAGTGACTTATATGCATGAACTACCAAGAGAATATTACAAATCAGAATGTAATGAGGTGCTAAATTGAATCAGGCAGATGCTAAGACTGTGTGCAATTCTGACTCTGCCTCTGTTTGGGCAGAGTGGTTTGGGAAAGCTTTGGGGAAAAGATGAGACCTGTGCTTAGATGGCTACTGGCTTAGTAATGAGGAAGAACGGTAGTTACAGTATCTTCTCCGTCTCGTGCCATCTTAAGCCGAGGATTTTTCAACAAGGCTGGGGGCTGGGTTGGGATAAAGAGCTAAAGCCCTAACAACTCCACAGGGCTCCCAAATCAACAGGATCAGATACAGACAAATCTACAGATTCCACGAAAATGCTCCAGTGCCTGCCCACTGAAGTTCATACACCTGGTGTCATCTCAAACACATAGCTCCTAATTACTACATATTTTTTGAATGAAATATGTCGGAGAATATTAAACAGCTACCATTTGGGGTTCTAACATTGTCTGACCTGTTCCACATGCCCAATCTCTTGTACTTTATTTTTTCCATCAAAATAAAAAAATGCACATAGTTTAAAGAATGAAATAGCTATACAACGTTTGGTTCAAAAATAGCAATCCTTTTCTATCACCAACTTCTTCCTTCTCAGAGGCAGCCACATCTACCTTTTTTTAGCTGACTATTTTGGTTTTTATCTCCAGGTCTATAAATAATACACTTTGCTGCTGCTTTTTCCCGTATTTTCCATTTTAGGCATTACCTAGTAACTTCTCACTATAGAAGATGCAGATCTGGCCCTTTCCTCGCCCTGCCCAGTCCACACAGGTACCTCTTCCATTTCCTTCTCCTCCGGATAGAAGGCTCAGATGGTGACTCAGTGCTTACACGTCACATGGCCATGCAAGTGCTACTCAGAGCTGAGCCATGTGATACATGATGACTATTTTTCATTTCTTGAATATATATACAGAGGGTGGCAAAAAATGTATACACATTTTTAGCAAGGAAAACTGTATTAAAATTGTAATACTCACTATATACCAGTAACAGCAGACAAATATATGTAACGTTTGATTTCTGCAATTACAAGAGGTGCTCAAAGTGGTTACCATCAGCGTCCAGACACGTCTGATTGTGGTGAACTATTGCTTGGGCAACGTTGACCAATGTCCACTTGTATACATTTTTTTGGCACCCCTGGTATGCGTGTGTATGTGTATGTGTGTATGTGTATGTGTGCATGTGTGTGTGCTTATTTTTCTGGAGTTGTCTTTTTAAAAATTTCCTGAAGTTTCTATGTACTTATCACTCAGGAGAATGATTTCTTTGGGTCAAGTCCCCATTGTACTATGTATGCTGGGCAAGTTCCTTAACCTCTATGTGCCACAGTTTTCCCATCTGTAAAACAGGTGCGATAATAGGCCCAACCCACAGTGTAATGGTGTCAACGTCTCTAGCCACAGCACCACCCAGAGCACACGGTGGTCCAACAAAGTTGGGTTTATTATCTCATTGCGAGGAGGGAGGAGACACACACTGAAGAGCCATGGGTGCTTCCGTGAAGGGTATTGAAAGGGCTGTGTTAGGTGGCTTTAGGTATGGCTCGAGGAAGCAGTTCCCTCTGCCTTTGCTTCTGTCAGCTTTGGGATAGCTCTAGGATCTGGTATCCATATCTGTTATGTATAGGAAGGGCTGATTAGAAGAAACTAAAACTGTCATTGGTAAAGAAAGAACAGCTACACATTTTAGCCTGGAGAGGGGGACCGCGTGCATTTTTGTGCTTGGGACAGTAACCTTGCTTTGGTCTAGGTTTTGGCAAGATCATGAGGTGGCCTTGTTTTCATTTTATCTTACTTCGCTCCAGTCACAGAGTGGCCTTGCTGAGCATTAGGATTCTACAGGAGTGTTTATATCCAAGGGGAGAACACCATGACATAGCTGAGAATGCTAACCCAGCTCCTAGCAGCACCAATCCTGAGGGGTCAGTGTCAGGCCAGATCCCAGAGTCAAGGGCTGCTTTTGTCTTTCTCAGTGTTGAGGATTTAATGCGTTGCCATGTGTAAAAACCAGTAGGACAATGGCCACCACAGAATAAGCCCTTAAAATATTTGTTATGTGACACTAAAAGCATAGCAAATAAAAATAAAAATAGGTAAGTTGGACAACAATAAAATGAAAAACTTTTGCACATCAAAGAACACTCAAGAGACAAAAGGCAACCACCAGTGTGGGAGAAAATATTTGAAATCCTATTTCTAATAAGTGACTGATAATGTATATAAAGAACTCCTACAACTCAACAGCAACAACAAACAGCTTGAGTAAAAAGGTGGACAAAGGACCTGCATAGACAATTCTTCTCCAAAGAAGACATACAAATGACCAATAAGCACATGAAAAGATGCTCAACATCACTAACCATCGGAAAATGCAAATCAAAATCACAACACTATACCATATCACATGCATTAGGATGGCTACTATAAAAACAAACACACAAACAAACAAAAATCAGAAAATAAATGTTAGCAAGGATGTAGAGAAATTGGAGCCCTTTTACTTTGCTGGTGGAAAGGTAAAACAATGCAGCCACTGTGGAAAACAGTATAGCAAGCCCTCCAAAAATTAAGCATAGAATTACTGTATGATCCAGCGATTCCACTTCTGGGTATACACCCCAAAAGAAGTCAGAGCAGGTACTCAAACAGATGTTCGTACAACAATGTTTATAGCAGCATTATTCATAATAGCCAAAAGCTGGGAACAACCCAAGTGTCCACTGATGGATGAATACACAAAAAAATGTGGTATATAAACACACAAAAATGTCATTCCACCTTAAAAAGGAAAGAAATTCTGACATATGCTATAATATGGATGAATCTCGAAGACGTTACACTAAGCGAAATAAGCCAGTCACAAAAGGACACATTTCACATGATTCCACTTATATGAGTAGTCAAATTCATAGAGACAGCAAACAAAATGATGTTTGCCAGGGGCTGGGGAAAAGGGGGATGGGGCGTTAGTGTTTAATGGGGACAGGGCTTCTGCTGGAGAAGATTAGAATGTTCTGGAGATGGATGGTAGTGACGGCTGCACAACAATGCGAATGTGCTGGACACTTAAAACTGGTAAATTTCCTGTTAACCACATTTGACCTCATTAAATCTTTGTTAAATTAAAATGTAAATAATATCAAACCTGATCTCTGCACCAACTGTCTAAACTCCTTTGAAGACAGTTAGATGCATCAGAATGTCATTTAATATTCCTAACAACTTGAGGAGTTGGAGACTTTCAGTCCTGTTTTACAGATGAAAAAACTGAGACACAGATTAAGGACGCTGTTCAAGATCATAGTGTCAGAAAGTGGCGATGTTTTGAATTCAAAAAATACGTATGTCAGAGTTCCCACTTTTAAGATATAGTTATTTTTAATTATTATTTTTGGGAGGCGTCTAAGAGGTATGCCAGGGGCTGGGGCTATAAATTCTGTTCAACCTGCCCATTGTTGGTAAAATAAATCTATTTTTTCATTCCACAGATGACTGAGACATGTCTAACAAGGGACTGAAGCCACATTTTAAAATGGCTACTGAAGATTATTCAGAAGCGGGTTAGAGTTCATTGCAGTCTTTAAAGGAATTTGGGAGAAGCTGAAGTTCTGGGTAAAAACTGTTAGGTCAGGAAACGGTTAAGACGTCACACAGCGCCCCCAGGACATCTTTTGGTATGTACCAAGAAGCGCAGCACAGAGATGGAGAGGTGGAATGTACACAATGCTTATCGACCCTGGGAATTTTGTCAATAGCAAGGTTATTTGCTGAGTAGGAGCAGTTCTGTGCCATGTGTCACTTCCGTGCTGCACATTGCCTAAGGAATTACCTGTCCATCTCGCTTGTGTGCTCACGTGGACTGTGGTGCAGAAGCCTGGTCCCAAGCCAGCTGGACTGGAAATTGCTGGACCTACAACCAGGGTGTGTGTTTGTGTGGGGGGTGGGCAAGGAGACACAAAGGAAAAGAAGAAGGGGTCCGCTCTCTGTCGGCTCCACTGTGGGGCCCGTTAGCAGTGGCCAGAGAGTCCTGACAATGATCAACTCCCAATTCTCAGGATGGAGACCTTTTTTAGGAGGCTCTCTAGGAGCCTGGGGCAGTGTTGGGGGGGGGGGGGCTATGCTTTTTTCTGCCTCCTGCTGGGACTGCCTTCAACATTTTCAAGTAAGTGGCACAGGACCCCAGACCATGCTTCTCAACTTCACACGGAAACTTCTAGGAGCTGCTTTGCGTAGCTGTGTAGGTCTCAGTTTTGTCAATGGCCTAGAGGGTGGAGTGAAACCCACACTGTCCAGGAAGAGGGACTGGGGGGCCTGTGAATCTTGGGAGTTTGGTCCAGCTGGATGCAAGGAACTTACAAGCACTGAGTGTTAGAGCAAGAAGGGAAGTGTAGAGACATTTTTGGCCAATGACAAACCTTCACAAGGAAGAGAACTGAGCCCAGGATGTTTGAATGACTTGCCCAAGATCACGCTGTGAAGCAGAGACCAAGTACAGAAAACCCAACTTCCCTTTTAGAGCTTTCCTGTTACATCCATGCTTCCCAAATCTATCAGACCATAAGAATGACCTGAAGGGAGTAGTGAAAATACAATTCCTTACCCTCCCCCTGGCCCCCCGAATTTATCTGTATTTAACCAGGATTTCAGGGGAAGAGTCTGGAGATCTGTGTGCTTTCTAAGCTGTGGAGGTGAAGAGTATTTCGTAAGGCCATAGTACTTTTTTTCAAACTTGTAACCAATGCCTCTTAACATAATGTTTTCATTGTCTTCTGTATACTTTGATAAGCCACACAAATATTTTAGAGGTTAACATTGAACAGAGGGGTGAGGAGAAAAGTCTCTGGAATCGGGAAGGTTGGGTTTGAAACCCAGGTCCTTCACCTCCCAGCTTTGTGACTTGGGGCAAGTTACTTGTCTCCGTATGCCCCCGTTACTCATCACTAAAATGGGCATAAAGGTAATTCTTGCTGCACTGGGATGTGGTCGTGTTGAATAAAAATAAATGAAGTAAGGTGCATAAAGTGCTTAGCGTAACAGCTAGCATGGAGGGAGGAGAAGGGCCGGCGGCTGAGAGCCAAGCCCCACGTGGCTCTGCCTTTGGGGCAGAGGGCTGTCTCTGTGCCCTCCACAGCCTTAAGGCAGCTCCCTGGCCTAGCCTGCACTGCCTGGTGGGCTGGGAACCACTCTGGTGAGGAGGCAGCCAGTGCTAAATACCACCTGGGTGCCAGGTCACTCTGCACCTGTGACCGAGACATCCAAGCTGCCCAGGAAAGAACTGGGAACCAAGTGGCTCACGCGCAAAACAAATCCGACTTGGGAAAGGGAATAGTGTTGGGCCTTGATGTCCTGAGCTCCAAATCAGGAGTGAAAATAAAGTCCATCCCGGACAGGTGCAGCCTCCTTTAGCTGGGGCCCCACCGAGGGTTCTCTGCATTGGCCCTGCCACGACTTGTCATGATGGGTATAAACAGTGTTTTCAAAATCTTCTCGCTTACAGGTGAACTACGAAGTTCTAACGCATCTGAAAACAGACAAGTCAGGTATCGGTATATTGAACATAATTTCTGAAATAAGTATAGTCCCCAAGTTGGGACATGCTCTGCTCTCCTTCCCCATCATTATCCACTTTTCCATCATACATGATAAAAGCAGTAAGTTAATAAAATGAAGGCAGTTACTAAAGATATGAGTTAACGCATGTATTTACTAAATACTTATTGAGCACCGACTTTGGATCTGATGCCAGGAAGCCTGCCCGGGAGGTCTCTGCACGATGGAGTGAAGCTGAGAGGCGAAAGGAAGGCCTAGAACGAGTGGACTATGAAGTTAAAATGCAGTACAGTAGAAGAGGTCGAATGAGATGCCGCCCAAGGTATAGTGACTTAAAAAAAACCCAGTCCATATTATCGCATAGTACAATCATCAATGTACAGAACAACTGCTGCGCGCTCTTTAGGACATCCTAAACTAAATTAAATTCCAGTGGGAATAGTCTGCTTAAGAAGGCGAGAAAGTTGATAACATATTAGAGGAAAAAACATCTTCCCCTAACCTAAAATATGCAAACAAAAGAAGTTTCATTCATTAAAAAAAAAAAAAATCTATAGACCCTGTACTTTCTCATCCAAGTCCAGCCCCATGGATGGAGGAGGGTGGGGGCGATGAGTGAGGCTGTCTGGGAATGGCACTTTAGTTTTCATGAGAGGATATCAATTCTAACCTCTCTATGGCTGTCAAGACACATTTGTAACATAGAACATCTGCTTTTCAGGTGGTGACTATAACCTCAACGTTGGCTAATTCCCGTAAAAATTGAGCCGTGAGCAATGATATTTAAGGTCTATTGTCTACGGGACATGCAGTTTTATGTGGTCCTTCATAGGATGAAGGTTTATCTATAGATCAAGTTTTGTCCTTGGGCTGTGCAATGTTTGGGTATTTGTAGAATTTTTTTTTGAAAACTGGAAATGCTTTCTATGGCTTATGTGGAGGGAGGTTATAAGAAAATTGGACAGGAAATTCTTTACCGCATGTATTTACCAATGTGTTACTGAGAATTCAGTCATCTGGAAAGCACGTCTTATTTCCTTTAAGAGAAATTTCTTTGTGGCCTCACTACGATGATTCACAGTACTTCCCTGAAGCAGTTGATTTGCCTTTATCTCCTGGAGGTTGTGGATCTTGTTTTTTCTCTGTTTCCCTTCTTGCTTTGGTTTCTAGGAAGCTTAGAATGAAGTGTTCTGTTCATCTTATATAATGAAACAGGACTTTACAGAGAGTGCCAAAAAAATGTATACGCCTTTTAAGAAAGGAAAAAAAACAACTGTATTAATATTGTAATACTCAATATATACTGATAACATAAGATGAATACAAGTCATGTATATACATTTTTTTGGCACTCTGTGTACATGAGCCTATATGTATGCTTTCCCCTCTGGAGTTTTCCTTTAGACTTTTTGTATCATCTAGTTACAGTTTTCTAGTTGTTGTCTTTTTTAATTTTCATACGTTTTCACAAATTATGGGGGAGTTGTAAGAAAAGGGATGAATGAATGAATGCACGAAGCTCTTTTGCCTTATGATGCAGATAAATAAGACAATCATTAAATTAGCTAGGCAACTGAAGTTTTAGACTACTCTAGGCAACCCAAATCTTGCTGGTTTTGATGTACTATTTTCATTAGAACTTACCAAAGCATTACCTTTTTAAAAAGGGCCAACGCACCTCTACTGTGATCTGTTACAAACTGAGACTCTCCCCCTGGGACAGGCCTGTTGCCACATAGGATGGACTGAAAGGTCCTGGGCAGAGGTATCTCGGTTACATTTCTTCTGTGTAGTTTGATGTTACTAATGAATGTTCCAGCCCCCTTTATTCAAACTTTTAGGTAAACGAAAGCTCAACATGTTATGGGAGGGGAGGTGAGCCAATGCTTCCGATTGCAATGTGGCTTAGGGTATATTTTCTGCCTCAGGCACTGAGAGCAAAGAGGACATCCTGTCCTGATTGGGAAGGTAGTCTTATCATTCTTAGATCTGCAGGAGCCTCCATTAACTGTCATTCAGATCCAGATTTTTTTTTTTTCCAGATGAGTTATTTCATAAGGTTTGAAATGATGCTTCTAGATACATCACTCCAGAAACAGCATCTGGAGTGAACCTGGCCTGGCCGAAGGCAGAACACAGGATGGAGCCATTTACTGGAGCTTAGCTATCTGGAAAAAAATGCTTCAGGGAAAGAGAAAAGTCACTCTTCTGAGTGTACCTAGCTGTACCTGGGTATCTGCTCTACTGGCATTGATTGAAGGTTACAGCAATTTGGCTTCAAAGGTGTCGAGGTTTTCGTACCATCCACTAAAGCAGGGGTGTCCAAACTTTTTTCAACGTTTTTTACCAAGGGCCATATGTGGTAAAATACACAAACAACCAGGCCACTTACTCGAGGTGAAGTACGTATTGCCTCACCTGGTTTATTTAAGTAAAGTAAATATATTTTTGGAATTTGCTGCGGGCCAATTAAAAATGGATTGCGGGCCGCAGTTGGTCTGTGGGCCACAGTTTGGACACCTCTGCACTAAAGAATGCACCACAGTCGTAGAAAATAATGACTGTCAAGCCATAAAAGTAAAGTTTTGTTGTTGCTTCGAGGAGCTTTTTGTGTTGTCAAAAACATTTTAGTTGTATAGTTTATGTCTTGTTTGTGTCTGTAGAACAAAGGCTCTTGGGCAGGAAATGTGTGCAGTGTCTCTCCTAATGACAGGCTTCACTAATGTCAGGTAATAACAGCTATGATAAGAGGATCGCAGGAAATAATTTTTCACCGTCACGTATGGGCTGAGTGTGTTAGAAGGGGTTTTATTTCACCTAAGACCAAACTGATACTGCACCGTCAGAACACAAGGTCATTGCCAAGAGACTAACTGAAAAAAAGTCAGTGTAATTAACCAGCCAAACATAACACCACCCATCACATGGTCACTTTGTTTGTGCCGCGGCACCCACTGAGAAATCCAGCCCCTTTCATCAAACTCAATTCAGAACACCCAGGCACAGCCCTGCACTTTGTGTCTTCTGTGTCAAACTCTATTTTCAATCCTTTATGTCAAATTTAAATTCACAGCCACTGCATTCAGATCTTGATAGAATCCTCAATTTGCCCTTGACCCCAAATCCATTCCACAAGACACACACACACACACACACACACACACACACACACACACGTGAGTGCATACATATTTGAACTTGATCTGCGCTCACTATAGCTAAGCCAAAGTCTAGAATTTTGAATGACTGCTGCTTCTTGGCTGGAGCTTTAAGCTCTCATATACGTATCCTCTGAAAACAAGGGTTTTGTACAATTGGGTCTTCACCCCTGAGGTGAGGTAATCATATCAGCACAGCTCTTGTTGGGATGAAAATGGACCCTCAAATTTTCTGTGGTATTTTCCCGTTATTGAAGCTTAAATCTCTATCAAGCTTACGTGCGCTGAACAAATTGGTGTGAGTGATGAAAAATGGATCAGTTCGCCTCTGAACATATAGACCGGTTCTGTCCAAAATGAGGTCTTGATTAGGCATAAAGCCAAAAAAAAGGCCCTGTCAACAACTTACAATGTGATACAATATCCCGAAGAAAAGATATCACTCATAGCATTACCACTAAGAAAACATTCTAGACAGCTCTGAGATGTGAACTGACCTCTCTTATGGAAACCGTCTTTGCTTGGGCATCCATACATGCATAAAATGATAGAGTTTTTAAAAGCTCACTTTCTCCCTAATAATTGTCTGTTTTTAAAAAGCTATCAGCAGGTGTGCCTCATTTCAAAAGCCTCTTGTCCTTCATAATACAATATTCCTCATGATTACATAGTATGAAATAAAAAACAGCAACGCATAAGTGAGGATCGTTCAATTAAACGCAACAGAATCTCTGCAGCACAAAAAACCCCACCAAAAAAACCAAAAAACCGGTTCTGTAGCTGAAACAAGGTTCTGACGAAAGAAAAAAGGGAATAGATCTCCACATATTTTTAATTACATAGAATTTCCTCAAACATGATTTTTCATAATATATTCCATTAAGTTAACATCATATTTGAAGAAAGAGCATTTTCCGATTTCATTTTAAGCCTGATTTTGAGCAATTACAGTGTCATTGTTCTGCGGTAGAAAGGTTGAATTCATTTACTGTGTGGTTATGCTAGTTATGATTGATGTCTCTTCTCCAAATGATAAACCAATCACCCCAATGATGTAATGTCATTTTAAGAGTGCCATAATCACATTTCTCTCAAACTAGAAGCTCTGATGAGTTCTAATAAAGATTTATGGTAGATTAAAGGCCTTCATAATATCAACAATGGATTGCTCATTTGATGAGAGATTTGATTAGGTAATTTTTTTGAAAAAGAATATGAGTTTACTAAATATATCAGGCCTGGCTTTGAAGAGGGGCATGGGCCATCATAAGTAGCAGTCCATCATTCCATCTCCAGAATGAATCATCTTAAATGTATTTAGGAATTCCTCTCTAATTGTAGACGTTGAGGCCAGTGGTAGCATACACTCATGGATGGAGCTAAAACACAAGCTCATCAAAGAACAGCCTTGGCATGGAAATCTCTGTACTACTTTTGATGGGATATGTTAATGAACACCATGGGTGGCCAATTCAGAATATAACTCCAAAGCCTTTGCGTCAGGAGCAATTAATTTCTTCAGATGTCTCCTCTTGGGCCATGGGTACTTAACCTTAGATACTGCCCACTCCTATGTTCATATGTGTTCTGAACATATCACCAACAGGAGAAATGAAAATAAGGCAGATGATGGCTGGCCCTGATGCAATTTCACCAGATTTAGAGGTTGGGAGCTGAGGCAGTAGCCACAAAATCCTCAAAAATGGGACAGAACTCCAGGAGCAGGCCCTCTGCTCTGTGAATGTGAAAGCTACAATGAGAACTGGGGATTTCGAGACCATGTTTATCATGGTACCCCACGATCATCTTGCTAAATTCAAGTAAAGTGACATGAGTGGAGGGTTATAGGAGAGGCCACCATCTCCAAACCCTTTAGACTTGGAAAGACCTTCAGTAGTCATATCAAGGGGACACAATCTAGTAGCATAACAATTTAAACTAGTAAGGAGGAAAAGTCAGAAGGCAACCATCAAAAACAAGAGATGTGAGATGCACACAAACTGGGCACATGAGGGTGCCCAGGGTCACTTGGCTACGGCCAGAATAACAGTAATCCAAAATGCAGCATTCCCTTGTCCCTCTGCATTTTACCTTGGAGACCTGTATGTTCTCATGTGCAGCAGTGGGCAAATTCCTTCCACCGAAGGAGGCCCAAACCCCATTCAGATAAGCAAAGCCTTATCTGAGACCTTCAGCAAAGGTATCCTGGAGCTGCAATGCTACAAAATGACAAATATATTTTGCCTTAGTGCTCCCCACACCACCTTCTCCCCAGCCCGTGTTTCAAAGTTGTCATTTTGCTGGAGTCGCGACATTGTCAAGCACACAGCACCACACATTCAGACACCACAGTTTTCCTTACCACTGCTGGAGGCTTGCTGGGGACCTGAGCATGCTCTGAGCAGGTATGAATTGGGGGAGAATTCCTCATCAGGGTTGGTGTCCATGATTTGATGGGAGGTATTGCTGTCTAGCAATGGCATCTGGCAGCTAACTGGTGGAGGATTATGGGAGCTAGGCAGCTGAGCAGATGGGAGGAGGCTAGACGAGGATGTAGGTGGAATGGGACGACCTGGGAAAGAGGACAGAGGGGTGAAAGGTCAGTAATGAATGTCATGAGAGCAACCAGAGCAAGTTACACTGAAACCACCTGACGATACAAATATCTTAAAATAAAAATTAAAAAGAAAATGTTCCCGATGTATTTGTTGAGTGGTTTGATGTTTCTCCAAATGTGTAAATTCTTACTACATGTAGTTGCATGTTTGCGAAAGCCCTCATGAGCAGAAATGTCCCTCTACACAGCTGATGTGGAATCAGCCTGGAAAACGAAAACTTCTTTCTCTCTCTTCTGCTGCCATTCCAAGCTAACTCCATATCACCTCTCACCGAACTGTCTGTCTCCTTGCTGGTCTCCCTGCTTCCACACACCCGTCTACTCCCCACTGTCCCCATCCTTTCTCTGTAGCCAGAACGATATATTAAAGAAAGAAATCAGACTACATCACTCTCCTGCTTGACACTCTCCAGTGGCTTCCCATTGCACGTAGAAAGAAACTTCTTACGACGACCTCTGTGTCTCGCTTACCCTGGCACTAGCTGTCTCTCCTAGAGGCCACCTCTGACAGTGGCCTTTACCACTCTCTGCTTGGCACCTCATTCTCCAGCCACAGTGGCCATCTTTACGTCTGCGGCTGGAACAGGCCATGCCATTCCATCGTCACAGTCTTTATGTTTCCCATTCCCTCTACATGGAACATTCTCCCCCATTCATCACCTCACTGATTTCACAATTCTGCTTCTTCTCTTCATTCAGTTTGTCCCTGTTTGTCTTCTTGACAGTTGTCCCCCTGTCTTCTCTATTTATCCTATCTGTCCTACTAATTAGCCTGTTTAAATATTTTCAGAGCCCTCATTACTATCTGAAGGTGCACTTTTACTTACTCTATTCACTCCTGCATCCTCAGTGTCTTCCTAACAAATAACAGTTCTCGAATGAATACATCAGGTAGGCTAACACCAACTTAATTAGTTTGGGTTAGAAGTGGAGGAGAGGTGGAAAGGGTGACACATCTGCATCCCAAAGAACTGGCCATCGCCCCACTATCACCACCATGAGATTCTTTTTTTGAACCAATGGGGGGGATTCCTACAAAGAGAAACAGCCACTCCAGGACATGAAGAGGAACAGCTAGGCTGGCAGGAGGTGGGCAGTGACAGGGAGCTGCTTTTGGGTCAAGGAGTTCTCCCACACAGAAGGCGGCGGCATCTTTTCATGTGGCAGGGAGCTCCTGGCAGCCAATAGCTGTGTGAGGATAATGGCCATGTGTACTTTCACCTGAGTCACCCTTCCATCTTGGGGTCCTTGCAAGTGCTTGCCTGCTGGTATGTTCATTTGGGAAGCTCAGAAAAAAGAGCCAAGAGGAACAGCCTACAGGATATGCCCTAAAGCTGGGGGTGCGGAGGGAAAGTAAAGTGCTGAGAAAGCAAACAAAAGAATCAGGTTTGAGATTCAACTCAGGCAACAAATGCTTGAGTGACAAGAAATATTGTTTTTTCCCTGCTTTTAGATGTACTGCATATGTGGGGATATTTTCAGGCACCTCAAATGGATGCCACTTTTTGTCATTGCTTTACGAGTATAATTGCATTTCCTGATCTATTCCTTAGTGCAGGGGTGTCCAAACTTTTTTCAACATTTTTTACCAAAGGCCATATGCGGTAAAATACACAAACAGCCGGTCCATTCACTCGAGGTGAAGAACGTATTGCCTCACCTGGCTTATTTAAGTAAACTAAATATATTTTTGGAATTTGCTGCAGGCCAATTAACAATGGATTGCGGACCGCAGTTGGCCCGCGGGCCGCAGTTTTGACACCCCTGCCTTAGTGCATTAAATGATACTGATAGATCAGTTTGGTTCAATATAACACACGAGTGCCTCTTATGTGCCCTCTGAGACACCGAGGATACCGAAATAAGTGAGGCCTCATTCCTGCCCTGAGAGAGCTCATAGTATAGTGGGGGAGGCAGACAGGTAACTATGTCAATTCTGAACATGATAAACAGCAGGATGGTGGCCTGTAAGGACATGGTACTGTGAGGGTTGAGAAAATGACACTTGGTCCAGCCTGGCCAGGTAGAGGTAGGGGTGGAGAGTCCAGCGAGGATTCCTGGGAAAGATGATGCCTGAGCAATCTTCAAAAGAAGAGAAAGGGAACTTCGGGTGAGAGGAAACCCGATAAACAATAGCACAGAGGCGTCAAATCACTAGGCTATTACTCTTCTGAGGGTGGGAGTGGAAGAAAAGACAGGAGATAAGATACTCCTAAACCTTAAATGTTAGAAGCTCCTGCCCAATAACACAACTGAAGAAGAGTCAACCCTGAAACAAATCAATGGATAAATGGAATTTGATTTGAAAAGCTCAATTTGTTCACAGCTGCTTGGGAGCCGTATTAGGCACGACGTATTTGCCAGATAATCTGGCAAGGGTAGACTGAACACATCAGAGTTTCATCAGAATCAGTACTCACATTTAATCAATACCTTCTCCCATAGGTCTCTCTCTAATAATAATAACAATCATTATTATTATGTTAATTGCTATTGTTTTGTGCAATGACTATCTGCCACTCACTGTGTTAGCCGGTTTACATTATTATCTCATCTGATTCTCAAAACAACCCTATGAGGTTAAAATTATTCCAATCTCCATTTCATAGATGAGGAACCTGAAACACAGAGAGGTGAGATGGCATAGCTAGCAAATGACAGGGGCCAGCCGTCAAACTCAGGTTTTCCCAAATCCACCCCCTAACCTCTCTGCAGTGTTCGCCCTAACAGCAAGGTGACAAAAGAGGAAAAAGGTGACATACAAAAAGGGAGGTGATTTATAGGAAGTCATGTCCCAGTTTCCATCTCCCAATCCCAAGACAATTTCAAGATTTCAAATAAGATACATCTCTTTGAATAACCATTGCTAGCAGCTATCATCTGGCAGAGCTCAAAGCTCTCCTCGTAATTTTGCTATGAAGTTCAAAGTGGCTCCTACATAGCAATGTTACTCTCCTCCTTCTTCAAGGCTCCTGAATGTGGAGGTGTCCCCACCAGGGCAGTGGAAAATCGATGTTGATGTCCACTGAGCAGCAAGGCTCTGGTAGGGACAGATTTCCACTCACAATCAGTAGGCTTTCAAGTTTGTATTGAGGCATATCTGAGACTGCATGTTGGAGAACAAGAATGGCTGGAAGCCAATTTTTAAATTCCTCTGAGGGACTGAGGTGGAACTGAAGTTCAAGTGCAATTTTCCAGGAGCCTGATATGATAGTGGCTGTGAAATCACTCTTTATATGAACTTTGTGAAATTTTGTTCAGCATGAATTCATCTCCTATAGTACCGACAGAACTGCTTTTTAATTTATATAAACACAGACAGTGGACGAGTAGTCATAACACAATGAAAGCACTGGGGTTACTTCGGTGTACTGAAATACACATCGCAGAATTGTCGGATTCCTGTTACTTTAAATCCATGCTTCGCTAGCTCCTTAAACTCTGCTTGCTGGTATCTAACATGACTTGGGAAATTTCTCAGTCCCTAGATCTGCCCCCAATCAAATTGATGCTGTTCTCTATTTGCTATGTTATTTGCTAATTTTGTTCACTTATGCTACATTTCCCCCCCTGACTATTCCAACTGACAGAGACCATCTGTACAGACACAAACAGGTTCCAAAGTACAGGGGAGAAAGCTGGAACTTATACAGGCTCACTTCATAGACCATGGTTTCTTACTAAAATACCTAGTGTGGGATGGGCATGTAACCAGGGACCTTGCACTACCTGGTTCCTACTTTTTACACTATAGAAGACCCCTGACCCCCAAACTATTGATGAAGTTACATTTTGAATGGGTATAGAGTCCCTGGAAAATATATGAAACACCAAGTTTAACTGATCGATTAAAAATCAAGATGAAACATGCAAAGGCAGCAATATGCCATTCATTAAACTCATATGGTCTTGTGTATGTGTGGGTGTATATGTGTGTCTGTGTTTTCCAAGATCCCCATGTAAATCAAAGTCTAATGAGTCATCTCTGTGATTGGATTCCCCGCGACCTTAAAAATGGGGACTAATTCAAATGTTTCTAATTTATCTGTTTTCAAATGACTAAGGTTGTGTGCTAGTTTCAAATCATGAAATTTTCCTGATTAAAACACCAATAGCCAGACAAAGGAGGTCCACGCTGATAGACAGGTAGTGGCTTTTTGGAATGCTGTGTTGAGAAGGGTTCCAAAGACACCCTGGGTTCAGTGAGACACAGTGCCATCATCAATTAGAAAATTCATGGACCAGGAGTGGGTGAAAGGTAGCAGATGCACAGCGCTTATTTGCCAGCCATGCTCCAGGTCTTCATTCATCATCTGCCTCAGCCGTACCTGAAAACTTTATCCTACACCATCTGTGCTTGAAGTCACATCGCTCTAACTCCCATTGTCTCAATTACAGCACCATTTTCCCCCTTAAACTGATTTCGATCTAGATTTAGTTCTCCCACCCAAGATTAAAAGGCTACAATCTTTTCTCCATCCCCAAAGCAGGAAATATTATCCATGAAATTGCTGCTCTGCCCAACTGTTGTTAACCTATCCCCTAATTTATGATAGAGGCCATGTTGCAAAGCAAGTCCCCAAATTCACTGAAAACAACTGGTTCCTTTTTCATTCAAAAGATAAACGGCAGGCAGATATTTAGCGTGTTCTGTGTAGACGATGCATAATTGATCGATGCAATGACAGGGAGTCAGGATACTTGGTAGAGCAGAGAGACGTGATCAAGAGACAGTTTAAAAAACAAAAACAAAAAATACAAAGAAACAGTACCAGGAGTCATTAAATCTGAAATAGTAAGTTCAATGACCTTGTTACCACTTATATGTATGTAATCTTGCTTTGTGCTAAGAACTGAGCTAAGACCTTACATTTATTTTTCTCTTTTAGTTTTTACAACTGTTCTGTGAACAAAGTATTAGCAGCATCCCCATTTTACTGGTGAAGAAACTGAGGCTGAGATGGACTAACTTCCCCAGCACTGCACTGCTGGCAAGCAGCAGAACTGGCTGGGATTTGAATCCCGGCTGCCTGACTTCAAAATCCAAGTCTTGAATGGTTTATTGTACTACTTCTTGCATTAGACAAGAGTGATTGTTAAACAATGAATGAGTCAGGAACCCCAAACTCATCAGTCCTCTTCTAGAACGTACCATAGAGGCCATCTGAGGTAATTCACCACGGGGAGAAACACGGCCCCTCCAAGAAACAGCGACAGTGACCACGCCAACAGAATAAATGACTTGTAAAGAGAGGAAGCCATTCTTTTTTTCTTTTTTAAATTTTATTGGGGAACAGTGTGTTTCTCCGGGACCCATCAGCTCTAAGTCATTGTCCTTCAATCAAGTTGTGGAGGGTGCAGCTCAGCTCCAAGTCCCGTTGCCGTTTTCAGTCTTTAGTTGCAGGGGGCGCAGCCCACCATCCCATGCGGGAATTGAACCAGCAACGTTGTTGTTGAGAGCTCACGCTCTAACCAACTCAGCCATCCGGCTGCCAGAGAAAGCCATTCTTGGGTCAAAAACTGGAAGTCCTTTGCAGCTTCGTAAGTTCAAGGACTTATGAAAATACGACTTCTGAATTAAAATTGAGTACAGCAAAGCACCATCATAGGCAAGTCAGTTGGTTGGAAGATTTAAATAATTTTCCTAAGGACATATCCCAATGCTTGCTGTTTATACAGACGTCTGATTAAATTATTCAGCCCCCAACCCCAATGCTTGGGGTTGTGAAGCCACTATTTTTGAAAGTGTTAAAAAGTGAGGTATATGAATATATGTGTAAATAGAAATAATTTTAAAACCTGAGATATTGCCCTCCTTTTGTTTGTAATCAATGAATTGTTTAGGAATATGGCCCCACTTGCTCTCGAGTTCCAGGAGAACATCGCTAAGGCAAGTACATCAGATTTTCCAAGTTCTGCCTAGTTTTGCACGTGGAGCTTGCAGACGGCTGTGTGATGGGACGTTCTTCCTCAAGTTATGATGGCTTCAGTGAGGCCCTGGGGTGTGGCTGCCATGGCTACCACCACGAAAGGCACAAGGTCCCCTGACAACTCTCGCTGGACTCCCAGCCTCCAGCTGAAAGGAACATGGTCGAAGCCGCTGGGCGTCTGCAGCCTATTTTATGTGCTAAGTATCAGACTCAGGGATTTTATGTATGCCCCTGCCACCAGGATCCCAATAACACTGTTTAGAGACTCGGGGGTGTTAAAAGCACCCCCAAGGGGCAGAGCCGAGATCTGAACTCAGGTGTGTAAACTGCTCCCACTGCAACGGGCTATTTCTAAACCTGGAGTTGCCTCACACTCCAGTTCACCTGCTCACCAGCGTCACCATCTAATCAATCCATCCCATTTTCAATTTCGACTCTGCCTCAAATGAAACGCTGGTCTCCAGCGGATGTGAGCATCTAACTGTCTTTTGCAAATCTTTATTTCTGCCCTCACACCTGCAGAGTTTCTCTGTACTCTGCAGCCCGTTCCCAACTTTTTGGCCTCCCTGATCATGATCTGTTCTCCAAAGCCCCGGTGAGGAATGGAGCGGGTGCCATCTTTGGAGCGCAGATGACTGAGCCCTGCCACTTCCGGTGTGAGTTTGAGCAACTTACTTGCCCTCTCTGGTCCTCTCTGATAAGAACCCCGACTTCACATTCTGTCGTGATAATATACGGAAGGCCCCTAAAACTGTGTTTAACACATAGTAGGTATGAGGGACCCAGAAGAAGATAATGAACCTTGTATCTTATTGGTTCCAGTTGTTCCACATGCATCTTCTTTTCAATATATGAATCAATTTATTCTCCACCCCACCCTCTTTTTCTTTTTTTTTCTTTAAGCCAGCTTGAGTCGGTTTTTGTCACTTTGAACCAAAAGCGTCCTATCTAAAACTGGTCAACAAGCCCATGTGAGAAAACGACTCAGCCAGGGCCATACACTTGGGAGACCTGGAAATAGGTTCCAGGTCTTCTGCCTCCAGAATTATGAAATTGTCATGTTCTGTTAGCTGACGCTCTCCATGTTGAAGCATGAGAAATCAAACATGTGGGGTCCCAGAGAAACCATGTATGGTGGGAGATATCTAGTCTATTTATAAGAATACTGTGGGCATTAAGACTGGGAGAGTGACGCAGGCAGATGGCTGTCTACTTGCTGTCAATCAATCATGCACTAGAGTAGCATTCTGTCCCCAGCGCTGGGGAGAAACTCAGCTCACCTCCCAGCAGGCACTGGGCCTTCCATGCACCACAGTGATTGGGGAGGATGAGAGGGACTCAATTTCTTACCTACATCTTACATTTTAAAAAGAGAACAGAGCCAGTCGTTTTCAATTATAATTGTAGGATGCAAAACGACCTCAGTGAATAGAGCAGCTTAAAATTATAGACATAGATTATATATATTTATAGTTTACATTGATACCATATTATATGCATGTTCATATTCCCTGTAGCAGGCTGCTTGTATTTAAGCAGCTGGGCTAGATCAGTCATTCTCAACAGGGGGCAATTTTCCTCTTGAGGGGACATTTGGTTGTCATATTTGCTAAACATCCTACAATGCACGGAAGTCTCCCACAACAAAGAATTTCCAGCCCCAAATGTCAGTACTGCGGAGGTTCAAAAACCCTGGGTCAGCATGTGTAATGGCTTTAGATTAGTATACTTTATGTTACACGGTCAATTTTTAAGTAGCTCCTTTTTCCAACTGATAACAGTTGGGCAGATATTAGAAGTGAAAAATTTGATACAGTCATCTCTTTCCTCCCATCCGGAAAACTTCAAGCAGATAAGCTTAAATTGCTCTTGGGGTACTTAAGTTAGAGATCAGGAAAAGTTTTTGAAACCGAGTCTAATTTGTCAATGATGGAATACCTTTCTCCACAGGAAGGAAAGACTTGTAAAGCAAGAGTGGAGCTGCCTTTATAGAGACCAGAGGAGAATGTTCCAACTTAGTTGTAGGTTATTGAACCTCACCTGAGGACTTTTCATGATGGCCTCTCTTGTCTTCTCAATGAGGCAATATCAGCCTAACTGGGTTTGCTCTATTCCATATCACCACATTTAGAGTTTTTATTTTCACAGTAGAAGACCTAGTTGCCCTCTTCACTCACACTTCACTGAACTCACTGAAGCCCAGTTAAGCATTTTCTTGAAAACAAATCGTTTTCTGATGGCCCTGGAACAACTCTCCTGATTTCACACCAGCTATTATACATAATTTACTGGAAGAATGGCCGGCTGTTGGTCTTGCCCCAGCTAAAGGGCCTCTTTCAGGGGCTCAAGCATGAACTGTCTCCACAGTTTGGGGCTCTATGCATTTCAGTGTTCTTCCCAGATCTCACCGACACCTTGCTTGTTTACGTATCACATCTTCCCGGCAGCATTGCGCTTTGGAAGGTGTCAAATATAGATGAGGCTATAGATGGAAGGTAGAGTTTATTTTTGAAATTATATGATTTCTATAATTGCCTAATACTAAACCTTTCATATTCATAAGGTGAAATGCAGTGAGTCTTTACAGCTTCCCCTTGTGAGGACACAAATCCACTTTACCTGCAGTGACACAATGGTTTCCCTAAAGATAATGGATCCTCAAATACTTTCTATACAGAAACTCCTGCTTGCTTGGGGTTTCTACACATACCTTAATTATATCTCCCAGCTCTTTTAAGATGAGATGGTGTTATTATTTTGGTAACACAAAATACTAGTACATAGCTAGTACAACAGAGGCACTGCGCTCTTAGTTAACTGAAGTTTATATGGCTACATGTGGCTAGTGGTGCCCACACTGGACAATGTGTCTAGACAACGTTCTAGGCTCCTAATTGCTGGTATCACTCACTCCTGTGTTTCTCCCCTTCATACAAGAGCCAATGTATTTATGAATATACAGATTTGCTCATGCCATGCTTCCTCTTTCAACTCTCCCATGACTCCTGACTCTCTACATATAACAGTTGAAACTCTTACATGGCAATTAGCATTTGCCAGACCCCCTCCTTTCCTATATGCTAAGCACATCAAAGAAACCATACTGTTATCGGACATCTATCTTCCCCTCCTCATTTCCCTCCTGTGCATGGAAAGCGTTCCTTTCTCATTGGTAGTCTCAACCTCCTCCTGCAAACGTTCTCAAAGACTCAGCTCAAGTGTCACCTGCCACCTTCTTTAGAAATCTTTCCTGATCGCCCACCCACTGGACCCAGGGCATACTTCTACGAGTATCATTGGACTTGTAATGTATGGGCATATTTGTTTGTCTAAAGGTCTGGCTCATTCGTGAGACTATGAGTGACTGGATAGAGATTGTGGGTTATACACCTTTGTATTCTAGCACCCAGCCCAGAGCCTGTACACAATAAACAGCAATGGGATTGGTGGATTATCACTCCACCAATTTCTTTGATGTGCTTAGCATCTAGGGAAGGAGGGGGTCTGGCAAATGCTAATTGCCATGTAAGTGTTTCAACTGTATTATGTAGAGAGTCGGGAGTCATGGGAGAGTTGAAAGCAGAAGCATGGCATGAGCAAATCTGCATATTAATAAGTACACATAGATTCACTCCATAAACATCTTTTGGCTGCATGTAAAACACACATGGCGTTGACTTCACTTCTGGGTGCCATGGCTGTTTGTCTCAGGTTTTAGGTGTCTTTTAGTGTGTAAGTATCTTGCTGAGAAGAAGTGATTCTGATTTTCAATGTATGGGGTTTGTTCTGTTTTGTTTTTTTTCCTTTTAATCAAGTATTTAAGTCACTACTTCATCTGGTCTTCAAATGAAGACACAGCAATGTGTGACAACCATGGGGGAAAACTGTTAGATTTATTAAGAGACAATATGTCAGTCTCCAAGGTGGCATCTTCCTAAAGATTTCCCAGGGTGGTGGTGTTACCCCTCCCCCCCCCTTTTTTTTTCCTCAGCTGCTGACCTTATAACCTAACCCGTGTGTAAGATGTGATTCCACTCTAATTCTGAAAGCTTCCAGCCATCGGGAATTGCTTGGGAGATGTGCCCCAACACTATCCAGGAACACAAGACGAAAATGCCAAACTGTTCGGGCAATTCAGTCCCTTACAAAGTTGTATCTTTGAGCCGAGTAACACACAGAAAATTCCTTGGGCTCTTTCCTTGTTCTCCTGGAACCTATATTACACCCCCAAACAACTTTGCTGGGGATAGAACTGCTCGAGAAAGACATAAAGAAACGTAGAGCCAAACCAAAACTTAACTTGCAAAGGGCTTCCTTGGAAAACCTCTTCCACAGCACACGGGAATCATTTCTTACTGTTACATTCACTTCTTGGGTTCATGATACATGGAAATTACAATATCACCAATTGCTAAGATCTGTTGCATTCTTATGATGTAATCAGGCATTATTTCCAATCCCTTTACGTATATTTATATATTTAATCTTATAGCAATCCTTTGGGGTAGGTAATATTATCCCTATTTCAAGGATAGTAAAACTGACCTGAGATCGAGTAAGTTGGTTGGCAGGAAGAATTTGAGTCTGGATATTCTGTATCTAGAGCTCAAAGCACACTGCACAGGAAATGACAACAGAATTTAATTAACCTCTATAATGAAAAGAACCTGATGTGACAATATGATTGGTGTTGGAACCAGATTGAAGTTGGTTCTCCCACTGATTGGCTGGGTGACTTTTGGTAAGTCACCTAACTGTTCTGTGCTCAACTGTTTGATAAACAAGTATAAACATACTTTACTGATTATTGTGAGTAGTCAATGAAGCATTTCTATAAGTGTTGTGAAGTAAATAGTAAACATTATTATCAACCATAGAAAGGGTATGCGATAGGTGTCATAGTCCCCTCCCAAGATGTTTTGAGGAGTAAATAATAACATATATGGAAGTTACATGCAAATGGCAAAATGTGCTACACACAGTAATTATTTTCATTCTCATTATGGGAAGCTTTTGGTTTCAAAGTCTTTGTCTGCAGATAGCCCACCTTTCTCAACTGTAGTCTGTGTTTCGCTATGTGCTTTGGGGACAACAAAGATAAAACATGGGCTCTAGGTGGCATATGCTTGAACAATTTCATCTCTGCTGCCCACACTCACGGTGCCCCACCCAGAGGGGTCATGGATGAGGCACTAAAGATGAGATACCTTGGGAATCTAACCACCAATAACCAATAGATAAGCCTGAAAAGCTCCCCCTCAAAGATGTAGAAAGGTTTTGTTGAGACGAGAATAGAAAATGGAAACTAGACTGGCATGAGGGATAGTTTGTTAGAAGCCATGGATGCCCTTTGCATTCATTCATTGCTTCCCTGAAGAGTCATTTGAAAGTCACTGCCTTCTACCTACCCCCTCCCACTAGCAGTTAGAAAGAGTGGTGGAGTTAGGAGACCAGGGTTCCTTGCTGTGGCTGCCTAGATGCCAGCCAGTTGTCTGACTTACAGCAAACGTCTTACCTGTTGAGGACCAGGTCTCAGCTAACGCATGCGATTTTATTGCACTATCACATAGGTGCCAAGTATTTTAAAGAAATGTGATGATGCAGTCTCAGCCACCATGGAATCCACATTCCAGTGAAACAGACTAATAGTCAGTCACATTTTTTGAGCATTCTCAATATTCTATGCAGTCTGCTTAGCACATTTTCGGGTTTATAATTTATGTAATCCTTCCAACAATACTATCTGGACTGTTATTATCCCTATTTTATAGATGACGAAACTGAGGCTTGCAGAAATCAAAGGACTTGACAAAAGTCACCCAGTAAGTAATGGGCAAAGCCAAGATACTAATTCAGATCTCTGTGATTTAGGATTGTATGGTTACACAGACTTATTGCAACGTTTAGAGAGGTAAAGAGAGAAGAGTAATTTCAGCTAAGATAAGGCAGGAAGGCACTTTAGAAGGGGTAGCAGCAGGAGGGTGATGAAACAATCTTGGGTGAAGATCACAGGTGAGGTTGTGTCCTAGCAGAAATTCACAGCCCGACTTTGTACCTGCCCCATCTTCGCTAAGCCTGGCTTACTTTCTACACGAAAGTCAGAATGAATCTTCCCGTTTCTCTCCTTAGGCCCTGCAGAGGCAGGTGCCATAGGGTAGTGTTCACTGAAGGCTCGCTTAGAACACCCTCCAAGGCAAACTGTGCATCAATGCAGATAGCTGGAGACATCATAAAATAGGCTGAGAGGGGCAAGAGGAGCATTAAGGAAGAAGAGGAGAAGAATTAACTGCCTGGCTGGGAGAACGATAAACATGCCGACCATATACGAGGTCAGACAATTAAGTTCGGAAACACGTTGCAACGCTGTTGCTAACCTTTTGTGATATCAGAAGGATTATTCATTATGAATTTGTACCAATTGGACAAACAGCTAACCAAGTTTACTATTGGAAGTGCTGAAAAGGCTGCGTGAAAAAGTTGGATGACCTGAACTTTTCGCCAACAAACATGGATCTTGTCTCAGGACAATGCACCAGCTCACACAGCACTGTCTGTGAGGGAGTTTTTAGCCGGTAAACAAATCACTGTATTGGAACACCCTCCCTACTCACCTGATCTGGCCCCCAATGACTTCTTTCTTTACCTGAAGATAATGGAAATGTTGAAAGGAAGACATTTTGATGACATTCAGGACATCAAGGGTAATACGATGACAACTCTGATGGCCATTCCAGAAAAAGAGTTCCAAAATTGCTTTGAAGGGTGGACTAGGCGCTGGCATCAGTGCATAACTTCCCAAGGAGAATCCTTTGAAAGTGACCGTACTGATATTCAGTAATGAGGTATGTAGCACTTTTTCTGGGATGAGTTCGCAAACTTACTTGTTGGACCTCGTACCCCAGCCACTGGGCTACTCAGCCTCAGGACTGGGTGCAAAACGACTAATTTGTGTCTGAAATAGCACAGTGCTATGTAGAGGGAAAGATATTTGGAAGCGTTTCCATGATCTCCAGGCAGGCTCGTGGCCTATTGGATAAAGAAGGTCTTGGTTCAACTCCTGAGAAGTTTTCTGTGCAAACATGCGTGCACGCACACATTCTTCAATGGACCAGAGTCAGCAAAATCCATACGCACCCCCAGGGTACCACTGGCCAAGTCTCTATTTTCATAAATAATGCCTTTGTCACCTTTTACAAGCCTGTTTGGAGACCTGCAGTGCATCCTGGAGACAATTCAAAGGCCGTCTAATGAAAGCACCTCCACTGTCAGCAATGGTAACGCCACTTTAAAGGGTGTGAAATGTTGCTAAATGTGTCAGGAAACAATTAGATAACATAAGAACCATGTTTTCTCAGTGCACAGAGAAATACATTATGCAGGCAGGAGATACATGCAAAGTTTTCTGAGCTCCAGTATATTCAGCACTCTCCCTCTCTTTTTCTTTTTAATCCAACAGAGAAATTGTTTGGCAAGAGTAAGCCCTGTTTCAAATACTTGGAGAAGGGAGAAAAGCCTGCTTTGCCTCTGACTGCTGTCGCTTGAGCCTGTGCTATCAGGCTCAGCGAGATACAAACAGTCTTCCACTCAAATTAAATGTGTGGCCTCCTAATTAGCATTATAAATATAGGTTTCTCTGAGCCAGAGTTGATAAAATTACAGTGTTGGGCTGGAAAGGAATCAGCAGACCTCCCCTGCCCACACAATAGCTGCAGCGTTTGCATGGTCAGAACAGTGCCCCCAGAAGCCTGCCCCCATCTTCAGAGGTCAGCCTGGGAAGGAAGGTAAATGCCAGGCGGTCTGACATTAGGACGGCAGCCGGGCCCAGATGCAATCTGCTCTTTGCATGTGATAGTGTCAGGTTTGGCTCCTAAACTCTAGAGAGAACCGTTCTGACTGCAAAGCTTCTTTGAAGAGTTTTGTGATCTCTACCACCTCTGGGGTTCCAAATGGGGCCTCAAAACCATAGACAAGGGTTGAAGAAAATGGATTTTCCCCGTCTCCATCCGGCATTGCTCTCCGTGGTTCTGAAACATCACCGTGCACTAGGAAACACTTGTTTCTTTCCCCCCTCCAACTCTAAGATGCATCTGTCCATTGTCTGGGGGAATTTTGAATGAGGTGAAGGAACCAATGGAGGGGAGAGAGGAAAGGGGGGTGAATAAAAAGCTATGCGGGGACAGGCTACCCACTGAGTGATTGTCAGGGAGTGAAAAAAGGAAACTATTCACTTTGACATTACTTTCAGATAATCACAGTTGCCAAGAAAGAAACCACTGCTAACCAGGGCTGAAGGGCTGAAAGACTTAAGGTTGAGTGAGAAGCCTGCTTCTTGGGTGACGCAGTGATGGACAATTTGGGGCATGAGAAACAGGTTTGTGTGGGCTCCTGGCAAACCGCACCATGGTGGAAGCGATGTGACTGACCCATCAACATAGGCGGAAATGCTCAGGCTTGTTCTTTCCTTATGAAAACCTGCCCCATTGTACAGATGAAGACCACAGACAGCTGGGGGTAGCAGTTCACATTTGTTTCACAGTTCGTGTAGTTCTGCCACATTAGGTAAGACTTAGAAGCTGGGCCGAGGGTTGACCTGCTGCTCATCGTCATTGCTGTGTTTCTGTTCAGACCAGCTGTCTAGCTGCCTCGTGCTCTTTTTCTGAGATTAGTGAAATTCATAGATGATCTGGATAAAGAAAGCTATGGCTAAAGACAATTGAATGCCAGCTCTAGAAGGAATCTCTGATAGAATCTGGACCAACCATTTCACTTTGCTGATGACAAAATTGTGGTTCAGAGCGAGAGAGAGAGAGCGAGAATGAGAGACAGAGAGAGAGAAAAGCTTTTCCCAGACCACACAGCAAGTTAGTGACCTGAGTCCAAGGCTCTGTCCACTAAATTACACTACCCTTAATAATATTCAAGTTGAAGGACAAATACCAAAGTTCAAGTTAGGAGGAAGAAAATCTGGTTTCATCACAAATCACATTAATGGGCTACAATTCTATAATTCTAATGCAAAATGTATAAAACAGGTACCCCCCCCATCACTGATAAAAAGCCCAACATGTAAATTACACTCTTATTTCCCAAACACTGTTTTTTTGGAATACTGGGTATCTCAGGTATTCCATGTATCCCAGGAAAGAAAGGTGCTATGACCAAATGGCTTGTGCAGTATGACACAGTGTGAGAAGCCCAGGAAAAAGAGTCCCACTACACTATATGCTAGTGTGATCACATCTGGATGGATTGGGCCATCCCATTCTAGGCTGACATTTTCTTAAGAGACTACTTGAGAAACTGGATTTTCTCAGGGAAGGAAATTCAGACCGATGTGTGCGTTAGAAATCACTTAATAGATAAGAGGCCTCGCAGCTTTTGAGCCTGGAAAGAGGTAAGGGAAGTTGTAGCGATCCCCGAGTCATTGAGCCACGGCCCATGGAAGGAGAGATGCACTTTCGTGCATCGGTTCAGACGTCAGTTCTAGGGATGATGAAAAGTTAAAGGAGGCAGATGCAGCTCAATGCCCACTGCCTTCAGTTATGTCTTCATTTAACTTCTACCTAGTATTATGGTTCCTTAGGCACGTGCTTTATCGTTCTTCCTAGAGTGTTACCTATGCTTTCGTTCATTCAATACATATTTATCGAATCACTACTCCAATTCAGACTCTCTTCTAGGCTAGGGCACTGCTCTAGGTGGTGGTTGAATCTGCACTATAGGGTAATTCTTTTTAATCTTTCCAACTCTCAAAGCACCTAACAGAATATTTGCTCACAGAAAGTATTTAAGAAATATTTGACAAAATGGATGAATGTGCAAAGAGCTCTCTAACAACAGTTGCTGAGGAACTGGCATCCTTGTAAGCACTAAGCTCCCCAACACAGAGATGATTTAAGTATTCCTGAGCAGCCCCTGTCAGCAATGCCATCGAGACTGTTTTGGCATTCAGTAAGAAATAAGATGATAGGTCCTGTAAATTCAGCCCCAGCTCTAAATCCCATCATTTCGTGAACATTCTTGTCACTGTCCAATGGGGTGAAAGAGACAGAGGGTCATTGAGATGTCTCTCAAGTAAGCAATCTCTCCAGAGAGTCTCTCTGTAGCACAAGAAGTCAGACACACATTTGTCTTCCTGTCTTCTGCATATCTGAGAAAATTTAGTTCCCAGCTGAAAACTGAGACCCACATAGATTCATGCATCCTAAGAGGACTTAACTTTATTTAAAGGAAATATGTCACTGTGTTGAAGCTTCAGCTCAAACTAATTATAACAAGTGTAATATTTGGCCAACCTTAGTCTCATGATTCAACATTCCCGCTTGATCGGTTTCCAGAGCTAAATGGGAGCCTATAACCATTTGCAATGTAATAACACTCTTTGCTTTTATGACTGCTTTCATCTGTGGATCTCAAAGCATGGCACAAACAGTAATTAATGTTCACCTGGGAGGTAAGATGCATCGCTCGGCCTATTTGGCAAAGTGGGTGTGGGAAGGGGTGACCTGTCAATGTCCAGATAGGAACTGGGACGGTGGGCTCCCTCTTTCCACCTATTTTTCTTTTTAATTTTATGATACCAGTAAACCTACACATTGTTTGTTTAAGCAAAGAGTTGGCATATGTGTACTTAAACTAAAATAGTTTCTATCCCATGTGAGAGAAGTTGAAATAAATGATTGCATGGAAGATAAAAGGCCTACTAGGGGATTTCCATCAGAATTCCTAGAGTAGCCATCATAAAAAAATTTCGTGAACTCTTCTGCCTCCCTCCCTCCCTCCCTTCCATTTATTCAGCATTTGTTCTTTGAGTATCTAATACATGTTAGGCACTGTTCTGCGGGCTGGGGCTGTGAAGTGAAAAAAACAAAATCTTTGCCTTCTTGGAGTTTATAGCCTAGTGGGGAGAAAGAAAACCTAACAAATAATAATAATTTAAAAAACCCAACAAAAATGTATGTTTATAGGCACATATATAGAAATACATACATACATGTATACATGTCTATATGGGCTATAGGGAAAGACAGACACAAGGAAATAGGACTGGCAGGGTGGGGTTCAAGAGATGGGTGCCACTTCATACAAGGTCATCGGGGAAGCCCTCCCAGGTAAGATAACATTTGCAAAGGAACCTGAAGGAAGTGAGAGAAGGAAGTTTGCTGCTCTCTTGGGGGAAGTGCATTGCAGGCACAAGGGATTGCATGAATGCAGGCTCTGAGTTGGCTGCATCTTTGGCGCATTTCAGGAACAGCAAGCAGGTCAGTGAGCCTGGAATGTAATGAGAGATGGGGAAGAGGGAGACCTCCCAAGCCACTGAGAGGTCTTTGGCTTTCACTCTGAGTGAGATGGAACGCTGCTAGGGAGCTCTGGGGGAGGAGTGACAGGTCTGATGTACAGGTGAGCAGCTCCCTTTGGCTGCTTTGTTAAGAAGAAACCTAAGGAAGGCAAGGGCAGAAGCAGGGAGACCCCTTAGAAGGCAGTTGCAATAATCCAGGTCATAGATTATCGGGGCTTAGACTGGGGTGGTGGTGGTGGTAGTGACAAAAGTGACGAAGAGCGGGAGCGGGAGACATTTTTGAAGGCACAGCTAGCATGTTTTGCTCATGGGTTAATGTGGGTGTGAGAGAAAGAGAGGAATCAATAATAATTCAGTTCTCAGCCTGAATAAACATGGTTACAGAGGCATTTGTCCTATCACATTTACATATTTATGTTATGTGCTTGCTTTAGCACACAGCATAAGATGAAAGACAAAACTAAATCGAAACGCATTCAAATGTTTGAAAATGATGCTAATTGTTGCCTCGAAAACCCTTCTTAGGCAGACAGATAAATCAATCATGATTTTATTCACAATTTTACCAAATATATACATATATATACATATATGTCTCCCACAAATGGAGAGATACAAAAAGGGCTTTTAGATGTTCTGGAACAGAAGACAACTGATAAGGCTGACACCCATCTTTTATCCATCTTAAGGAAGTCTCATAAAACCTAAGCTGAAAAGTTGAACTTTTATCCTTGTCCATGCCAGATGAGCTACACGTGCCTCAGAGTTAAAATTTCTCAGCAAAAAAAAAAAAATTTCTCAGCAGACACAAGGATAGGAATGGTCCAGAAAATAAGCCATTTCCCCCCTGCACACTCATATTCACATGTGGTGCAGAGTAGTAAATTAATTTTGGTCCTGTTCTCTGATTTCTCCTTTAGCTTGACCTGATTTTCTTGCACGCCTCAGGCACAGTTAATTTGTAGGGAGGGGTATGTGTATATATTAGAGAATGAATATTTGGGCGTGCATGCAAGGGGATGAGGCTCTTTGCTGAAATATTAATATAGTGGCTTTTTATTATTATTTATAGGAGAACTATACGCTCAGGGCTTTTAAAATAGAAAGAAATGGAAGATAGATGATGTCAAGTTATTTTGTAGTGTTCATACCCTTTGGTTGATATATAAATAATACAAATGAAATGGTAAACAGCACGCAGGGTACAATTATTGAATAAAGAGAAATGTAGATTCAAAGCAGTACAAAGTTCCCAGTTGTTATCATGATAGGAACGTGGCTATTTATGTAAAGTGCCACGAATTTTCTGGGTATTTCTTTTTTAAAGTCTTATTTGAATTTTGCTGTAGTTGAGTTATCGCAAAACTGGAAGATGAATTTCTATCTATAAAGCTGAAAATGTAAAGCTTGGCTAGGAATGGGCCACAAATGTGCAACTTCCGTCAGCACAAAATAAGTGAAGAGTGAATTGTGATAGTTTACGGAATGAAACAGTGGCTTAACTAGTGCTGAGTGACCTGCCATTCTAGACAGGCATGCAGCATAATGATGGAGAACTGGTTTAAGATTTTTCCAGGAAAAATATGCCAAGTCCTGTAAAGAAAGGCAAACATTTTCCTTAAATCAGCAACAAAGGAACCATTGCCCCCAAATCACATTGGAACCATCTACTTAGAAATATGAGTGAAATTTCTTCTTCTCAAACGGAGCCTCGATTAAAATGCATGCGTCACCCCTGTCTTCTCCCATAGGGCGATGGAAGCTTGTTTATTTAAATTGGTTGGTTGTCTCCTGAGAGGTCTACCAGTGGAGTGACGCGAAAACTCATTAGTGCCATTTTATTTTTAAATTCCACAGAACAGCCTCAGACAGAGCACGATCACGTCTTACGTGCGCCCACTGTGGACCACTGTTTGCAGTAACCGTGCACCAGTAAATCATAACGACCATCACGCAAACAGAGCTTCCCATCCATCGTCTGACTTTCCTGCATCACTATGGGTAACAAGTCCAGTCCGTCATAACACCTGCTGTCAAATTTGACTTAAGGCAGGACGCATGTGTTCCTTTAGGTCTAATTCTGCAACTTCCTCAATTCTATGCGGAATACACACAACTTCAAATTCCATGCTAAAAGGAAATATAAAAGAGCCGATCAAACCGACTTGCTTTCCCTAAGACTCATAACTCAGCTTACACAGCAGAGGCATGAAAGCAAAAACCCACCAATTACCATTAAGCTCAGATATAAAGAGATCAATGCATAAGCTAACAATTGGGTGCTGTCAAATGTTAAAACCACTAAATTCTCGTCTTGTTAAATCATCTGATGGCCGTTTCTTCTTTTGTTAAATAGGGATAAATAATAAAAAACAATTTACAACGAAAAGATGCTAGCATTTTGCAGCTGCTGAACGTCTTTTGGGGAGATTAGATTCTATAACGAGGAGATATAACCATCATTTTATAAAAGCTGTTGCTGTCTTGGGAAAAACACCACTGAATATGATTAGAAAAAGCCTTTCCTTCATGAACCTATTCCATTAATGTGCTGATTGGTTGGCATATGCTTAATGATATCTCCATAGCTAAAAAAAACAATGATTTGTTACTGTAAATCTTGACATAACTTATTACGTTCAACTACGCTTTTGTTAGTTCTACCTTTGACTTTAGTGGTTTAAACTTGCAAGACCCTACAAAAGTTGAAAAGCAAATCAACTATCTACAATTTTAACATAGATATATGTGTATGCTTCCCGATAGCTTGGTTAGAAATTGTTCTCAACTATATTAAATATCACTTCAGGCACAGCTGACTGCTGGGTGTCCACTAAGGGTGTCAACGATATAGTAATGGGATGAGAATTACAGAGTGGAGGGAAAATCCTGTGTGTAGTACACACAATTAGCATTAGGCAACAAAGCGCTAACATTACTATCCTTCTTATTTTTAATTATAGGGTCAATTAAGACAGTATCAACTGATGTAACTCTAACAGAGACATCTCTAAAAGAGACAATTTCCTTGGCTTCTATTTTTTTCATGGAAGAAACGAAGAGAGGAGGGACGGAAAGGGCATTGCTATTTCCTTCGCTTCCAGCTCCACTGCCTTTCCAACAAGGGAGCTGCAGGCACCTTCCGCTGTCCTCCTCAGAAAGACCCACTCAAGTCCTGACCACAGGACTGATCAACACAGGACTCAAAGACAGAAACATCCTCCATCAAAGTTTAAGCCCTGAACTTTTTTATTCTTTCTAGTCAAAAGCCTATCCTCAAGGTGATTGAGAAGTACAAGTTGCTGGTTATAAAGAGTCCCAGGGATGTAAAGGGCAGTGATGGGGAATATAGTTAGTAACACTGTCATAACTACGTATGGCGTCAGATGGGTACTAGACTTACCGGGGTGATTACTTCGTAAGGTACATAAACGTTGTAATCAACATGTTGTACACCTGAAACTAATATAATATTGTACGTCAACTGTAACTGAAAAATAAATTTAAAAAACAGTCTACCCTGAAGCTCTGGTACGCTATAGCCAAGGCCCAAATCGGAAGCTTTTCAAGGGGAACTTTTTATACCCTAAAATAAGAAGACAAATAACATCTACAAGGGACACAGAGAACAAATATTTCTGTAGTGTTTGGTACTATAAAAATCCCTGTTTAAAATCTTTGGTGACTAGGATAAATCTATCTATCTATCTATCTATGTTTATATACACACATATATATGTAAATATATATGTACGTACATATACGTATATGTGTGTGTATAAAATTCTTTATAATCTTTTAAAAAATCAGTAACTATACACACAAGCCTTAAGCAAATGTCTTTTCATCTAAGACAAAGAACTTCGTACCAGGCCTGAGGATTCATGAGTCACAGGACAAAGAGGAAATTAGCTTCCTCCGTTTGTCCCCACCTCCCCACAACAGCCGGTCAGGACCAGGCTGATCAACAACCCCCCAAGTTAAGCTTCCACTTACTCCAAACCACATAATTTCCAGGTTGGGAAATGGAAATCTCCAGGAAGCCTGACACATTTCTTCGTAAGTAGGTTTCAAGGCTTTGCTCTTTGCTGCCGGGTTCCATGGAGAAGTGCATCCCCCGGGATTAGGGTAACAATTAGTGGTTCACGTAGTCTAAGAGTGATAGTACTAGGTGAGAAAGCTCACACCGTTGTGAATGAACATGAGAAAACTCAGAGTTGTACTTACTTAGCATCTTTAATGCCAAACCTCCTCTGTGTCACACAGATAGATCCCTGAGGCCAGCATTAAAGAGCTACTATTGCATCCTCGCAGGCTAACTGGAGGGGACGGGGGTGGGGGGTGGGGGGTGCTTTAGAGCCCAGGTGCTTTGGAGAGGAGTTTTTGGTCAAGTACCATAAACGTTTTACCTTTGCAGCTCCTATCCTCTGGAATAACACCCACAGAGTTACTTACCAGGCTTTTTCTGGATTGCATTTATGACTTTGCTTACTTTCAGAAGCTAAGCTATATCACTTCTGGGTTAAAGGTGGGAGGAGGAAAGAATTTTCTTGGTTTAAATTTGAGCTCAGGAGAGGGGTTCCATGTGGCCTCTCCACCTTAGTTCTAGCACAGCACAGAGACTGGGACTGTCACCTCAGTCCTCGTGGAATCCCCTCTTCAGGGAGTCCCTCCACTCTACAGCCTCACACAATCCATTGGCATGAAGGTTACAGAGCAGAGGCTTCCTCCCTCCACAATAATGGCCCCACAGCCATCCACGTCCTACGTCCTGGAACCTGCTGGTAAAAGGGACTTTCCAGGTATGATGAAATTAAGGCTCTCGCATTGGGATGATAAGAGGAAGGCAGGAGGGTCAGAGCTCAAGAAAGAGATGTGACCACAGAAGCAGAGGTCGGAGTGATGTGAGAAAGGGGCCATTATCCAAAGAACACAGGTGGCCTCCAGATCTGGAAAAGGCAAGGGAAGGAATTCTCCCCTAGAGCCCGCCGAGAGCTTGTTTTAGTCCACAAGACTGCTTTTGGACTTCTCACCTCCAGAACTGCAAGATAATACATGTATGTTGTTTTAAAACAATCTGTGCTAATTTGTTAAACTAATAACAGGAAACTAACACAATGCACCATGTGGCATTAAAGGTCTGCTCTAGTGGGCCATCTTGTCCAGGATCAGGACCACCACAGCAGCGGGCTGGGAATGGGCTAGAAGGGGGAAAGACGTCTAGCCTGCTCCCAAACCACACTCTCTAGGAGCAATCAAATCAACAACACACAGAAATAATGCTGACACTGCCAGCTCTGGCAAAAAGTTACCAGTTAGTGAATCAACAAATATCCTCACAACTATCCAAGGAGGAAAAGTGCTTAGAGCAGTAGCTTAGGAAATCTTCGAGCTGCAGCCTGCCATCCACATGGAAGGACTACATAAGCCCATTCCTTGGTTCTGATGGTGCTCTGTAGAGCAGAGTCGGCCCAGTGGCAGCCTACGGGCCTCATTTGGCATTCAGACATTGTTTTTGACCAAAACTGTGTTTTTTTCCCTTTAATTGAATTTTAACATCTTTGACTGAAATATGCACTCTCCACTTTACCACGTGCCTCACCATTTTCTCTTACTTAGCCCTGGCTATGTCATCCATTTATATTGCCTAACTGATTCTTATGGGCACTTGAGATTTCAATCTAAGGGTAAGATCCATGGTGACTCTATTATTATTCATTTATAACCTAACACTCTGAAGCAATTCTCATGTCCCATCCAGCACTCATGCCTTAGTCACCGTCTCCTGCCACCTACCAAATTCTATCCCTCCCCCTGTTCCTGGACATATAGCACGGAGCTCTGTTACCAGGCATGCTCATTATGTTCACTGAAAACCTGAATAAGAACACAGTGAGCTTATCATTTATAGGGAACATAGTGCTAGAATTAAAAGCTTATATTGGACAAGAGAATGAAGATCCAAAAATATCTGAATCACCCCAACTGCAATCTAAGAGGGTAAATATAAAGCTCGGCATTTAGGATAAGAGAAAAGGAAGAAAGAAAGACAAGAAAAAAAAAAAAAAAACTACGCAAATACTAGATGGGAAAATATGATTCAATAGACACACATAAAAAAAGGCTTTGAAGTTTTACAACAGGAGAAGCTCTGGAATGAGACACTGATTGATGTGTTTGGCACAAACCACTAAATAGAAGTCAAGGTTTTGATTAAGAAAAGCCATACTTCTTCCTAAGATGTCAGAATATACTCATAGACGCAGTAGCATTTCAAAATGGACAACTGTAAACCGGAAGGTGCTCATAAGAAAATGGGCAGGATGGTGTTGGGGAGTTGATTAGATTTAGGTGAAGGTCTGAAGACACTGAGATGCCCAGCGAGGAAAACTGGCAAGCAGGGTCTGGTGTCACATGCTAGATTCAATCTAGTCCATTCAGTCCCATCCTGTGGCAGGAGGTTGGCATTTATGTTGCTTGTTTGCAGAGGGCCAAAAAAGGGCCAAGAAATAGAGGTGATAAGAAAGAGTCTGGCTAAATAGAAGGACAGATGTTCTAATGATCTGATTGGTGTACGAACGGAATGGGCATTCTTATGTGGGAGGGAGTCACCCCGGGTGGAGGCATAGAAGCAAATGTGAGGTGGCCCCTAGCGGGGATGCTAGAAAGGAAATCCATGTGTGGATAGAGATGGGATAAGATGACTTCTGTGGCCCAGGCCGAAACCAAGATCCTCTGATACCACACCCTCACTGTCCTCAAGATCATGCCCAATTTGGACTGTGATCCTCTGAAAGCAGAAGAGGAGAAATCAAGTCTGTTTCTGTGGAACAAAAGATGCCACTTAGGGACAATCCAAAGAAGCTTTCACTTCCAATACATTGGTCCCTGGTGAACCTCAGTCTTGGGAATGTGGTTCATAAGCATGTCCCGGGCTATTAATTTGTTAATCAAAGAGAACCACAATATCCTAGCATTGAACTTTTCAGTGTTATTTGTAGTATTTTTCTCTGTGGCTTCATCTGTTCTCAACTTTTGAAAAGATTCTTGGCATCACAAAAACAACACCTGAGCATTCTGGAAACGATTGCCCTGCACTTCCAGGTTTCATGTGGGGGGGGAGGATGGGGGTGGTCGTGTGAACATTTTCTAGCAACCTCAGCACTGCTGGCAGCCCTTTTTCTCTCTTCTCTGACTCAGGATAATTTCTAAGTCAAGGGATTGGCCACTTGGCACTGTGGAAACATGCAAACGGAAGAAACTGTTGAGCATGGGGATTCTGGATCCCATAATTTTCCAGGTCACTCTGCTGTCGTGAGTGTATGTTGATGTCTCACATTTCTTCTGCCAGTGTTCACTGAAGGCCGACCACGTGGCAGGGGCTGCGCTGTGCGAGGCAGGAGGGACATTAGGTGGAACCAGACCCGGCCTGTGTGCTTGAGGGATTCACACAGGCACGTAAATAGGTGGCTCAGTTTCAGTGTGGTAACTGCTATTCAAGGGGTCGCTTAAAGTGGCATGGGAGCTGGGAGGAGGTGTAGTTAACTCTTCCTGGGGCAGGAGGGGTTGATGACTCCTGGGCAGAGAGGATAGTTTTAGAAGGACACACTGCCAAGTAGAGGGGGATGAAATAACCAGGTGGGAAGGGGGTCTTGTATGAAACCGCGTGGGTACAAAGTAGCAAGAGGAAGTGCCACAGGAGGTATGGCCAGGAGGACTTCTGTCGGGCCCTCTCCTGGCCTCCATCTAGCAAGTTGAATTGGGGTTCTTTTATTTCCAATATGAAGTGGAGAAAATGGAATCCCAAGACCTATGTGCCAGGGCCATTTTGGAGACAAAAATGAGATCAGGGAAGAATGTTTTGGAAAAGGTTAAAGGTGGTAAGTTTAGGTTAGAAATCACAAACTCTGTAGTCTGACAGCCTACAGAATGCTATGTCTGCCTGTCTGTCTGTAGGTAGAATGCCTTCGGCAGGGTACAGAGTATCCTTGAGTTCACATCAGGCCTTACCTCTCCCTTATCTTATTCCATATACCAGGCTATGTGACCTGCCTAAAACAAGAACTAACATTTCAAACAGCTATGTGACCGAACTAAAACAAGAACTAATATTAAAGGGGTCGGCCCAAGTAATATGGTAATTGTGAATTTTTTTGAGTGGACCTTTTTCCTTAGACCGTGGGAAAGTGGTGCATTGTTCTGAGCTGTGACAATAATGAGGGTGATTAAGAACAGGTCATTGAAGTTAGATTTATTCTTCACAAAGAACTTTTAAATGAAAACAAATATCATTCCTGCCCAATCAAGAATGGACTAGCGGTCTGAAAAATCCAGAGAGAGAGGAAAAAGTGATGATGGGGAGACTTTCTCCTTGAAAACAATAAAAACAAAGAAACTTCTATAATAATGGTTTAATTTACATTAAATCGTTAAAGTAAAAAATTAATTTTTACCTAATTTGGAAACAAATGGCAAACAAGACTGAAACTTGATTTCTGGATGGCTCTGTTTCGCAGTCTGTCTATTACTTGGTACAAAATACAGTTCATTTTGCAGACAGTGTTAGATGGACGTGGCTGAGAACTGACAAACATTCCCTAACGCAGCATGGTGGAAAGAGGGAAGAAAGAGGAATAGGATGCTAGACAAACAAATAAAAGCAAAAGTTAGAAATAGCAAAGGGGTGAAGATAAGAAAAGCTTGATTTTTTTTTTTTGGCCACTCCCAAATGTCTAAACTAAAATTTATGTATCTGAAACCTGCAAACTCCAACCTGAGGTGAGATAAAGCCCATTCGCTCCATTATGCCAGAAGAGAATCATGGGACGTGGATGGAAGGAAAGCTTACGCCTAGGCGTTTGTCTGAAACCTATTGTTAAGTGGAAAATGTCTGCCAAGTAATTTCCTACATTTCAGTTGAAAATGCCAGCTTTGTTAAAGTAGGTGCACTGCTTCCCTTTTTCTCCCTCAATTTGAAAGCCATTTACAAAGGCATCCTGGTGATTCAGACCAAAAAATTACCAAACCCAGTAACAGAACGAGGTGGCGCAGGAATCTGAACTTTGTTTACACAATTAGGAGACACTCACGTGCACATTCCGTAAATGACAAGGTTCCCGCAGCAAATTAACAAGAACAATTTTCCCATCTCAGGAGCTGTCAAGATGGGCCCTGTTGGCCAATTTATCTTACTCTAGCACATCTCTGGTGCTTGTCAATCAATATGGGAAACATTTGGTGCTGCCTGCCATTTTTCTCTCTACTTCCTTTTGCCTCTTATACCAGGCAATTTCCTGCAAGTCAATCAAGGTCGAAGCTGACCTTGTTTAAATAAAACACTGTTGAGCTCTTTTCACACCAACAATTTCAAAGACAGAATGAGCTGCATGTTTTACATTTACATTTATACTACCTTTTTTCCCCCCACCGGTTCTCTTAAAATGCCATCCTTGAGTTATAAGACATAACTAAAGCCACCTAGAGACTGAGAAAGCTGAGAAAGTGGTGAGGGAATGTATATTTCAGGTACATATCTTCACTATTACAGATTCACTCAGCCAGCAGAGATGTTTTCCCATGAAAGAGTACCCCACTTGTCTTGCCTACCACTGCTTAGCCCTAATTGGAGGCAGGGCCACACAGCACAAACAATACCTCAAATCATCAGGATCTGATAACTCAAAGTAAACAATTCTAAGTGCTGGCCCGACAGATCAGGTCCTACAGTTGAGAGAGTTTTAGGACATTTTGGTGTTAGTTCCTATTGTTATTGAGTCACGCGTAAACCTGTATTATTATTATTATCATTACAACCATGAAAGAAAGAAAGTGCAGGAGAGGAAGCATCTAAGCCTGTTGAAATCCTTGAAAACCATCCACTCACAGGTTTGTTTTCCAAACCATCTTTTTCCTGCAAACCATCTATAATCTGTATTTTTCTGACTAACTCTGGCTCTGGTTGCTTAGTGAAATATAACGTTGCAGCCTCACCCTTGCAAATGTTAAGAATACACATGGAAATGCGGCCTGGCTAAATGTGACTCTCAATGACAGAAAGAAATACAGCTGGACAAATACAGAATTTCCAGAAAACAGTAACATACAACTTAACTGCTAAAGCAGTACTATGCTCTCAAAATAATTAATAAGAAATGAATGCCTGACTCTGGGTGGTGAACACACAGTGGGATTTATAGATGATGTAATATAGAATTGTACACCTGAAATCTATGTAATTTTACTAACAATTGTCACCCCAATAAATTAAAAAAAAAAAAAAAAGAAATGAATGCTTTTAAAGTGCCTACTATATGTACATAAGGTACAGTTTGGTGTTTCCAAAAGCATGATCTCCCCATTTAAACATAAAGCAAACGAACAAAACCCCCTCAAATTCTCAGAGCCAGAATGATCGCTATCCTTCTCTGCTGAACACAGTTCTCCTGGGCTTGAACCTATCTTGGGTGAGCGCCCAGTCTCATTTTGTTTCCTCATCGGTCACAAGTCACTACTGATGCAGTCACTCTTCCATCTGACAGTTATGTGTTGTCTATTATACATCAAGCACCACCGAGGACACAAGGAACGGTGGGCAAAACTGATGGAGTAAGTCTCTGTTTCGTGGCACCCGGAGTCAGGTCAGGGTGTTAGACATTAATGAAATCACCTCAGAAATAAAAGCATGGCTACAGACTGACTGGTGCTGTGCAGGAGGCAGGTAATGGTGGCCTTTGACAGGGGTGCTCCATGTGGATGTAAACCAGCCGGATTCTGACGGAGTGGAGCTCACTGCCCTCGCCCAGTGCTGTTCAGAGTGTGGTCCATGAGTCCTATCCCGCCGGGGGCCCGTGAGAGCACAGGACGCTGCCACGACGGAGCACTTATCAGTAGGAAGGGGTCTTACGAGTCCTAGACCAGCCCGAGTACGGTCAACATCACACGGTGATTCACATGTGGTGCAAAAGGCACATGAGTCCCAGGCAGAAGGACCACATTTAGGGTCCCTGAAAAACTGGGAGAACTGGAAGGTAAAAATCCTTCACCCACAAACAGTTCTGCTCTGAGGATGTAAACAATATCGTCCCCCTGTCTAACGTTTATTAAGCCAAATGCTTGGCTGCCTCTGACCCCAGCAGGCAGCAAAGCACGCCCCTTCTTGGTCTGAGACATCCAGGCTGCCCTCAGAGCAGTATGACTTGCGGCCATACTCAGGCGATCGTCTAGGATGAAAAGTTGAATTTGGTGCAAATGGATTCACGTCTCTTTTGGCTACACAACAGGCCCAATGAAAGTTAACTGCTGAGGAGGGCTCCTGAGGGGCTGCGTTTATGTTCCATTTCTTGTCCTGGAGCTGGTACCATCTGTGGAACATTCACTGGATTGTACACTTACGATATCTACACCTGTATATATATTACATATGAAAACACTTCGAGAAAAAGTTTAGAAAATGTCATAATCAAAAAAAGACAAAGAAAGGCAAAGGAACTGTTTCAGATTAGAAGAGACGGGAAAGACATGAAAAGAAAATGTAAGGTATGATGCTGACGTGAACAGTACACTGGGAGAAAAGAGCTACAAAGGGGCATTATTGGGGCAATTGATGATATCGGAAGATGGAGTGGAAATTAGGTAATTTATCAACGCTAAAGTTGTTTTTTCGTAATTGTACTGTGGTTATGTAAGAGAATGTCTTGGTTCTTGGAAAATACACATGAAGTATTCAGTGGTAGGAAGGCTTGATGTGGGGTCATCTTACTTGTAGCTGGTTCAGAAGAAAAAATAATGAGAGAGAGAGAGACTGAGAGCCAGCAAATGACAAACAGGGCAAATATACATAACTGATGAATCTGATAAAGGGTGAAGGGTTGTTCTTACTTTAATATAATTTCCAAATTTCTGTAATTTGAAATTAGATTAAAATGAAAACTTATAAAAATGAGGGCAAAAATCTGAAAATAAAGGTAACTATTCTTTAAATGAACGAACAGTCTGACTAGGTGGCACATGTTTGCTCCAAGAAATTGGGTGTTTTGCGCAAGGCAAAGTGATGTTAGCAGGTCTCTTTCAGCATTAGTCACTGGCACAATTACCCCTCAGACGGAGGTTGGGGAAGCTTGACAGTTCCCTAGGCGGACATGATTTTCCTCCCCATCTGACATAGTGTGATGGACCAAACATTCTTTTTTTTTTTTTTTTACATTAATTCATTTGTGATCTTTACTGCGATGCTGAGTATGTTATCTCGAGGTGGTCTTAATGGTGCATGGTATACTTTATTGATGTTTCTTTTATTCTGGTGTTTTTCTTCCTTGTGATTATAACCATTGTTAACTCTGTCTCCTTCAAAATGCTATTCTCTCGTGAGACTAGGCACTGCTTGGAGGCTTAATGAGGCTTCTATATTGTTTTCTGATTTATCAGTTTCTCAGCTAAGAAGGGGGTGAGGAGAGGAAGGAGGATAGAAGAGGTAAGGGGCCCCAGGATGAACTAAACAAATAATTTGGTATCCAGTTCATGCTTATGTGTAGAATTTGTCAAGGAGCAACATTTGTTTCTAGCAGCACCAGTATGGGAGAGATGCACATGGCCTTGAGTTTCTCCCGTCGTTTCTCTCTCATCATCTTTCTAAAAGTATCCTTATTAGATCCATGTGTCATGTCATCCAGGACAATTCCAAAGCTGTTTGTTAGCTTGCCATAAATGTCAGAGTCCAAATTCTGTTTTCTCTGCTCTGAACTCTCTGTGGAAGTTCAACTTTCTTTCTCTGCCATCAGGCTCTGAGATTCACACGCTCACCTATTGTTCCCTTTAACATTTCCTTTCGAGCAAGGCATTTCTTGGGCTTGCCTTAAAATAGGACTATCTTGTGAATTAGGTAGGTAATTCACTCTCTTCTCCAACCTTGAAAAATTTTCCCATCATTAAAAAAAAAAAAAAAAAAAGGTATTCTTTCTCTAAAAGAAATTACAAACCCTGCATGTGCTAATTGCTAATAAGGGGACTATTTTCAATTCCAAGGGGAATTAGGCCATCGTATCGGAGGACATTACTTCATATTTTGTTCTTGGTTCTTTAAACACACGTGCTCTCACGTCGTGCTCGCACTCTTTGATTTCTGAAATAAAAGTCGGCAAAAAATACCTGTGTCTTAGGTTCTGTCTAACCTCTTCATTTTTCTTTCCTAAAAGCTAGGATGCCTTGGTTTTTCCATGCTAACAAACGTTATATGACAGGTTCACCGATTTACTGCTCTGCACCCTTTTTAATTATGGATGTCTGAAGGAAAATTTCACTGAGAAAAACAATAAATCACCAGTGAAATTATTTGTTAGTTGAATGAGCCGAATAAACAGTTGGCTTCGGTGCAAAGATTCGTCTGGCATCTTTTAAATCATCCCATATTTTTCCTTTCTATTTCCACACAAAAGCAGGATGGGGCCCGTGGGAATCACCTGGGATGCGAGATGTGGCTGAGAAGTGGAGGAAGCAGATAAACACCTGACCCACAGATGTCCTGAGTGTCAAACAAAGTCATTTCTGTAAGGTTTACAAATACTCACTAAAATATTAATAACAGTGAATAAATATTTTTACATTATAAATAATGACAATACTCAGAAACCCTTATTGAGTGTGCGTTGTACACCTGTGTCATTTCCTTTAATTCTAACAACAACCCTGTTTCCTTACACCCACAACAAAAATGACAACATCTTTAAGCTAGAAAGTGGCAAACCCAGAATTCAAACCAGTTTCTGACTCCTGATCCTGAGCTCTCAGCCATCAAGTGTCTATAAACGTCTTCAAAGGAAACCACACCTCCTCAAAGAAGTCCTCATGTGTCATTTAAGCTTTGAAAAGAAAGAGCCCAAGCTGGTGGCTGAAACCCTGGTTCACAATGGTACCCTAAACCTATACGATGCTCAGTCTCTCCGTCTAGGTGATGAAGGAAGCCGATTTTCTAGGACGTCCTCTGAGAAAATGGAGTTTGAAGCAAAGTATGCACAGAACAGGTGGAGATGGGAACTACAGAAAAAAGTGCTATTACTGGAGTTTCTTGGGGGAGATGAGAGAAATGACAGCAATAAGATGGTCAGTTTCAACTTGAAAGCATGGACTGTGCCAGGAATGATAACTGTTGCTATATTTATGATAAATGTCACCGTCGGAGTCACAACCACACACTGAGCCCTGCAAGCTTCCACATAGGAATTAAATGCAGTGCCTTTCCTTGAGGTCCCTGTTGAACTCATCCAAAAAGTGAGGAGGACAAAGCATGGCCTCTTGGAACACATTCATACAAACAGCACTGACAGTTTTCAAGCCAGGACAAATGTCTCAGCGTTCGACTTCCTCCCACACCAGCAAATCATCTGCCTGTAGTGAATCCCATAAATATCTCAGCTGGAAACTTTGTTTAAGGGTACATATGGGACCCTGGCGCGCCCAACTTCGGAAACAGATTTGAGTGCAGTAATCTGATATTCACAATGGCATGGCTGACTGTTTCTGTGGCTCCTCTTGTAGCATTAAAGCTTCAGATCCCTCGCCAATATTAATCAGCCATCGCTTTATGTTGGACGCTGCAAACTTATACGAAGAGAATTGCTTGCGATTTCATATTTCAGACCAGTAGCTCAAGTCTGTATTCTTATGGGCATTTACTATTTACCTCAATACTAAACCAGGTGTAGACTCCTAAATGGCTTCACTGGGACTTTTCAACAGGATCAAGGGGCCCTGGGAGGCAGAAGACAGCCACAGAGACCTGTGGGGCAGCTGTGCTTATGGTTTCATATGCAGCACAGAGAGATGAGTGAACCCTTCCCACCTATTGCAAATGCGTAAGAGTGGGATGGTAGCAGAATAAAAAACATACCTTCCTTCAGGTAGCACCAAAACTAGCTGTGTGACCCATTGAATAGTCTTTTTATTTTTTTTCTTGGCACTGATCAGCTGGTGGCTTTGAGGCAGAGTCACTGCCAGAGATTTAAGAAAGCATAAAGAATTTAACATCTTGACTGTGTCAATAAGAAGAATGGCCTGGGTGGGGTGTAAACGTGGAATTTATAAACACACACCCATGAACACATTAATAATTAGACGAAAAAACTGACTTCACTATTGATCAAATACGTTCAGCATTAAAAGATGATGGAATGCTAGTTCTTTTTTTTAAATTAAATTTATTGGGGTGACAATTGTTAGTAAAATTACATAGATTTCAGGTGTACAATTCTGTATTACATCATCTATAAATCCCACTGTGTGTTCATCACCCAGAGTCAGTTCTCCTTCCATCACCATATATTTGATCCCCCTGGAATGCTAGTTGTTTTTTTTTAAGTTAACAACTGGGCCAATATTTTAATAAATGTTAATATCTAATGTTGGGGAAAGTATGAGAAACTCAGCACTCTTATATACCGATGGGAGAGTGTGTATTGAAATATAACTTTTTTGGAGGGTGATTCATATCCTTGAATCACTCAACTTCTAGGTAATTATAAGAAATATATACAAAATACACAAGGTAGCTCACTGTATCACAGTAAAAACTGAGAAACTAAATACCCAACAGGTGTGGAATACTTAAACAACCAATGGTGAACCCATACATCAAACCATTTGCAGTCTTTAAAAATATTTTAGAAGAATATTAAATCATGTGAGGCAATATATTATAAACACTATTATACATATATGCACTTATGTAAAAATATACTATATGCTATTAACAGGATTACAATAACTTTTTTTACATTTTTCAATTTGTGCTTTTCTGAATTTATCTAACTTAAAAAATGAACATATATATTATACTATATATATATATGTTAAGATATATATATATATATGTTAAGATATATATGTATCTTTACTGGGAATCCTGCCACTTTCTAATGTCACTGAGTTAATTATACCACAAATTTTATAGGAAATGGACACAGTAGGACATGATTTTCTCTTCTTCCAAAATGTTCATGTTTATCACACTGCACTAGATAAGGCATTGTGATGAAAGTTCTGGTTAAAATTTTAAAGAAAGAGTGAAATTGCTCTCTCTCTCTCTTTCTTTCTTTCTTTTGGTGAGGTGGCTTCAAAACAAAGTGGGCAACTCAATGATCCAGAAGTCTGCAAGTGTAACATCCCATAGCTGGGTGGGTCCTTAAAAAGATGTCATGGCACATTTGTCACAGTGGCTGCCATCTGAATTTGATAATCCACTAAGTCCTAATAGTGTCCTCAAGTGACCACTTGATGGTCTTAGAGGTTTCTAGTGTGAGTTTTCTGGGGGTAAGCCCTGGTCTTACCCTTTGGTGAATGGGACTGTTTGTTAACTCCAATACACAATTATGAAGAGCAATTAAAAATTCAAATTATGTTAATAGGCCAGAGAAAAATGACTGTTTGCAGAAATCAGTGGCAATTACCAGACATAATGGTTCTCAATTAGGCTGGAGGGGATCTTCAGTCATTCATAATTCACTATCGTAAATGTATCATAAAAAAGTAATTGTCAGTTGTTAATAAAAGTTACTTAAAAACAATGTAACTATCTCATGTAGAAAGTAGCTAACTCTTCTCTCTCCCTCATCAGTTTTTTAAAAGATATGTCCTTAATTTTAAAATGTAGTGCACACTGTTTCAAAATGAAATCAAACAATGTGGATGTGCTTAAAATAAAAAACAAAGCCCTTTCTAGCCCTCGACTTTGCATGTCCCAGGAGTAACCACTGTTTTATCAATTCAGTGAGAATTCTTCCACTCAGTCACCTCCCTGCTCCTATTAAAAACAGAGGAGAAGGGTTGGGGAGACTGTCCAAGGAATATGTTGTATTGATGTTTTAAGTTAATTAAAGGTGAAAACACAAAAACATTATCTTCCCGTTTCTGTCACATTTATTTCTCTCCCAGGGTTCTTGATCTGTTTATTTTTATATTCATATGCTGCTTCCCTCACCCCTAGGAATATACAGCATTCGTGCATGTCCTTGCAATTCTATTCCCCAGCAATGCAGTTTGCTGTATAAATTGCACTGCACGTGGGATGTAACTCAAGGACTCTGGCCTCTTGGATCCACGCTTGTTTTCTGGTACCTCAGAGAGAACCAAAGACTAAAGGAAGCAAGAAACGGAGAAGGGAGTAGGAAAAGGAGAGGGTAACTCTTAAATAAGTGAAAGATAAAGGAATGAGTTTTTCTCTTGCTGAGTACCCAACTGCTAATGCTGCTTTTGTCTCCTGTTATGGATTGTGCTAAAAGAATGACAGCTGCATTCTTGACTTTCTTGCCCAAGCAGAAAAAACAACAACTTTACTACAAATTCAAGCCCCAAACTGCAGCTCTACCTCCAACAGAAAGACTGAGGCACAGACAATGAGTTTTCCCTGACCTCATACAACAGTAGTCTCACTCTAGTGAGTTATATACAGTTCAGCAATATTTCCAGAAACTTCTCTACAAGGAAGCTCTGAGCGACGCAATTGGTAGACATTACCTTGTTCAGGTTTCACCATTACCCTAGGAAGGGGGCAGTTGAAAAACAACCAGATATCTTTTGATCCCAAATCTACATACATCCCCCTCCGACACCCTGTCTCTTTGTTAAAATTGCACAGCACAGCTATGAGATATAACAGTGTTTGACATCTCAACTTACGATTGCCCCCGCCCCCTTCTTTTCCTTTCATGGAAATGAGGCTACCCACTACACTGACCAGTAAACAATCTTAGGGATATTTAAGAACAGGAAATCAACTACTCAGACACAAACGATCCCAAGTTGTGGACTCTTGTCAAAAGTCCTTGGAGCAGTGAAGACTGTTTGAACTTGCTTGCTGGTTACCAGGAAAGAAAGCATCTACATTTGTCCTTCCTTCATCGGACTTATGTGTGAAAAGTGAGTACAACCTCACTGAGAGCAGAAAAAAAATCTCAATTTAAAAAGAGCATTTAGCACATTCATTTTGTAATAAGATCTACACACGACACTTCTTCCAGTTGTTTACATGTCAGTTTAAAGTTTCCCTTCTCAGAAATATTCTCCCTTCCAGCTCCTCTAAAGGACAGGATATAAACAACTGGTTACGCTCTGTCGTACTTCCCTCCACCTCCATTTCAAGTTTTTCAAAAGTTACTCAGACTCTGGCATTTCTTTGTTGGTCTACTTATTTCTGTTTGTCTCTGCCTACCAGACTTGCAGCTCCATGAAAACAAGGTCCTTGCCTGATGTGTGTGTGTCCCACTCTATCCCCACCCTAGCCCAGAGCCTGGCATGTAGAAACCCTTGCTGATGAATGAATACATGTTTGTAAAATGTAGTTTCTGTTTTCACAAACAGTCAGGTATGCACTTCTAGGAATGCATTTAGTAAGAGTCCTAGGAAATAACAGCAATGAGGTCACAAGCAGGATATCACCGGAAGTTGGTGGTTGTCAATGGAGACAGAACAACTGAGATAAATGACTAGTATTTGGAACAGAGTGGGGAAACAATGAGCCTTCTTTCCTCTGCCCCTTATATTGGCTGACTAGAGATCTAAGCATCTCAAAGTTGCAGAAAGAAGTGTCACCATTTCTTCAGCTGGTGACAGCCTGGCTGGCCCACATGGATGGCAGATTCTCAGTGGGGCTGCAGCTCTGTGTTCTGGAGTGGAGTGCTTCTTTCTTCATTAGCAATGTTTCAGACTGCCAACTCAAGGCTGCTGATGAGGTCAAGACCGTGATGAGGTTTGGGTCAATCAAATCACACGTGGAGACAAGCTTTGGCGGTCTCATGTAACATTCTTCGCTTGGATTTGTTGTGGGATGGGATCTGGTGCAAACACTCCATGCTTCTGGCTTCGTCTGCCTTCACAATGTGTGTGTGTGTTTCTGTTTTCCTTTTGATTTGGAACACTGAAGTTTCCACCACCAAAGGACACACTTCTGGCTGGTCCTAAGTCCTCTGGCTATATGATGCTACCATTTGCCTGAATTGTTTTTCCTGTCCTTGTATAAATGTTGTGCACCTGACTTACAAAGTCAAAATGATTCATTCCATTTCTTTATTTTTTTTAAAAAAGTTTCAATTACATTTGTGGACTAATTTTAGAATTCAACATTTAAAATTAATATTTATTAACATGAGTGATAATAGTAATATTATAGAAGTCATAAATGCTTCGTGAAAAAATTAAGTAATAAATGTATAAAATAAAGAGGAAAATGCCTTGTTTCTCATTCCTAAGTCTCTTGCTTCATCTATCCCTCCTTCTCCTAGCAAACCCACTTTCTATATATAACCACTCTGAATGGTTTGTTGCCATGTGCAGTGGTGTGCTGATAAAAGCCTAACATTTACTCTCCAGGAAAAAAAAAAAAAAAGAAAGAAAAAAGAAAAGAAAAACCTCAGATTTTTAGCATTTTCTGATTTCTCTGGAGTAAATACCCTTACCTTCTACAATTCTCAGCTAAGAATAAGAATGGATTGAGAAAGGGTGATGCACTATTAGCTCTACAAGACAGTGCAAGCTGGTTCTGGTACACCGCTGTGTGCCGGCCAAATTATCTGTCCTCTCTTCTTCCCTCCTTCCCTCCCTTCCTTTATTTCCTTTCCTTTTCTTCCTTCCCTGCTTCCCTCCCTCCCTTGCATAGTTACTTGTACATCCAAAGACATATATGAATCAATATCTTACATAAACATTGAGCATTTTGCTCTGCCACTTTCACTGTATCACATGGTTTGCATTTTGAAAATTTCTTGACACTCGTTACAACTGGAAATACCCTGTGCTAGCTCAACAGCAAAGCTGAGAATCACTTGGTCTACACAGGCAAGACTGTTTGCATCTGTGTGCCCACACACTCGCTGTGGTCTATCTATTGTAAAAGGGAGTAATTCATCATTGGGCAGCAGGGTCTGCTCAGATGGTTTATTGTCCTGACCTCATTAAAAGCATGTAATCCACGCAGTGCCGTAAATCTATGCCTCTAAATACTTTCCTCTTTAATTTTTTAATACTGCACACATGAAGGGAAAGGTTAAAGCCAATTAAAAGAGATACAAATACCATTACTATTGCCCTGACAAACAGTTAGTTATTGGATTTGGTCGTTTCAGTTTAGAAAGCCATTATTTTTTTTTCCTGAATGAATTAGTAATCAAGCTGTTTATTGACTTGTCTCATCTCGAGATGCTAAATATTTTTTTTCTGGGGGGGGGCGTCTTTCTCTCAATTGGCATCATTCCTATACACATAAAAATTATGGACAATTTAAGGTCTAAGTGCAAACAATAACTGCACAGCTGCATGTAAAAATCCACATATGGACAGAACCATCATTTTCACGATGGTCCAGAAAGGAGAGAGCCACTCAATTCATTCTTATGCAGCAAAGAGTTGTTATTGTTTTCCCCTCCCATTTAAGGCTATTAGATGACACTGACAGATGCTTAAAAGCATTTAGAGCTGAAAGAACTGTTAGGAAAATTGCTGCGAAAGGATTGACAAATAGTGATCTTTATGTCCACAAGGGTCTTATTTCCTGTGCAAAATGGACCAAAAGAAGAAAGGAAAAGAGAAAGAATCATTAACGTAAAGACTTGGTATTGTTTTCTGACATGATTTCGTATTTTCCATCACCTTTAGTCAAAAACATTACTCTGTTTATGAAAAGGCCTGCAGTACTATCATGGTTTTAGGCTTTCTTGGGTGCCCCCTTCTCTTCCGACCCTCTCTTTCACTCCTCAAGGAATATAACATAGGCCGTATAGGATCTGAGATGACCTAAAAATATGTAGGGGTGAAGTTGAAATTTGACTACCTTGTTTACTGAACTGTCCTCCCACAGGTCTGGAGTATTTTGTGAGAAAAAATGCTCACCACTTTGTTGGTTTCAGAATAAACTCATACCTACAGACTCACATCTGTAAGAATTTATACAACTTATAATTCATATCACTGGCCTCTCATTTTTCTTCGTATTCTGCTGTTCTTACCTATGAGAGGTCAAAGTCGGGCACTTAAAAAAGAAAGAAGGAAAGAAAGCTTACTGAACACTACAGGTCAACACTTTCAAAGGAGAGAAGGAAACTCACAACATAGAGCAAGACAGAGAGAGAGGATAAATGGAGTATTTTAAAAGCAAGGGGACTGTAAGAGAGATCCAAGATGGGGGAATAGATAAATACTGTGCCTGCTTGCTTTCATGAATACACACTAAAATTACAACTGAACTACAGAACAATTAGCCTAGACCACCATCTGAAGTCAGCTGAACAGAAGTTTTATAACTAAGAACATGAAAAAGCCACATCGAGACTAGTAGGAGGGGCGTAGATGCGAAACGAGCTGGCCCCAAACCTCTGTGTGGTGATTGAGAAACAGGAAGGATATCTCAGCTGCAGCGGTTCCCCCCAGAAGAGCAAGGGATCCCAGTTTCACACCAGACTCCCCAGCATGGAGTACTGGTGCTGGGAAGAGGAACCCCCACAAAATCTGTTTGTGAAAAACAGTGAGGATTCTGATTGTCCAGGTGGGATGGAGGCTGCAGGAAACCCAGACGTTCTCTTAAATGGCCTGCACACAGACTCACTTGCTCATAGGCACTCACCCTGGGCTCTGGAGAAGGGACAGTGACTTGGGGGAGGGGCTGTAAGAGACATATAGGGGGCAGACTCAGGTGTATGGTTTTGATGCGATGGAGGACAGTCACCTTTATCCCCATGTTGGGTCCTCTTCCCATGCAGTTGGTGCCATCTTTCCTGTGTTGAGCCCTCCCCCACAGGACAAAACTGAATCTGACTGGTCTGGTGAGCTCTGCTGGGACCCTGCTCCACCCAACTTCCCCAGTGCTGGAGGCGCTTTCTCTCATGCAGCCAGGCCTGCCCACACTGCACTCTTTCTTGGAAAATCTATCAGAGTTTGTGGGCCCCAGGCAGGCATCTAATGGCCTTAGTGTGTTCTGAGACTTGCTCAGTAAGTAGCTCCAGGCTCAGCACTGGCACCAAACCAGAGTCTACATTAACCAGGTAACCACAACTCTTTCTACTCTAGTGATTCTTTGAGACCCTGACTCAGCCAACTCATGTACCACACGAGATTCTATCAGTGACTGAACCTTAAGGGAGCTGGCAGCTGGCAGCAGGTCTCAGGGAGTCTTGGCTTTTTGTGAAGCTACTCCAGGCCCAGGGGCAGCCATCCTCTGTTCGAAACGTAGCCTCTCCTACATGTTTCCAACTTTAGCACAGGCAGTGAACAACCACAGATCACTTTGTAGCTCTTACCAGGCCAGTCCCTGGCCAGTTACAGGTAGTGGGTAACCTGGGCCTGCACTGGAGTCCCACCCAAGAGGCCCCAGAACCGACATACTTGAAGCTTGGCTTCAGATCACAACACAGCACCATCCAATTAGTCCCACAAGTGGCACACACAAACGGCGGTCTCAACAGACATCAGAACCCACTGGGGCAAATCCCACTCAGTGAATAAGCCCCCCCTACACACACAGCAGCCTGTAAGCTGTGGATGTGGCCAACCCCCACAGCCAATCAGCCTGAGGGCCAATGCTACCCACTGATAGTAATAAAAACTCAACTATAACAGGAGGGCACACACAACCCACACAAAGCACACTCCTGGAGCACCCAGAGCAGGTGACCAAGGAGACTTGACCAGGGCTGCACAGGGCACATACTATATAAGGCTATCCAGCCAAGACTGGGAGACATAGCAGATGTACCTAATACATAAAAATAAACACAGAGAGGCAGCCAAAATAAGGAAACAAAACAAACAAACAAAACAAAACAAACTAGGGCCTAAATGAAAGAATAGGAGAAAACCCCAGAAAAAGAACTAAATGAAATGGAGGCAAGTAACCTACCAGAGACAGAGTTCAAAACAATGGTTTTAAGGATGCTTAAAAAACTTAGTGAGAACTTCAATAGAGAGATAACAAGCATAAAAAAGGACATAGAAACCATAAAAAAGAACCCGTCAGAAAGAAGTGAGGAATACAATAACCAAAATGAACAAGATAGTAGAAGGAACCACCAACAGATTAGATGAAGCAGAGGATCAAATCAGAAATTTGGAAGATAAGATAGCATAAAACACCCAATTGGAACAACAACAACAAGAAAAAAAATTAGGATAGTTTAAGAGACCTCTTGGATCATAGGTAGGAGAAGAGAGAAAGCAAGAGATTGAGAACCTATTTGAAGACATTATGACTGAATATATATATATATATGATGGGATATTGCTCAGCCATGGAAGGGAATTGGTTCTTGCCATCTGTGGCAGCATGGATGGATGTGGAGGGTATTGTTTTTAGTGGAGTATGTCAGGCAGAGAAAGAAAGATGCAATATGATTTTGTTTCTATATGGAATCTAAAGAACAAAACAAACAGAAACAACAGTAACAGACTCAAAGACTCAGAAAACATTTTGAGAGTTGCCAGATGGGAGGGGGATTAGGGGTGTGGGTAGAAAAAGCGGGAAGGGATGAAAAAGTAAAAACTGGTTGTTAAAAAGTAGTTATGGAGATGCAGGGTATAGCATAAGAAATAGAGTCAATAATATTGTAATAACTGTGGTGTTAGATGGGTACTAGATTTGTTGGGGTGATAGATGGGAGGGGTCTGGGGCAGGGTGCAAATGGTGAAGCGATTAAGAAGAACAAATTGGTAATTACAAACTAGTCATGGGGATGTAAAGTAAAGCATAGGGAATATAGTCAATGATATGGTAATAGATATGTGTAGTGCCAGATGGGTACTAGTCAGGTAGATCACTTCTTAAATTATATAACTGTCTAACCACTATGCTCTACACTTGATGCAATTGGGAATATAGTCAATAATACTGTGACAGCATAGTATAGTGTCACATGGTTGCTGGACTTATCATGGTGAACACTTCTTTGGGTATATAAATGTGGAATAATTATGGTGTACCCCCAGAACTAATATAATATTGTATGTTAGCTATATTTTTAATAAAAATCTTTAAAAAAGTGATAAAGAAATAAAAAATAAATAAAATTAAGGGGATAAAAACCTAGAAACAATGAGTATTTTCTGTATTATCTTGCCTCCAAAAAGGCTAGAATGGTGATTCTCAAAGTGTGTTCCCTGGACCAGCAGCAATACCGCTGTCCAAAAACGTGTGAGAAATGCAAATCTGGGGACCTACCTCAGATACACTGAATTAGAAACTCGGGTTGGGGCCCACCAAGCTGTGTCTTAACAAGTCTTCTGGGGGACTCTGATGCCTGCTCAAGTTTCAGAATCCTTGTTTTAGGGAATACAATTTTCTTAGCTGCTTCTTTAAGTCTGTCCTTGTAGCCAGTCACAAACTTTTGAACATAAGCCAACCACTGTCTTCTTTGTCTGAACACTATACCATGTACCACAGCTCACAACACCAATTTGTTTGCATGGTCTATTTTCCTCTTAGACTGTGGGCTTCTTGAGGCCAGAGGCTGTATCTGCTTCACTTTTTTTGTTCTCAGTGCCCACCCAGGGGCCTAGACCAAAGCAGGTACTTAGGAAATTAATTATAAGCCCAAAGAAAGAAAAAGAAACATTTAGAAGCATATAGCTCCATTAAAGGTATTAGTTCTAACTCGATCAATATGACCTATGCCTAAGTAAAACTGACTTTTGCTTCCTTTAAAAAAGAAAGAAGAAATGGTCATAGGAACATTCTCAAGCAACTTCTAATGGGTTATTAGTTCACTGTTTATTTTCTTAAGGAAAGCAAGAACTAATTAAACACACCTTGCATGGATAGCCTTTCATAAAGTGTGCTGATAATTCAGTTCTGAATATTCCAAGAGGGTTTCACATTCACACAGGACCCATCTGCCTATGTGACTGTAGACATTCTCACATTGAAAGCAATCTGAATACGAGCTGCAATAAAACCATCAATGCTGCCAGCTCCAGCCCAGAGGTTTAAGGATATTAAGCTCCTTGGAACTCCCGGCCCCCAGGATGTAGGTAGAAGGAAGATCTTGCAAAGAGGAGATATCTTGAAATCATTCCGACTGCCTCTCCACGAGAAACTGAAAGACGTGGGGAATTACATCCCTAGCCCTTTGTAGCCTTTACCGACACTTCCAAGGTGTCTGCTCATTCTGTATTTCCTACCATGGGATTTACTACAGCATTACATAAGCTGGGGAACACCTACTTTATGCACACATTCTGTCTGCCTTTGTGTGGCTGTGGAATCAGACTGCCTGGATTCTGATCCAGGCTTCAGTACTTTCTGGCAGCTTTAGCGTTTCTGAGCCTCAGTTTCCTCATCTGTAAAATGGAAATGATTCTGATACCTGAGGATTAAGTTAAAATACACACACACACACACACACACACACACACACTCACACACACAGATGACCCTTGAATAACGTGAGGGTTAGGGGTGCCAACCCCCCCGTGCAGTTGAAAATAGGCGTATAACTTTTGACGTCCCAGACACTTAACTAGTAATAGCCTATTGTTGATCAGAAATCTTACTGATAACATACATATTTTGTATGTTGTATTTATTATATACTGATAACATACGTATTTTGTATGTTGTGTTTATTATATACTGTTAGATTCTTACAATACAATAAGCTAGAGAAAAGAAAATGTTATCAAGAAAATCATAAAGAAAATACGTTTATAGTACTTACTGAAAAAAATCCACATGTAAATGGACCCATGCAGTTCAAACCCATGTTGTTCAAGGGTAAACCACATGTGTACACACTCAGACATATATATATATATACACACACACATATACATATATATAATTAGCCAGGTGTCTAACATATAACAGAAGCTTAACAAATATTAGCGATTACAATTAATATTATTATGGCTAATGTGCTACCAGGGTTTCTTAAACTGGAATCCATGGGCCTCTAGAGATCCATGAAATGGACAAAAGATTGTCCATAAGTTCCCTGAAAGAGTCTCCAAAATGTTCCAGGTTTGCACACATTCCTTTTCTCTTGGCATACAGCCCCAAACTTTAATCAGATTCCCAATGTGGCCCACGGGTCCTAAATCACAGCGTTGGGGATTTGAGCAGCCAGACTGTGTCCCTATGCAGCAAGCCAACCAGGAAAATGAGGCAGTTTCTCTCAGGCTGGTGTCTCCCTCCAGGCCTGATGTGTTCCTCAGGAACCTCTGTTTTTACTTTCACACGATGTGTGTTTGTTTCTGTTTCTTCCACCTCATCACAGGAAATAGCATTTCAAGATGGATGCCACCACGAGGAGAGGCAAGCAGTTCATTTTCACCTGAACACCCCTACGAGTTAAGAAAACAAGAGAGCTTGAATCTACTGCTCCTGGCCTGGAAGCACAACATTCTTAGATCAGCAAAAGTCCCTCTGAAAAAGCTCTTCTGTTCCTGACGGGTTTCTCCTGATGCTATCAGCCTGGGCAACTGTGTGAGCAAGGCAGGTGGGCAGCGACAACAGTGGGCGTCCAGCCGAGAGTACGAAGGTTTGCAATCTAATGCTGTCCTAACCAGCTCTCTATCTTGAGCAAGTGGCTTCTCCTCTCAGGTCCTCTGATTTCTTCCATGTCAAATAGCAGTTTTACCGGCTATGATCCCCAAACATTTTATGTACAAGGACCCAGATTTCATATAGAAATGGTGATGTTAGGCTGTCATTTTTATATCAATTGACTAAGAAATTATTTACTCACAAAAAGAAAGTTACCGTCTCTTCATAAAAATTTGAGAAAAGATATAGTTTACACACACATTTTTTTCCCATCTATGTGACAATTGATCTGAATATACAGATAGATGAAAAATATTTTATTCTTGCTACAGGCAGCAAATGGTGAACATATGAGTGCAAGGATCCATTAAACAAATATTTATTCAGTATTTATTAAATGTCAGTTACTTTAATAGGGCTGGGGAGACAGCATCGAATAAAAACAGTTGCTGCCTTCACAGACATAATGGTGCCAGAAAAGGGAGATGACAACTAAAAATACACATACATGTGATCGTTTTAAATTGTGCTAGTGCACTTTGCAAGGGAGAAGCTGGATCTCGAAAGAGATAAATGGTGGTGTCAAGGGGGGGGGACTTTAGATACAGGTGGCAGGGACCACATCTGAAATGAGGTCTGAGGTATCGTAGTAGCTGACCCTACAAAGAAGCCTCAGAACTTTGGTGAACAGACGACCTCAAGTCACCAGGACCTAGGCAAGGTACTTAACTTCTCTCTGACTCACTTCCCTGTCTGTAAAATGGGGATAATAATGGGACCTAGGATTAAGTTAGCTAATAATTAAAATTTTTAGGGCAAAGCCAGGCAATGTACGAATGGATTATTGCAAAATAAATGTTATACAGAGGTAACAGCATGTGCGAAGGCCCTGAGGTTGGAAGAGCTGGGTATGTTTGAGAGACTGGAAGGTGGGGGTGGCTCTTGGGTGGAGCATGAGTAGGAAGGTAGTGAAAGCTGAAGCTGAATAGTGGGTATAGTGGGGGAAGTTGAATCCCATGCTAAGCTCAATGAGAAGAGAGTGGAGACTTTTACAATGTCCTCAGGGTCCCCTGAAGTTCATTACCCAGAGGTTAGAGAAGTATTGTCCCTGATTTACTTTTTACATGGGTCTCTCATTCAATGAGTCTGTGAAACAACTCCTCATTTCTTCAGGTAAGAAGTTTTAAATAAAGAACCCTTGTTTCATTCATGCTCATTAAACTGTTTTTCCCCTCACCTAGATCTCTACAATAATAAATATAATTATATCCATCTTTAATGACTTTGGTTCCTTGAGCTGCAGGTGCTGGAATACTGTATTTATTAACATATTTTAAGCCCTTAAAAAGACTGCATTAATTCCAATGATAATTTAGTACCCATAATACATTCTCTGTTCTGAATAGATGTTAATCACCACAGAATGACTGATTTGCTCGTTATGAGCTAAGCCATGCTCTAACTAGTAGCTAGTAACTTTCTAATTCAATATTGTTACTGAAACTCTTGATTAAGATTTAGTCGTAATAATTGTTCCTTGCCCCCCACCAGCCCCGCCTTTGGAGGACTGAAACCAAGAGCAAACAATTGAATTCTCTGCTACTAAAGACGGATGAGATAATCATGACTGTTTGTGTTTTCAGTAACATTCTGCTTGGAAAGAGTTGTGCTAACACCAGGTATTCTGAACTGCTCTGCGTTGTCAGCTGTCTGGTTCAAACAGCAGTAGGGAAGAAGGTCGCTGAAGAGAAATATACCCACTAACCCAAAGCCTGCTTGGAGGAAAGCAACAGGACTACCCCCTTTTGTTTTAAAGATGGAGGAGGGTGAGTAACTCTGCCAATTTCCACATAGTGGTGGTATGAGGTGTGACCTGGTCTGGGCCAGAATCCCAGCAGCCTGCCCACTTGAACTGAAATTCTTTTGGAAATAGAAGGAAAAATGTCATGAAATTTGAATAAAAATGAAATGAGGGAATTGAGTATAGACAAAGGAAATGATTACGTGAGCCAGGTTCTGAGACAAGCACCTTCACATGCATTCTCTCAACTATGTAACAAGCCTACCAGGGATAGCATGGCTCTCCCTCCTTTACCTGGAGCTTAGAGAACTTAAGCGCAGTAAAGTCCCCCCTTATCTGCAGTTTCACTTTCCTCAGTTTCAGTTACCCAACTGCAGTCCAAAATGTTAAGTGGAAAATTCTAAAAGTGGACAATTTGTAAGTTTTAAATTTTGTGCTGTTCTGAGCAGTGTGATGAAATCTTTCACCGTCCTGTCCGGGAGGTGAAGCATCCCTTCGTTCAGCGCGTCCATGCTGTATAAGCTCCCTGTCTCTTACTCACTTAGTAGCCTTCTCCGTTATCAGATCCACTGTCCCCGTATAGCAGTGCTTGTGCCAAGTCACCCTTATAGGAGCCTAATGCTCCGTCACAATGCCTACGTCATTCACCTCACCCCATCGCATCACGTAGGCGCTGTATCATCTCACATCCTAAGATGAAGAAGGGTGAGTACAGTACATTAAGATATTTTGAGAGAGAGACAGAGACCACATTCACGTAACTTTTATTACAGTGTATTTTTATAATTGTTCAATTTTATTATTAACTTCTTACTCTGCCTAATTTATAAATTAAACTTTCTTATAGGTATGCATGTATAGGAAAAAACACAGCATACATAGAGTCTGGTACTAAGCATGGTTTCAGACATCCATCTTGGAAAATGTCCCCTGCTGATGAGGGGGGCTAGTGTAACTTACTCAGAGCCACATAGCTAGTAAGAGGCAAAGCACCAGCATCTGCGCTCTTACCAATGGACACGTTGCCTCTATCAGTCAGTCAGTCAGTCAGTCCATCGGTGGGAAGGACATTGAAATGCATAATGAAATACATAAAACAATATTTAAAAGAAAAACATAACAACTTTTCCCTTCTTGGTGGCTTGGAGTTTGGTGATGGGGAATGGTATTATTCATGTCTGTGGGCGAAATAAATCTCTCTACCATTATCTTCTTGACAGAATCTGTTGGGAACGAGGGAAAGGCTAAGCCCTGAATAGTTCGGCTCCCATCCACCAGTGTACTGACAGGGCTCTGGCTTTGGGTGGAAGTGGAAAGAACTGAGCTGCTCTGTGTCAATACACTGGGAGAAACTTGGACTTCTGGCCTGTCAGGGGAGGGGATGGAGAGGAGAAAGGGTAGGGAGACAGAGAGGCAGAGAGGGAGTAAAAAGACAGACGGACAGAGGGAGAGAGAGAGAGAAACAGACCCTCAGCAGGGAAGTGTCTGCCAGGGAGCGGGAGCCCCACGTGGATGGATCTTTAATGATTTTGCTTCCTTGAGTTCCTTGAGTTGCAGGAACTATTTAAGACGATGGGTGTCAAATTTATTCCATCTAAAATGCTTTTTATTGCTGGCATATAAAACTCTTCCTTTCCCCGCACTTTTAGTAAAGTCTGCTCCTCCCAGAGGTCTGGGGTGCAGGATTTTGTTTGTTTGCCAATTTGTGATTTGTTTTTTGCATAGACCGAGGGAAAGGGCTGAGTTCCACAAGTGGATCAACGTGGAGATAAAGGAACACGCATGGGGCACAACAGGTCCTCAGAGCATCAGCCCTCAGAGGCGCAGGCCTTGGGAAGTAAGCGAGCATGAACCAGGAGGCCCGGAATGCACCGACGTCATGCCTGGTTTGTGGAACCGGGTCTGAGCTCATATCTTGGCCACTGTATATATATTTGTATATCGTTGTTTACATTATTCCCACAGAGTTGATAAGTATTACCATCTACTATTCAGACAGATAAATTAGGGCACAGATTGCTCAGTCACTTCAACAAATGTGAAACGCCCAGCGCTCTTACTCAATAGCAGCAAGACAGCCAGGGCCCAACCCCAGGTTTCTCGTTGCCAGCCTGGCACTTCACTGCTAAGAGAGCCCTGACAATTCAGGAGGGCAGAGACCACAGGGAGCCTCTGCCCACAGCCTGCCCTGTAGCAGCAGCAGCAGCCCTTCCGGGCCTGGGGCCAGGTGAGGGTCAAAAGGCAGCAGAGGAGCCAAAGGCTAGAGGCTCTGCAGCCGCCCTTCCACCATCCCACAGAGACGCTAAGCTGACACCACATTCCTAAAAGACACGCCCCGCCCGGGGAACTTGTCAGGGCTTTCTGGCGGAAGTGGGGGCATCTCTGCCATTACCATAGGGTAAAAAAGTTAAATTGCTAGTGAGAAAATTAAAAACAAACAAACAAAAAACTGCAACCCATGGACTAAGCAGAAAGGCACTCATTAGTTGTGATAGGCTAGTTGTGTGTGTCTTTATCTACAGAGCTGGCATTTGAACGTGCATTTCTGATTCCACCTCCAGACGCTCTGAACATGTGAAGGAATTCCAACACACCCACTATTACATTTTACACACACACACACACACACACACACACACGTGTACACATATAAACATAAGTCCAAGATGCAAACATAAACATATGTATCCCCCATCCCCACCCCCACAATAAGATTTTCAAGTAGGAGCACTTGAAAATTACAGAATTTTGGAGAAAATTTGTCTCCAAATACACTGTTTTTGTATATGTAAAAGCTCCTCTCTCAAATCTTTTCAGATTTAAAGCAAGTTAGCCAGCAGATGAAATAACTTTACACATACCCTGTTGTCTATCTGCAGAGGCTGAGAGCTCGCAGCCCCAGGTTCCATCTGGGACCTTCCCCTTCGTTTGGCCCACACAGGGGCAGCCAGAATTTTTTTTTTTTTTAAAAAGTTGAATTAGACATGGACTTTGTAGAACCCCAGCGCTCTCCCAGAACCCCCTGCGTTGTGGTTTTGATATGCCCACCCTGGCCGTAGGTTTAGAGCTGCCTGGCTGCTTTAGCCTGCTGAAATGGTGGTGCGGACTGGGCAGTATGCAAAGGCATTCCCTGGGGGGCTCCACTCATTTTTCTAGTACAGTCCTTGCCTTCCTCCTGCCCTTGTCCCTGCCTTATTAGACTCAGCACCTGACATCCCCTCGCTTGCCAGGTGCTTGCCGTTTTCGGGAAGGCCCTGCCCCAAGTCTTCCAGGGGAAACTTTCAGCCTACTTCTCTTTACCAGTGGTGTCCATGAAGGTTTTCCAGATGTTTTCTCTAAGGCTGTCCTCTCCTCTGCCTCCACCTGGTACCTGCAGCCACGTACGGCTTTCCTTCCTTAGCCCCCAGCATCACCAGCACCAAAGACCATGCTTTACGCATTTCTGTTACAGTGTTTCCCCAAAAATAAGACCTAACCAGAAAATAAGCCCTAGCATGAATTTTCAGGGTGACATCCCCTGAACATAAGCCCTAATGTGTCTTTTGGAGCAAACATTAATATAAGACTGGTCTTATTTTCGGGGAAACACGGTAACAGGTCTTTCCCATGAGATAGGAGCTCCTTCAAGGTGGGGGCCATGTCTCATTTGCCTTCCCTTCCAGTGCCTCTCAGAGAGCCCGGCACACAGGTGGGGATCAAAAGTGGTCTTTTGAAATGAAGAGAGCTGGTCATCAACCTCTGTCAGCTCTGAGCCAGCCCTGGGTCAGGACAGTGGTCACAGAGAGGTCACCGAGGCAGCAGGCCACGTGGCAGGGCAGCTGGGGGCACCTCTGAATTCAGGGACCACACACTGGGGTGAGCTTTGCTGGGACCTCCTTGCTGAGAGGGAGAAGCCATCCCAAGCCTATTCAAGGTAAGCCAGATCCCCCCACCCTACTCGATCTGATCTCAGCACTCAGACCCAGAAGCCAAAAGAACAGGTGTGGAGGAGGGAGCAGGAGACCATCTGAGCATCCACGCTGCCACGGGCAAGGGAAGGGGCTCCCCACCCCTTCTCCCCCATCAAAGGAAATAGGGTTACCTAGTGGTCTAGGCCTCTCTCCTGCACCCCCATTCCAGAATGCAACCTATAAGAGAGTTAAAAAATTATTCAAGTAAATGAAGTTTTGGTTGCTACTTAGGATGGGGTTAAACCAATTTTTTATTTATTTATTTATTTATTTATTTTTAAAGGTTAAAAAAGCTACTTGCTCTTCAGGTCAGTAACTGTCGTAATGATTTTCTCTTGCCATATGCTCCTCCGACTTGCATTAATCTGACATCTTTCTCTGAAGCATCTGGTCTCAGCCATTTCCAGGCACATGAGGAAGCCGTACATTCAGGCTGAGTATATAATAACACGGAGAGGTATCTGCACTCTTGTCATCACAAAACACCGCACTTGCCTAATTCTACGCTGTGTTTTATACAGCAATCCGGAAATAGTGCAGGAGCTCATTCAAATGAAAGGATGAAGGAGGCAGAATTGAGGGGCGGGGCGGGGGTTCCCTGTATGTCGTGTGTGTATGTGTACAGATGTGAACACATGTACACACATGTTTTGTGCATTAGCAATCACCTTCGTTGCTTCATTGCTCAAACATAAATTGTTTTCCCTTGAAAGAAGCAAAACATTTTAAGCATCAGATGAATATAGACCTCAACCAATCTGCAATACGGACAGAGAAATAGGGCACCTCTATAGCTTAGCACTTTGAAATACAAAAAAGGGGAATTTTCCATCACAAGCCACTATCAACCTTCAACCACATTTTCCAGACTAAGAAAAAAGCTGGCAAGTGATGCAGGACAAAGGTTTTCCTCTCTCTTACTGGGAATAATCTTTAGCAAACCGATGCATTTACTTGATTTTTTTCTGAATATCTCACCCCACTTTCATACATAGGTCATTAAAAAAACCCAATGGGTTTAAAAGTTTACCACCTAACAAATGGTTTCAACCTTCTCTCTTTTCTTGTCCTGGAGATCCTGGTGCTTATGTTCTCAGAAGCACAAAAAGCAGAAATGCAATTGCAATTGTGCTGATGCTAAATGTTAATAGATTTGCCTAAATGCCTGCTAATAGCCCCCCTAAAATTAGCTAGACTAGTAGTGCATGCCTAATGTGTTGTTGTTTTACTTGCTTTTTGTTGCTGCTGCTTTTATCAGAGGGAAAAAAGACCCCTAGAAAACAGTACAGGTCTTTGGATGTGAACCATTTCCAGTGTCATACATGAATTCTGCAGAAAGAACATATATTCTGAGACTACCCCATAGTTCTGACATTCTGTCATGAAGGTGACGGATGCTAGTGCTCTAATGTTTCATTAAATTAAACATGAAATGTTTAATGTTTTGTTAAATTAAACATGAAGCGGTGACTTTGCACCCGAGAACCAAAGCCTTCTATCAATTCCTCGCATTCCTTCAGGTCACTTCTTAGGTTATAAAAACTGAGTTTTGTTTATTAGAAGTATTGTATTTCTCTCTGCAGTTAAAATGCACTTTCTTATAATGCCCTTATAAATAAAAACCAACGAGCAACACAGTTTTGGGGCACTTAAAACATTGCTAAACTCAGGCCTACAGAGAACGGCTTGCAGACAAGTCATTAGCTAATTCTCTATTACAATTTTTTCTTTCAAACATTCACAGCCATGACCAAAAGGCTTCCAAAGGGTGGAGGTATTACATTTTTTGTCAGATCCCAAGCCCGTTTCACAGATGGGCATGCTATTGCCCAAAGAATGGAAGACTTGCGAGAAAACTGTTGAAACAGATCCTACAGACTAAAGCAATCTCAATACCAACCGTCCCCTCCACCCCCACCCCATGTCCTTATTCATGATGACAGAAATTGACAGGGAAGACAAAACAACAATTCTGAGCCGGGAAAGCATTTGTATAAGCAGAGAGGAGTTTGAAGGCACTCATGACTATTGCATAAAAATTTTGATGGAATCATTTAAAGGAGCAGGTAAACAAAGCATGGATACTATTGGGAGAGGATAAAATGACACCCCACAAAAAACGTGCCTCCTTTCCACCAATTCAATCAGATGGTTAAAACAATTTCTCGAGTTCATAGTGATACATCATAGGTTCTACCAGAAATGAAATTTCCAAACATTATTTCATAAAATATATTTGAATGATATTTTTAAATGGAGAAATACACCAAAACAACTATGTAGCAATTTAAAAGAGAAAAAACACACACATGTTCCATGATGAAAGTAAAAAATAAAGTATCTTTCCCCCTTTTTTTGTGTGTGAATTTAAGTGGACTCTAGCGAGTTTCCATATGAGATTCCCAAATTAACTGTCAAACCAGCCAACAGCAGAAAAACCCTCCCGTAAAGGGTAAGTCACACAGACCCTTCCTTCCAGTCCAACCAAAGTTGTCAACTATGCTTTTTCTGTGTTGACGCACCAGCTCCTATCACTGGCCAAAAACTGTAAAACAGCCCCGATTTGGTAACAGATCCTTGCTCAGAACTCCCACTCTAGAACCCTTTCCCCAGCGGGTTACCCCAAACAGTAGGAATATAATTGAGACTTACCATGCTGGAGCTTCATGTCTGTGAGGCAAACTAAATAAATTAAATGGATCCTGCTTTAATCTTCTTTTCTAGACCCCAAACGCCTTAATCAAAAGGAAAAACAAAACAAAACAAAAACAAATGTTCCCTGAGGTCCTTCTCTAAACCACCAGAGTAGAAGCAAGCGATAGTTGTCTGTTCAACTGAATGCCCAGAACGTGTCTCTTAACAAGAACAACGACAATTACTTCTGACATCCCTCTATTCTACCCCCCTCATGCCCCATCTTTTCCTTGACTTCTATGGTGTGTAGCTAAGACAAGGCTTAAGTTACACTTTAAATCAAAATCTGGAAGATGCTTCAATTGGATATTTGGTTTGGCAGACCTCCTGTAAAAATCCCACGTAAAGACACATTTGTTTCCTTCCTGCAAATGAACTGTGGCATCTGTGGTCCCTCTTGCTCTCCCCAGTGCACACTTTGCCCTGCAACGAGCTTAAGCTGCAGGACTTCATTTGGGGTTAGCTCTCCCGCAAAGCTCATTTGGCTCTTCAAGAGGCTCTAAAAGGCTAGCAAGATGCTTTTAACTATGTTTGAGGGGCCAGTCATATCTTGTTAGCAACAGCTGCACACTTACCAGGGCTTTCAGGGCCTTGACAGAACTGTCCTATTCCTTCTGGGGTTAGGAACGCAAAATGAAATTAACCAGTCGTTGGCTGGAGCCATCCAGGCTGCACCAGATTCTTACTCTCCAGAAACCCAGTGAGGCAGCTTCCCCCGAAGTGACTCCCATCGGCTTCTCCTGGCACTCACAGCCTGCCAAGGCCCTCCTGCAGGATCAACACCACCACTCAATAAAAGGATTTTAAAGGCTGCGCCCGGAGCCGGGAGCCTCAGATCCCAGTTTGGCCCTCTCTGCATCAGCATTCCTCAGCAAGCCTGCACAAAGCCAGCCGGGCTACATTATTTATGTCAGCTCTAGGCTCTGGAAAACACACTGGCATCCTGATGACTGAGAATCCTCGTGGATACAATTCAACAGTTCCCACATATATTTCCCCCCTTCTCTTCCCAGATTCAACCAAGGAAACAAAAGCACTTTGAGGCGTGTCCCAACTCATCTGCTAGGAGCCAGGAGAGCGCTGAAGCACGGCCATCATGGCAAATGAGCTGAGGGGACAGGCCCCTCGCCCTGGAGTGGGCAGTAGACACTCCAGGGAGGAAAGTTCAGATCACAGTTTGGAAGCCGCACTGCAAGTGGCCTCCCTGGGTTGGGGGCATTGATATGGAAGCAGCAAAGTTGAGGTGCTACAGACAATATTTTGATGAGTTCATGGAAGACTGACTTAGAATGGGCTGTTAAGGGAAGAAGGAGCGTTTTGGCAACACGACTAACATCCCGAGCTGGACGAAGCGCAATCATGCTCACTGAACAAATGCTCCTCGGTGCCTCATCCGAGCCACAGCCCTAGACGGGCTGACCACTGATTTAGCCAAGTCGAGTGATGCTTCTGTCCCCAAGCCCCCTCTTCAGTGAAACGAACAATTCTCCAAGTTGCAGTCCACTATTTCCCTTCCTGTCGAGAGCTCGACAAACGTGCTATGAGCTGGGCATATGAGCCACAGGCAAAATGAACTCTACGCTGGGACAGAGAAGGGAGGATGATGACAGAAACTTCCTCCTCTGTAGGAGTAGTGAGAGGGCCCTGAGCTTCTCCAGTGTCTAGCGAGAAAATCTCTGCTTGGCAGGCCGAGGTGACCTCACTTTATGAAAGCCCCAGGCACCGCTTAGTGAGACAACCTTTGGCATGGACCTCACAGTTCAGTCAGTTTATCTAGGCACAAAGTCGGCTTGGGGAAAGTCCATTTTCTCATCCAGCAACACGAGAAGAAGCTCTTTTAGTGACCTGCTTCTCTCTAAAGGCTTCCTTTGAATGGGCCTTCCTGTGTTTTGCCAGTTGTTTCTTCTTTTCAAGTGACTGTCATTTCTAATGACTTAGTCCATCCCAACTCAGATACCGTGGGTAGAAAACTGGTGTCTGACATGGAAACAATGGGAGAGAACAGTGTAGGTCAGTGGAGCGGGGCCGGAGGGGCAAATCCACTCCATGAGACAAACAATGGGCAAGCGGTGGGGGATTTACTCCAGCGCAAGAAGCCACAGAGGTTTCCTCAACAACACACAGATGAAAGGTAGCATGACAGCGCGTGTGCACACACATGCGCACACACACACATATACACACACACACACACACACACACACACACACACACACACACATACTCCACCACCATCACAGTGATACAACAACCCAGGCACCCAAGATCTGATGAATGAAAAAGTAGATACAAGTTACCCTGTGGGATGGTTTTGAGTTTGCATACTGGCTCCCTAAACCCAGAACGCTGGGTCATCCAGTCCACTGACCCTGGAGGGGGCCTTGACCGCCCTTGGGCCCCATTGTGCTCTGGGCTACAAGCAGTTCATTTCATCCTCTGCACTGAACATTCTAACCCACATCATAATTTTTCTTGGAAAGAACTTCTAAGCAACGAAGTCGAGTGTTGAGCACAGAGGAAGCTTTGGGAGGAAGCTTATTCGAGAAAATAATTTCTTCCTCGAATAAATAAGCAATAATCAACTTAGAGGCTGACCTCAGGCTAAAAGTCTTGGCAAGGATCCCTGGGGAACCTCCTGCTGCTCTACAGGGTGGGAGAGGCCTAAGGGATTGCCTGTTATTTGCTACTCTGTGGCCTCGGGCATGTTGTTCAACCTCCCTGAGCCTCAGTTTTCTCACCCACAGACCTGTCAACTACGGATGCTGAGACCCACTTCAAGAATTTGGAGAATTCAGTGAGAAATCTGAAGTATTTAACTCAGTGCCTAGTACCTTGTGATTTCATCATAAACCTCGGCGATTGTGAATTTTCAAAAGGTTATTAGGTAAATGGCACAAAACTTACACTGCCTGGTTTACAGATGCCTGAGCCCTCACGATGCTCCCCGAACAATCCGATTGTTATTGACAACCTGTGTGCAAAGCACTGTACTCATTGCTATCATTTGCCTTCAATAAACTTGTTCAGATGACAGGGGCAGATAAACTTGGCCCTGACAGAGATGTCAATAAAAATTAAAGAGCATAAACATTGATAGTATCAAAGGGAGGATCGTGAAACATTCTTTTTGTTTGTTTAAAAAGGGGATTCCAACAATTTGCAAATCAACTGACTACCTTTCTGGTGATTAAACTATAAACTAAAACTATTTCAGAATTCTGATACCCAAAATAGGGCTGTTGTACTTGACAGGGGAGAAAAAACTGGTCTGAAGTCCCATTCTCTAGAACCCTCCATCCTTTTATGTATACCCCACCCCGTCCTGTTTGCTCAACTACGAGGGACAGAGACTGAGAACCTTGACTCTAACACAAAACTAGCATTTAATAAAAAAGGACAAGGAGGGTTGGAGATACTAAGGAACTCACTCAATTTCATTTCACCCAGAAGAGATGGACTAGAATCCTGTTCTGACTTCTTTTCCCATGCTCCTTCCATCCCCGCCACAAGGCCAAAGGTACAACAAGGGGAACTCACGGCCAGATTTTATTTCACTGTCCAGTAAGTTGTGTTGACTCAATCTAATACCTTGGCTTTAATAACTGAGTACAAGACTAGTGCTTCACGAAGAACTGAATTTTTTTTTTTTTTTCAGAAAGTGACTGATTGCTTTACATTTTGATTTTAATATTCTCTATAACTGAGGTTCCAAAGGTTTTGTTAAGCCCTGCGGTGATCACGGAAGTTCTAAATCTTTTGAATGAGAAAAGCAACACTTCAAACTCTTTGTATTTTGTAAAGGCTGCGTTTTCATTGGATGGTAACACACATTTGTGATTATTAACATCTTTGAAAATACACAAGTTTGTCCATATATCTCTTCTAAAAGGGATAATGGTTAACAAATAACGACAACCTCTTCTGTATAAACACAAAAGTCCTTGAACATGAATTTTTGACGTTACTAACCACACTTCTTGCTTACACAAACAAGGAGCATCAAAATTATAAATCTTCAAGAGAAGTAGGTTCGACCATATGCACTGCTAAGAAATGCCCCCACACATTGTGACTACATCGCTGGGAACACCCGCACTCACTCCCTGGACATCAGTAGGATCGTTTTCTCAATTAGAGTTTCAAACAACTCCGTTTTTTTTGCTTCTTGTCAAACCACCTGAACAAAAATGCAGAATGTTGCATCATTTGCTGAAGCTCTTTGTCCAGTTGAAACATGAATTATGAGCTCTTCTGCAACACCTCAGCCTAATCAAGTTGTAACATGGCCCTGCTTTATTCACGGCACCCATCACGGCTAATCGCTTTCTAATGCAAGTCATGATTTTGCCTCATTAAGTTAACATTTCCCTTATTTTACCCCCTCCATGATACATACTAAATTAACCAGCGTTAAGTTGAACATTTCTTCTCTTACCTGCTATTTACTTCATCTGAGGGTAAGGCTGACTTTGTCTGGGCCATTTGTGCTTTGACGCTGTGTGGGGTTCAAACGTTAGTCTTACGACACAGACCTTTCTTTGTGTCTGTAAATATGGAAACACTTTTCCATGTGGAAGCTAAGGCTCAATTCCTAATGATGAATATCCTTAAATAGATACTTCTGAGACTAGCCAGAGGCATCGGTGTGTCTTATGGGCAGGAGAATAGGGAAAATATCATTGCTTGCAAAACAACACAAGTAACCACCTGAGGCACCTACTTCCTGTTTCCATTCAGGTGAACAATTGTTTACCATGATCTTTAAACTGGTGTCTTAAGATGTGCAAATGGCAAAGAAGATGCAGGTATGTCTACACCAGTCCATAACTCCCAGTGGATGCTTAGACATGTGCATAATACTGACCCCTATACATACTATGTTTTTTCCTGGACGGACATACCTATACACACAGACATACTTAATGCACCGTGCCTGGCACGTACTAAAGCCTCAGTAGCTAAGCTCTGCTATCACCATCTGCTCATCTTAGATCAGATAAACCCTAGGGAGTTACAAATTTTCCCTTGCACTTGAGAATCCAGTGTGGAGCCCACGCATTTGGAGGACTCCCTGTCTGAAAGGTGTGTCTCTGGAGTGGCTGGCAACATCTTGTCTTTCGTCCTTTTCCTTGTGAAGAGGGTTGACATGACATGTTGGATCAGGGCACCATGAATGTGCTGTTTTGTGCACAAGGGAAAGAGGACATTAGACGATGGGGATTGTGATTCAAACCCCGTTGAGTCAGAGGGAGTCAGGAGTGGCCTGTGGTGCTGCCGGGGGATGTATGCTCACAGATGCACACTTCCCATCCGGGTCAGGAAAAGGAGAGCTGGCCCCGACGCTCCTAGTAACTACATAGGTGGGGGATTTCCTTAGATCTGCATTTCCTAGCTGTTAGTCATTGCCCTTTCACCTTCGGGGTATTTGCTCTAGCCAGCCCTTCCGGTGGCTGCCACAGCTGCCATTCCACTAGTCCTTGGTGCTTTCACTTAATATTTTTCTTCCAATGGACTTATTGTTTGCGATTTTAGCCTCATCCTAGCTAAGAGTGTCAATGAAATCACAGCTCAGCCGTGCTAATGATACATAACTACATGTGTACATCTCTCCCTCTGTGTGTATATGTACGTATTTCTAACACGCATCACCACAAATATTATAATTAAAAAAATGGACTCTGTGCCTCTCAAGGCTATCCTGCCTATTTGGCCATTGGTGCCCACCTGGCACTCAAACATGTGTTTGGAACAACTGTCCTAGATGAAATGCTATTCTTCCTTTTTTAAAAAAATGTGAACCAGTGGAGTCTCTGCTTTGTGCCATTTCTCTTCAGAATGCAGTGCCTCACAGTGAAATGTCACCGGGAAAAGGAATGCTTTAAAAATGAAGTTTTGATTATGTCCTATGGCCCAGATAGCAAATTCAGAGAAGAGCTCACATGCTACTTTTCATCCCAGGAACTGATACTTGAATGTGTTAAAATGCTATTTATTTTCCGACAGGCTACTCGGGCTTGGCACCATGTAAATCCAAAGTGTTTGTAGAGGTTCCCCTGGGGACAAAGGAAAAATCATCTGTATAGATCAAATGTGTATTAGCTGCATTAGCAATTGGTCCCTGGAGACTGATAAAGACCTTTTTAGACAGATTTCACTGCACAGCCTTTTAAGAGCTTTCATTGAACTAACCTTGGGTATCACGGGTTTGGGGCTTTCTTCACGTCCTAAGTGTCAGGAGCGAAAGATGGAAAATGAGAAGCTGGGATGAGAACTGCTACCTTCATTTTAGACGAACCTCAATGTCACGTCCACACCCCTGTCCCCCATCAATATTTCATGTTCCCCGAGTCATAAGAAAACACATCTGTTGCCTTCCTGCATCGTAATGTGTAAGATGGCAGGCAGATTATTACAGCACAGGTTCAAGAATTTAAAAATTCATCATGTTCTCAATTTAGAAAGCTGATATGTGGTTAGGACTTAAGAAGGCTCTACAAGCCTGAAATGACCAAGGAGGCTCTTGAGAAATCTGGGCAGTGGGGGGTGCAGTGAGAGGAGGGGGAGGTTGGAATGATGTCTGCTCGGGCTGCAGACTGAGACAGTGAGAAGGCCTCAATTGTCTGGCTTATTGTCAATGGAAGGTTTGCTTTGTGTCGTGGCACTATACAGGGGAACAGAGAGGCAAAATGCAGCTCCAGTCGTAAGTGCAGAAGCAAAATCCATGTTTTCAGTAGGCAGGTGTTCTCCCTGCTCCTCCAATACGCCAGTGCTCTTTCCACTGTAGCACTGTGTGTGTGTAGAACCGGTAAACTCTCTAGAAAAAAAGGACCCTTTTCAGAATGCTGGGTAATATTCCTCCTTCCTTATAAGGCCTTCCAAGTCATTAATCTGGGTTGGTTTGACTCCTTTCTTTCCACTACCGGATATTTCAGAGATTTCTACAATCTTACAACATCATGCCCTGCCCCTCTAACTGGGATACACAAAGCCGTCCTCAGAATGGAGGGGCCAGCTTCCGCTCAGGAGGGAATGGGCGCCACTGACCACAGCGAAGATCACCAGGAAACCTGACATTTTCCAGAGCTGGATGCAAACCTTTGGATTTCTAGGAGCTGCCTCACAGAAGCACAAAAGGGGAGTTTAATCTGCAGCAGAATGGTTAAAGAAGAAATGAGTGTAACCTGCTGGCCTAACAGATTATCTCATAGTCTTGTCCTGTGTCCTACCTTTTCTGCACCGGTAAGTCGTGGAGATACCATCACCAGCCTGTGTGCTACGCCGGACACCTCACTGGGGCTCACAAACACATGACTGCTTCTTCTCTGTCCCCCTCCCCGGCCACTACCTTTCTCATTTGCCTTGTCCCTTGGTTGTGTCACTGGGCCATCAAAGATAGGCTCTGCTCAGAAAGATGGTTTGACCATCACTGCTACTTAAAAATTCTCCAGTGGCTGCATCACCTATAGGACAAAGCCTTCGTCCCATCCCATTATCTTGAGCTCCTTCTCTGTCACCTGACTCTTGCTTTGTGCTGCAGGAACACCACATTTCTTGGACAACTTCATCTTGTGCCATACTTTGAGCCTTCATATATGAGTTATTCTCTATTTAGCAAGGCTTTACTTCCATTCCTCTATTTCTTACACATATGAAATAATTCCTTATATCCTTCAAGATCCATTCAAACACCTCCTTTCCAGGGAATTTCTGTATCTTTCGTGCTCCAGGCATGACAGTCTACTCTGTATGTTAAATAACTCATTCCTTGTAAAGCGCTTAGAACAGTGACTAGCACATAGTGGGTGTTCAATAATTTTTAGAAGTTATTATTGTCCTGTCATTGCATTTATCACCTTATATGAATACTATTTACTCACTTGCCTTACGCCCTGTTAGACATGAAGCTCCTGCCCGTGACTTTGCTGAACCACTAATGTCTTGCCCAATGTTTGGCACGTAGTAGGTCTCATACAGAATTTGCTGAGCCAAAATGGACTAAAGCAGTCTGAGTTTCTAGGAATTCTACATGGTGCCTTGTCCTTATTGCAAGGACCCACCATGCAAACTTTTGGAGTGAAAGTCTTCTCAATTCTGTTCCCAGCAGAATAAGTTTCATACTTTCCTTTAATTCTATCTGGGCTCTATTGTCTGGTTGCATTACATACCAGGCTGGTACCTAGAAGCCACATCTTAGGAGCAAAATGGCAAATACAAGACATGAGCGCGTTCTCTTTCCATTACTCTAAGTAAGCTATGTGCTGCAGTGCATTGCCTTAATCTGATTCCAGAAGGGCCTTAATAGTGGGGAAGAAACAAAGCATGAAGCCCGTTCTTTAAGGAGCCACTCACTTTAATGGCAATTTTTTTTGTTGTCCATTGTGACAAGTGTGGGCCCAGACTGGGGCCAATTGTTGCACTTGGACATAAGCAGGAGGCCCTCCCTGAAGCTGCATGCGTGTTTCATGGCACAAGTCAGTCTTTCCTGATTTAGAGTTCTCTGTCTGTTTCCCTCTCCCTCTCCCTCTCCCCCCCCACCTTTCTCCCTCCCTCCCTCCCTCTTGACCTTCTGCTTGATTATGTAGTGAAGTATTCCTGGAGAGCAATAATCCTGTAAGCTCAACATCACCTCTAATAGCTATGAAAATGACAAAGCTGTCAAAATTTCAGCCTTACAACTTCCAGAGGGGGTCAGCCCAGCTATGTAATGGCAGAAAAACTGAAGGACCAGGATCCCTTAAGACAAAAAAGCCAAAGAGGTAAATAAATAAAACGACCCAAAAGATGACAATGGGAAATTTTAAATTTCAGGTGACACAGGAAACTTCTGCCTTTCTGCATGTGCCATTAACACAGCGATTTAGTAATTTCCATCCCCTTGGAATGCTATTAGTGTCAGAGTCAGGGAAAATGAGAAAGTCTTTTTTTTTTTTTTTCTAGAGTATGCAAACAGAAGCTTAGAAACATGTTTGCATTTGGATTGGACGATCTAAACCAACAAAGTTCAACCTTTTCACTAGGAGCTGGGAGCTGTTTGACAAGACCTACTTTTTATTAGGCAGGTTCAAAGTCTACACACTGCAGAAGCTTCCTTGATAAGAGGGACTAATAAGATTATTTCCTTAAAGATCTAACTTTGGCACCCACCCTCCTACCAACCGGCAGGCAAACTGATTCTCTAAATTGCTAACCTTCAAAAGGAAAGCTCTGTTGACTAGAGCAGGGCCCACGCATGGCATACCAAGATGCTATTACTAGGATTCTCATTTGCATTTGCAGTGGCTATTATTTTTGTCTCTCCCTTTTCTTTTGGAATTCATTTTTCTCTCACCAAAACATTAATTTCCCAAACTAAATACAAAGGTTGCATTTCAATGGGATGAGTCAGAGTCACCGATGGCTCCCCTGTCCCCCAAAATCTCTCCAAACATCTTGCCTCCCTGTGAGGACAGAGTTAGCCAGCTACATTAAAAAATTAAATTAAATTAAAATTTAAAAAATAAACGTAGGTACAGTTCTGGGCAAGCAGGCTTTAACGTGAAGAGAGGAAAAATGGGCCATATCTGTATTAAGCATATATAGAATGGAACAAAGGGCTCTATTCAGAAAATGTTTTCCAAGCTTCTACTTTTTGGAATAATATCACGAAATCGTCACCTGAAAGGGGAGTGTTGAGGAAGAAAGATCAGGGGATCGTCACATCGATTCCTTCTCCTTCCTAGCCCTCACCTTCTTGTATCATGACTTATGTGATCTGTTGAGATGAGCCATTTTCATTCTCCCATTTTCCCATCCATGGATGGAATGATGTACAACCATTTAAAACTGGCCCTGTTTGAAGAAAAGTGATTTAAAAACGGGGACCATTTACACAGGTCACTGGATTGCTCAAAGGTGGAACAGCGATCATTCACTGCATGACATTTAATGATCTAAAAGAAGCGTGAAAAAAACTTTTCTCCTGATGAAATGGAGGCAAGTCTCTTCTCAGGACAGAGAGGCTTGAAGTCCCCTGTGGATCGTGGTGTGTGTGGCCTCCCATGACTGAATGGGTATCCTGTGTGGCTCAGTATCCTAACACCTAGAGTCCTGGATGTCACCACATGTCACTGATTCTATGGTGTATATTTCTTTGCTCATTTTAACATTTATGAAACAGGAGTTCTTCTTGCAACTGACGGCACGTCATGGTTTAATTGGCAAATGTTTTCCCTCTCTTATTCATACATAAAATAACAGCGAGTTATTTTGTGAGTGCATTTTAGGATGGATGAAACATTGTCATAGACATTTAATAAGTCTTGGTTGAATAAAAGACGGAATGAATGACTCACCTCCTCACTTAATACTTAAGGGACTACGTTTAATGACAAAGAAAACTTCAAATTTTTGCATCCTTAACTGAGACACTTTTTTCTCTTAATCCTTCATAGACATGTGAAAATCAAAACAACAAAACAAAGCCTGAGAGGCAGGGGTTAAAAAGACTAGGGGTTTTTATCTCTCTCACAACAAATGTAATAATATAAGGAAGGGAATTGGCATTTGGTATGCCAGGCACTTCCGCCATATTTTCTTTCAGAAATTCCATATGTTTAGAGGTGACAGAGGAGTCAATTGTACCTTGCGGAAGCTAAGACACTTGCTCAGGACCCATCACCTAGTAAATGAAAAAGCCAGGTTTGAACACAGGTATCTCCGGCTCAGGTTTCACCCTATATCCTGCTGGTTTTCAAGAGCAGTTCTTCTGACTAGCGACTGGACAGTGTTCAATTCATCAAGCAAATGCGGCCATCCTGGACACCCAGGTTCGGAGCAGTGGTGACTGTGTTGCTTTCAAAAAGTCTGACCCTGATTTCCAAGCTGTAGCACATGGGAATCTCCCAGGGAGATTTAAACAATAAAGATGCCTGGATCCCATCCCTTGCCACTCCCATTTCACTGGTATGGGGTGTGACCTGGGCATTCAGATTTTAAAAGCTCCCCAGGTGATTCTAATGTACTGCAAGCTTGGGAACCACTGCTCTAGGGCGTTTTCATGTCACTCCATCTGGTGGGGAATTTGCATGAGCAATCACATGGGAGCCTTTTTATGAACTTAGTCGTCTACCTCTTTCTTAAGTCACCCCTGTCATATTTTAAGAGGTTCTGTCCATTTTGTACAAACTACATTAAGTCACCTTTAGATCATTTTCCCATGGACTTGCTAATGACATCCCATGAAATCAAAATAAAAGGAATTTGGTGTTTTATTTACTCTGTGTAGTCCTACACAGTCTTAGTCCTCTTATTTTATTTACTACTGAGAAGAGCTTGGTCAATGCCCAGTTTTCTTGGCGCATCATCAACATTCCTTGCTCTTGGTTTAAGTAGTGGACGAGCTGACCGGCCTCATCCTTAGGTGCGGCCACTTAGCATATTTCATGCCAGAGCAACTCGTTCAGGGATGGGCCCATAACCCCGATGGAGGCCAGGGCAGTTACTGGAATGGTTGGGGCATTGTGCAGTGAACAATTAACCTCACCCAAAGAGAGGTCTGGCCTTTGCCCTTGGCTCCTGAGAGGTGATCGCAAAGCCCTTGGAGTGTCTGCCATGTAAGAGTCTTTGTTTACCTGGGAGGTTTGGACCACACTGTATAGTCTAACCATGTGATTCATGGTGGGGGCTTTGAGCCCATGGTATCAGCTTGATCTTAGGAGTGACTAGAGACTAAAGTTCAGTCATGTGGGTGGTCACCCATGTCTCTCTGACTGAGCCCCAATAAAATCTCTAGATCCCAAGGCTCGGGAGAGCTTCCCTGGTTGCCAATACTCCATGTGTGTCGCCTGTCACACACTATTACCGGGAAAAATGAGCACTGTCCATGAGTACTGGGGGAACATAACTGGAAGCTTTGCGTTTGAACTTTCCTAGACTCTGTTCCATGAGTCCCTTCCCTTGACCTAATTTAATCTGCATCTGTGGGGACAGAGCCCCAGAAAGTAGTTTCCAGGCTCTCGGCCTCACGTGGAGGAGTGCTGGCTCGGGTAGTAGATGGCCATCAGCTGTGGCTGATTGGCCGTCAGCTGTAGCCAGTTAGCCAATTAGCCGCCAATATAACTGGTGTGGCTACGCTAGCAGAGAGAGAGGAGGAAAGAGAGAGGAAGAACAGGGGCTAGCAAGAAGATGGCGGCTGGGCTGGCAAGCATGGATGGCGGTTTGCGGACAGTGTGGATCCAGCCTCCAGTGAGAGTATAGTGCCGCCAGAGAGAATATAGTGGTATGACTCCCCTACCTATGGCTCCGTGGGTGTTCCTTTTTGGCCTCACCATATCCTGCGTTCTTGTATGGGGAGCGGGAGCAGAGACCCCGCAGGCCTCCCCGCACGACAAATGGCACAGCGAGCAGGGTCCCCCGCACGACAGCATCTTTTCCCTGCGATAACCCTTCAATATGAGTATAATAGCTTCCAGTGAGTTCTGTGAGTCCTGCTAGCAAATTACCAAAACTGAAGTTATACTGGGGACTCCCAAACTTTGCAGTCAATGTCAGAAGTGAAGATGGTCCTGGGGACTTCTTCACTCCGCAGTAAGAGAATCTTCTTTCCCAGGAGAACTGATCTTTATGGGATGTAAAACTGGATTGCTGGTGGCTGGCCATCTTTATCAACACAGAAAATGCCAAGAGGGAAGAGAAGGATCCTACGACACTTACAGCCCCTGAAACCTAACTTGCCCAGTGGTACCCCTGGTCTTCTTTTCAGTTTTAGGAGCAAACCCCCTTTTTTTCTTGGGTCAATCTTAGTTGAGATTGCTCTCATTTGTAATACACTACATTGCTTCACTGGATTCCTGTAAAGAATCAATTAAATAGCATGATATGTGAAAGATCTTAGTGTAATGCTTGGTACACAGTTAGGGGCTTGATAAATGCTATCCTATTAATTATTATTATTGTCAGTTTGATTTTTAATATTTTCCTATTGAAAAAAACAAACCAAGAAACTTTTAAAGACCAAGGAGCCTAAAATTAGATAGTGATGCGCCTGCGGCTGTCCTTACCCCAAGTGACTTGGTCCCTCCCTACCTCCTGCCCTCTCACAGCCTAGCCTGGCATCCTCTGGCTTACTCAATTGCCTACACCTGCCCCTCTTAACTCCTGAGTTTCAGATACATTTGGGAGCACACTTAGGACTGTCTGTGATAAAATATGCATATTTCCTGAAACCCAAAGTATTCTCACTGAATGTAATAAGTGGAAAGTTATTTTACAGGAAATGAAAATCTAAGATTAATACCCTCTGATGCCATCTAGTCCCCTCAGGACAATTATTCACTGTACTACAGGAAAATAAACTTGCAAAATGTGGGAATTGGTTTTCTCCTTGGGTTTCTAGGATAAGTGACCTCTCGCAACTGTGCTAAATCAGCTCCTGGATGCTATACCCACCACCCCACCTCACTACCTCACTAAAGAGGCATCGGGGCTTTTAGAACACAGACTTTAAACAGAATTCATGGTCGTTTACCCAGAGCTGAGCAAAAGTACAAGAAAAATAAGACATAGATTTAAAATGAGTCACTCAGTAAACAGTTATTGGTCACTATTTACTAGTATTATAGGAGGTAGGTTACATCGTCCCTGGCCCCAAGGAACTTACAATATTCATTCATTCAGTTCACAAATATCTACTGAACGTCACTTTGTGCCAAGCACTCTGCTCGATGCTAGGAAACAAAATGCCCTTATGGACTTAGTTTTAAAGAACAGAAAATCCCAAATATGGAAATCACTGGAAAGCCCTATAAAAATACAATTATCAGAGCCTTTATTCAAGACAACTGTATCAAAAATTTCCCAGGGGACCAGAAACCTATTCTTTTAATAAGTGGCTCTCACAACAGTTGTGCTTCACCAAGTTGGAGAACCACAGGACTTGTCATCACAAAACACAGCCATGAAACAATCTAATACAAGGCAGTGTTTATGTGTTAAGTGGCAAATAAGTGGTCCAGGGAGGAGTTAGCTAAGGGACAGATCACTTCGGACAATGCCCCTTTTATGCCCTCCAAGGTGCTCTGTGATGACGACCTATTATGAGTTTATTCAAGCCACCGAATCAAAGTTTATTCAAGCCACGGAATCATGATGCCTCCGCAAGAATACCACAGGTCTGTGACATTCATTCCTAGCTGGAGAGTCACCCAAGGTGAGGTAAGCCGCATCTTGTCCACACACAGTTTCCCCCTCTCACTCAGCCTCAAGCACAGTTCAAAGGACAAAGTCTCAGAACTTCCACAGCCATAAGCGTTCTCACCTGAAAACATTCTTTTATTCCTAACATTTTGGGGGTGGCTGTTAAGTGTAATGTTGGCTTACCCTTTTTCCCTAGGGCCACATGTTTTCATTTTTTTTTTTTTTTTTCTGGTAATAGAAGCAGACCTCTGACAATCAGGGAACACTTCGATTGTTGTGCCTTGCTTGATGCATGTGTCTAGAAATGGGATAAAGTGCCATCTTTAAAGAAGAGACAGGGCAGCAAGACACACCTGGGTTTGATTCCTGGCTTTGCTGTCAACAGTGGAGTGACTTTGAAAAATGTATTTCATGTCTCAGAACCTCAGTTTCCTATTCGTTATCAAGGGAGAGAGCTCAGGGTGAGGCTTAAATGAGACAAGGAAAGTGAAGAGAATAAATTGAATATATGGTTAACAAGTAGCAGACACTATTACTCTTATTGTTCCAATTTACTGCCAAGTAAAGGCTTAATAATTCCAATTTAAGAGGTGTTACCCAAGAAGTGGGTTCTTCTCCTGCCTGCCACCCACAAGTTCTACCTCTTCAGCTCTCAGGGTGGAACCTCAAAGTAGAGCGAAACAGAGCAGCTCTGTAAACTGGGCATCACAGCTATAAAAGACCATCTTTTCCCGCTCTATTGCTTCTCATGCCATAGCAATTGCATTATGAATGAATAACAGAAGCTGGAAAAATAAATTTAAAGACATTTTTAGACTGAGATATTACAAAACATGCTTCCTTGGTTTTCAAATAAAAAATATTATCTGTCAGCCAGTTTTGAAGGGGGTTTATATGCTAATTAAAAATAAAATGGGCAGGCATAAAGAAAGTTTCTGATGATGGAAATGCTTTAAAACTGGATTTTGGGGATGACTGCACAACTGTGTAAGTATGCTAAAAAAAATCATTAAACTGTATACGTACAATGGATGAATTTTTTGGTATGTAAATTTCAACTCCATAACGGGACACAGCAACTAAAAACATAAAACAAAAATAATAATAATACAGAGAAAGAGAGGAAGGAAGGAAAAAAGAAAGGATGAAATCTAACCTCTGAATCATAAGTCCCTATGTCTCTGTTTTAAATGGTTTAGATCTGTGTCTTGTAATCGAAAGTTTGGAGTTCCATAGACCCTCCCTTTAGGTCTGGTGACTCCTGACTCAGGATCTGATATCAACACAGAGAACAGAGCTGCTCCTGGAAATAAAGAAGAGTGGAGAATGGGAAACCTGCCCCTGGTTCATTTCTGTCTCTGTTGAAGATTCATTTTTCTTCTCCCTGGGTCACTCCTGCAAGATGCTGTAACATTCTCTTTAAATTTTCCGTTGATCCAAATCTACTCTCAAGTCTTCATCTGTTCAGGAGAAAGATACAAACTGGTGGAGAAGATAAACACTATGCCTGCTTCACTCGGTGAACACACTAAAATTACAACTAAATTACTGTTATAAAACAATCAACCTGGAGAATCATCTGAAGTCTAGCTGAACAGAAGTTTTAAAACTAAGGATATAAAGAAGAAGCCGCAATAAGACGGGTAAGACCAGTGGAGACATGAAATGGGTCAATCCCAAACCTCCGTGTGGTGGTTGAAAATTGGGAGAGATATCTTGGCTATGAAGGTTCCCCTCAGAGGAGTGAAAAACCCCAGCCCCACACCAGGCTCCCCAGCCCAGAGTCCTGGTGCCAGGAAGAGGAGCCCCCAGAAATATCTGGGTGTGAAAAACAGCGAGGATTCCGATGTCCAGGTGGGATGGAAGGTGGCAGGAAACCCAGACGTCCATTTAAACAGCTTGCACACAGATTTTTTCTCTCACAAGCACTCACCCTGGGCTCTGGTGAAGGGACGGTCATTTAGGGGGTATCAGAGGCATGGGGGGGGGCGGGGGAGACTGAGGTGTATGACTTCAAGGCAAGGGCTGGAGGACAGTCAGCATTTTCTCTGTGTGAGGTCCTCCACTGCAGCCAGCAGGTAGGCACCATCTTTTCGTGTTGAGCCCACCCCCACAGGCCAAATCTGAATCTGATTGTCCTGGTGAGCTCCGCTGGGACCCCACCCCACCCAACTCCCCCAACATTGGAGGCACTTTCTTGGGAAGCAGCCAGCCCCACCCACATTGCACTCTTCCTTGGAAAACTATGGGAGTCCACAGTTCCTAGGTGGGAAGTGACTAGCCTCAGTGCGCTCCGAGACCCTTGTTGAGTAGCTCTGGGCTCAGCATTGGCACTAAACCAAAGTCTACATTAAATGGTGACTACAACTCCCACTCTAGTGACTCCTTGAAACTCTGCCTTACTCAACTCACATACCAAATGGGGCTTTATCAGTGGCTGAACCTTAAGAGAGCTGGCAAGGGGTAGCAGGTTATGGGGTGCCCTGGATTTTTACAGAGCTACTCCGGGCCCAGTACTGGTGGCAGCTGTCCTCGGTTCGCAACGTAGCCTCGCCCATGTACCTCTAACTTTATTACAGGATGGGAAGGAGAAGGAGGAGGTGGTACATATATACAATGGAATATTGCTCGGCCATGGGAGGGAATAGGTTCTTGCCATCTGTGGTGGCACGATGGTCCTGGAGCGTGCTGTGCTGAGTGGAGTGTGAGACAGAGAAAGACAGATGCAATGTGATTTTGCTTATAAGTGGAATCTACAGAACAAAATTAACAAAGACAACAGAAACAAACTCATAGATACAGAAAACCTTTTGATGGCTGCCAGGTGGGAGAAGAATGTAAAAGGGGAAGGGATTAAGTACAAATTGGTAGTTACAAAATCGTCATGGGGATATAAAGTAAAGCACAGGGAACATAGTCAATAATATGGTAATAACTGTATAGTTCCTGATGGGTACGAGGCTAGTCGGGGGGTCACTTATAAATGTTTAACCAGTATGTTGTAGGCCTGAAATTAACATAAAACAATATTGAATGTCAACTATAATTGAAAAAAAATTTAAAAAGGAGAAGAGGAATAAGAGGTCCAAATTTCCAGGTATAAAATAAATCACGAGGATGTAACGTACAGCACAGGGAATATAATCAATAATATTGTGATAGCGTGGTACGGTGTCAGATGGTTGCTGGACTTATCATGGTGATCACTTCTTTAGGTATATAAATTTTGAAGAACTATGATATACCCCTGAAACTAATATAACATTGTATGTTAGCTACTGTGTTTCCCTGAAAATATGACCAAACCAGAAAATAAGCCCTAGCATGGTTTTTCAGGATGACATAGCCTGAACATAAGCCCTAATGCGCCTTTTGGAGCAAAACTTAATATAAGACCGGTCTTATTTTGGGGGAAACACGGTGGTTTTTCAATAAAAGTCTTTTTAAAAATTGTTAATCTGTGCAAAGGAGCAGAGAAAGCAAGTAAGGCAAAAGCAGACAAGCTGAATATGCTTAGGATACCATTTCTCTGTGGAGGATTCTTGATTGGTGGAATTTTAGGTGCTAGACCACAGGTACTGGGAGCAATGGGGCATTCTCTAGCCCGTTCTTCCCATGTACATGACCACATGGGAGAAATCTGGCCCAGGCAGGCACATTTAATGTTCATGGTGTAAGAGGTAAAGAATTTGATAAAATCAAATCAGTGCTTTTTAGCAATTATTGATTTGCCACTTCTCTTGTCTATGCCTAAGCATCTCCCTAATACCTCCCACATCAAGTATTTGGCTTTGTCTGTACTCAAGTCTCGGCTGGTACATGCCTGGAGTTGGCAACTTTTTCGGCAAACACTCATTTGATTTTCTTTGAATGTACAGGGTTAACATGCCATCATTTCTAGGACTCATGCAAGTTACTATTTGCATCCTAGAAAATACCTGCTAGTCTCATAGGGAAAGAATGAAAGTTGGCAGGTATGACCCTTGCTCAGATATCACTAGTTGCACTACAGTTCATCTACACTTCTGCAAATCAACATGAGTGCGTGATTCCTCTGATGGAGAGCAAGAACTCTGGGTATCTAAATGACCAGCAGATGCGATACACAAGCCCACCATTAGATGCTTCCAGCAACGTGTACGTTGCCCGGTATGAACCTGGTTTCATTTTCTCCAGCTGTAAGGACACCTTGGGTATCCCTCAGCAAATATTCTGAGACGTCTAAAAGGAGGAAGACATATCTTTCAAGTCTAAAACTCAATTTATTGCTGTAAGAAGGTCACACATTTTAAGGAACTGGGGGGATTCAATGAACGTGGTCAAAATAAAGTGTTTCCCATCCTAAGCTCTCAGGTGGTTATGCCACATCGTCATCTCACCGCATACTCATAGTAACCCATAGGGTAAGGATTATCACAGATAAGTCACGGAAAGGTCAAGAAATGTTAAACTGTGAAGACACGATTAGTCCGACCTTCACATACCTCACTGAAGTCCCAAGGGTCTTAAACAATGAAGGGTGCCACACTTCTTGGGTTTTTTCTTCTCCCACTGAATTATCCTCACTGTTTCCCATCTACCAGCCCCACACAGCTCTCTAAGTGAGGTCTACATACCTAAGCTTCATGCCCCTATCAGTGCATGCATGCCAATCATAAATATGGGCCAGATTCAGATCACCTCTCCAGAGACAGCCCTCCCAGCCCTGCCCAAATTTGATTCCATCCTGCCTTACTTCTTGCTTGCTTCCCAGGATCTCTGGTTCTCAGTCCCTCAGATTCAATCTGGACTCTTCTCGGGTCTCCTCCAATACACGATCTCATTTATCTGTCAAGGCCTTGTCTGAGTTCCCTTGTCTCCATCCCAGTGCCTTCTGTTCATAGCTCTATTAATGCCACTCATCTTGTTCCATCGTATTTATCTGCTTAGAAGACTGGCATTGCTCACTAACTGTAAGTTCCTTTAGGGAATGAAATAGGTATTCTTTATTGCTACACATTCAAGGCCTAACCCCCTGCCAGGCACATTCCAGGCACTAACTTATTGACTGAGAAATGAACCAACACTGTCCTTCATAACCAGCCACCAGGAAATTTAAAAAGTGGTAACAAAAATAAATGATTCCTTCAGCAGTCCAAATCTTTTCTTTGCAAAATATGAAATTGCCAAAATATTCTTGGTCCCCATAGCATTGGGACGCTTTGACCTTGGGGACAAAGAGAATTTTCCCCCAAATACAGGGCTTCCAAAATAGAGGGGAGAAAAAGTGCCATATGTAATTGACCAAAGGCCTCCATTTGAAAACGGATAATTTGGAATTAGAAAGTGTTGTTTTTCAAGTCAGTGGCTTTAAGACACACAGAAGGAAGATCTAGAACAAAGGAAGATCTAATAAACTCAAGAAATCAGCCCATCATCCACTGGGATTACTGGGTATAACTTTCACAGTGTCTTTTAAAATTAATTTGGTTCCTGAAGGAATTTGTTCACCAGGGAATCAAGAAAGTCTCTGCAAATGATTGAAGGGACCCCCTAGACAAAGAGTAACTGGAGATGCAAATAGGATAGATATGTAATTTTACAGTCAGCATGGCCTTGTGGAAAACATAAAGACAGCAGCCCTGGGCATCGCCCACAGGGCTGCCAGCATTCCTCTGCTGATGCCCAGCAGAACCGAAATTCAGTGGAAATCGAGTAGCAGATTATGTGTGCTGCAAGACGTGAAAACTAACACGCGGCCTAATGAGCATATTATCACTGCAGGCTCTGCTTGTTAACTGTTGAAAATATTTTCACAAGGCTTCGGGTATGGCAGGACAATGCTAGTTATGAAATGTCTACGCTGAAAGGGAACGCTGTGTAAGCCAGGCTTGAGCAAATCACCCGGATAATGTCAGTGATTAGAAATGAATCAGAGCACGTGATAGACTTGGGTGTCCCATGACATACCCCATTGGTTTTCTCAGAGACCAGAAGGTAAATAGCTTCGTCAGGCTCAGTGAAGAGAGGGGCTGTCATGCTCCTAGCAGAGAGCGACGTGTGGTGCTCCTCTGATCTGTGAAATAAAAACCCAGCTCAAGACCTGCCTGGAACAGGAACTGAGAACGTTTTCATATGACCTCAGTGGCGTTCTGTCTGAGCAAGTGTTTAAGGGGTTACTTTGGGCATAGAAACACACTCACGATGACGACCAAAGAGACCTTAATGAACAGTGCAGCCAGCTACGTTACCTTCATGCAGGTAAATATGATCACCCCAATTTTCCAGAAGAGGTTCCTGAGGCCAAGAGAGGCCACAGGGATGGTCAAGCCACTTAGCTGTTTGGTGAACATGGAGCTGCATGAATTGGAAACGTAGTTTTGACATTTATCTTTACAGGCATTTACGTTTATAGACACGGTCACTTCTCTTGCATGAGTGAGGGCGCTTCACACTGGAAGGCTTTATATTTACACAGTGCAGCCACATCCGTTTCCTCATTTTGGTTTGCAGAGAATTCTGGATGCTAACACTGACCAAATTCTATCAGTGGAAATTCTCAACGGGGAATGTGCATTGGCTCTGGGATAGTTATTAAAATGCATGTACCTCGGCTCCCCAGCAGACCCTCTGAAACAGAATCTCTGAGGGTAGGGCCCGGGTACCTGAACGTGGGGGGAGAAAGCCCACATTTCCCAAGAGTCTGACACCCATCATGGTACCGGTAACGTTAGCATAGATTATGATAATCTATGGACTGGGGGTGAAGATGCCCACCCCCAAATATCTTCCTTTGGGAGCCTGCCTTTATGTGACTGAAATTGCTGTTAGAACTGCTCATCACTCAGTGTTCAGAATCTGCTACAATTTTTAAGACTCCCTGAAAACATGCTCTGGGAAGAGATTCGCATGAACAACTCATGTCAGTTCACAAGCTGAGTTACAGGGAGAGAAGCAGAACGCAGAGCCCGTTGATGAAAGCGTTGGTCAAACAGTCCTTCCTGTGTCCCTCCCAGCCTTTGCTTTATCGTGTACTACCACTGACTTCCTTTTTCTTTAAGTACATGTATGTGTTTTTCCAAATAAGTGCATTCAATGAAAAAGAAAACGTTACATCCCTGCAAGAAATTGTGGAACAAGCATTACCTGCCATAAATGGCAGGTAAAGGTAAAAATAGGTACAAGGAAAAGACAGCAAGATTAGAAAAACACCAAGCCCGAGATGCTCGCCTTGAGTTAATCAGATGGACAAACAGAGAGTTGAAAAGGAAACAGCTTCCTTATTGTGCGACTCAAAGTTGTTTCACACACAATGCTGTGCTTCTAAAATCTCCAGTAACCCCCAATAGTACCCCGAATATGCCCAGAGGGCCGCTCACTTCTCTTAGCCCCGGGGGGTAGGGTGCCTTTAGTCTGGGCTAGAGCCCTGTACAGGGAGTGGGGGCTTGGGGTCTGGGACTCACTCCCAGGGGTTGGGCATCAGATGCTCACGCAGCCCTTTCGGACCTCACAGTTTTGTCCAAGGCCACCCAGGCTCTGCCTTCTCCTAACAAGGCCAAAGCTGGCAGCACAGAGCTGGGGACAATTGGGAAGGAGAGAGAGAAATGTTCCTTTATTCCAGTTTGAAGCTCATCAAGGATAGGGTTCAGCATACTAAGTCCTTTTCTGATTGTAAAGATAAAAAGATAAAATAGCTCCCTGGACCACAGCGGACTTCAGAGTGTCTTTGACAAGCAGCATAATTAAGATCTAGCATAAACACAGAGCCTCCGAGGACAGTAAAAGCTGACTAAATGGGAATTTGTTCTGTTTGGCTTTGCTTTCCTTTATTTAGTTTTCCTCTGGAAGTTTCACTTTGAAGCAGAGCCAGCCCTAGGCAAAGGTGCGGAATCTGTGATCTCCTGGAATGCTACTTCCCGGCCCCATCTCACTCCTTTCCAGGGTCCATGCCCACGTCAGTCAACGCCACACACCCAGCAGACCTTCCCACGTGTGTGCACAGCAGTCAGCTGCTCTGGCCCTACTGGGCTCCACTCCTAACATGAGATGTTCGGTGCCTGGTACAGTGCTACACAGTCGGAAGTTCTCGTGCTGCCTCCTCTAATCAAACACACTGGGACTGCGGACTAAGCCACCAGAACATTCTCCGAGTGCTGCCCAGTCACCTGCGTGGAGAGTGGATGGCTGGCAGTGGTTCCCTTACTGCTAACATGGGGCTTTTTGAAGGAGTGACCTGACCCACTTACAACATTTAAGTTACAGAAGGCTGATGGAGGTGGGGCTTGGGAGCAGGAGGTCTGGGTGGAGGTGTCAGTCAAGTTTACAAACTATATGATTGGTGCTGCAGGCTCTGGCCCTGGAGTTTGCCTGGCCTGGGTCCAAATCCTCGCTCTCCCATTTTTTCAGCTAAATAAATGTAGGCATTGAACTGAATCTTTCTGAACATCAATTTTCTCATCAGCAAACAGGGCTGTCAGGATGAGTAAATGGAATAAATCATGGAAAGCACTTTGCATAGTCCCTGGAATTGAATAACCACTCACTAAACATTTATTGCCATTATTATCCATGTTATCAAATAGTATCCATATTATCAAAATGGTGCCAGAACCATCCATTGGTCAGAAAGACTCCATTCAAGCACATGCAAATTTTGTGGGGTCAGAAACCCATTGTGTTGGATTCATGTTTCCCCCTTCAATTAATAAAGAAGGTTTTTTTCTCCCCTGCAGCTGTCAGTCAGCAGCAAGTTTCATCTCCTTCCCTTTTCTGAATCAGTACTCACTTTTGACACATAGCATCACTCTTCATTTCCCAGACAGTGGCCAAAAGGCAATGATCTCGAAGGCAATGAGAGAAGTAATTATAATGTGAAACATACTCAACCTTCAGATCTGCAATGACAGGTAAATAGCACAATTTGAAAGGAACAGAGCCTCCTAGCTCAGAAAAGGCTTACATGTTAAAGGGGTTTCTATGTACCCACCATTCACTCACATCCTGACAGAAACACGACGACTCACAACGCCGCCGCAATTAGCTCCACTGCCACAAACGCTTGCAGGTGCTATCACAGGGAAAAATGAGCATCTATCTTCCAGTTTCAAATTAGTCCATAATGGGTAATTGGATACAGACATTATTTCTAAACAAGAAATTCCCTAAATGCTAATTGCTTCTAAGAGCTGTTCTGTTAAAGGGACAGATATTTCTGCTCATTAAAGGGGTTGTCATTGAGAATGGGTCCTAGTTAATGCAAGGACACTTTGAGTGGGAAGCCATAAAGAAAAGAGGGTCAAAATTCCAGGGATCAAGTGACACCTTCCACATACCAAGGTGTCAGACTGCCTTGGCTGACTTTGGCTCAAACATCAGTAGGCCTGACAACACTGAGTACATATTTCTGCAGCCAACAATTTCTAAGTCCCTACTCCAGAAAAATGGTCAAGCAACTGTCAGTGTCAGGCTAAGATTAGCAAGTAGGGACCCCACTTCCTCATCCCCACTAAATGGAGAGTGGATCCCTGTTTGCCCCCTGAAAGGACTAGACTTTATGCTTCCTGTTGGCAAATCCTGTAACTGACAGTATAAATGCGATAAAAAAATGTACTCTGGGGGAGGACATGGCTGACTCAAGCTGCCTGGGGACCGTGGAAGACGGCTAGAAAGGGGAATTTCAGACATGCCACAGAAACACGCGACCACAGACAGCTTTCTCAGTAGCAACTTCCGATAGATGCTCAACTTCCATGTTTTGGTTGCTGTGCCCAGGCTGTGGAAAACATATGGAAAAGATACGACATCCCTAAAGCCCTGAGCTACTTCCAGTTATGCAGGGGAGACAAACAGTTATCAAATAATTCTGCATGCATGAATACACACAGAGGACAAATAAACTACCATAAATGCATTGAAAGGAAAGGAGAGGCTGTAAGAGCATACATGAGAGAATTAGCTTAGGGAGACTGTGGAAGGTCTCATGTAAGTACAGGCCACTGAGCTAAGAGTTGCAGGATGAGTAGATGAAGACAGAAGGGAAGGAGAAGAAAGAGTAAGTGGGGTTGGCGGGTACCACGTGGTAAGATTCTAGTTGAACTACGGAGAGTCATGAGGGGTCTGGAGTAGATGTGAATAGATGAGTTACGAGGCGGACATGGCTCCTGATGAGAAATGGTGCTGGTCTTGGTTGAGACAAAGCCAAGCCCCTTACAAATGCTCTTGCTTTTATTTTTTTCTGGCTAAAAGACACTGTTTCCTTTCCATTACCTTCTCCAGCATCTGTAGTCTCTCTTACTAGTCTCTCTTTTTCTTTCACAAAAACTCTTCTCTGTCTTTAAGAACAACCAAACAACAACAACAAAATGCATTCTTACTCATACAGACGTCTCCATTATTTGGCTTCGTATTCCTCTCCTTCTTGCTAAAGAAATTTTATAAGGATAAAATGTGCATTTTGCCTCTTTTTTCTCTCCTGAGTCTTTCGAAAATCTGACTTTTGTCCTCGTCACTTCAGTGACACACTTCTCTTGATGGTTATTAGGCACCTGCCTAGTGACATCTGTATGGCTTCCGTTGACCTTGCTGCATTTCAAAGTATTGTCCACACCCAACGCCTTGAAATTCTCTCCTCCCTTTACTTTTGGGGATGACTGTTTTAGATGATTGTTTTCTGAGTCACTCCCGTGCAGAATTGAACATTACTCCCTGCGGGTTTCTCCCTGAACTCTCTTCCAAAATCTACTCACAAGTCTTGAATCCCATGGAAGATAGATCTGATTTTATGCACCACCATCACTATATTCTTGGAACGTTAGGGAAAAAACACAAGCATAAAATATTCTCTTTCACCAAAATGGTTCTCTCCAAAAGAACTTTCTATCTTGTCCACCTGCATCAATCTCGTTTGCTTGTTTTTTTTCTTTTTTTTTTTTGACACGACCACTAGGTTAATCCTCCAGTAACTGTATTTCAGTGAGATTACTACTTGCTTAAAACAAAAAAAAAACAAAACATCTCCCTTCCAGGACAAAGGTTCTCCAGATCAGCATTCAAGTCTTCCTCCTGCCCCAACCTTCCTCTCCATCTTAGCTGTAGTTTCACTCACCTACGCCAAACTGCAGGTCAACTTAATGCACTGTTCTAGTCAGTATTCCTCACTCTTTTATTTTGTACAATAAACTTTTATTTGGGGATAATTTTAGATTGACAGAAAAGTTGCAAAGATAATCCAGTGAGCGTTGTCAGAGACCCTTCACCCAGTCCCCCAATGTCAACATCTTACATCACCATGGCACGTTTGTCAAAGGTAAGAGATTAACATTGGCACCATACTAGTAACTCCACTCCAGCCTTTACCTGTTTGTCCTGCCCCAGGAGACCACACTGCATTTAGCACATTTGCTTTTGAAGATCCCATCACAGTGGCTTTGCCCCAATGTCTCCTCTCCCCACAAGTTTTCTCCCTGAGAACCTTTTTGTTTTGTCTTTTCCATGGTGTTTCCACCTCCTCCCATGGATCTAACTCCTAACTCATCTTTCATGGGAAACAACGCTCTGCAGAATATTTGCCTACTTCTTCCTCTTTTGTTTCAACTCTTTCCGGGTTTGCTGTTTGTTCCACTAATTTGATCCTTGTTGTGTACCCCCAAATCAACCTCAGTCCCCAGAACACGGAAGCAATCAACAAATAACAACTTACTCCTTTCTAACCAAGAGCTTAGCAAATTCACGTGATACAGGACTCATTTCAAATGCAAACTGTTCCCGCATTTTCCTAGTAAAGGAAGTAATTACCAGGGACTTAACCCTCCTAACAGCCAACCTTTCCCCCTTAAGCTGCTAGGACCAAAACAACTGATTTCCCTTTGAACCTCACCAACAGAAGCAACAATTTTGAAATAAACACATGTAATTTGTCTTGCCCAAAGTAAATGTTTGTTTTTCTCGAACAAGTGTTTTATTTGGCAAACATGTGCCACTTGTAGCATTTAATAATGTGTGTTTGTGGAAGCGGCTATAGATTTTATCTGGGTTCTGAGTGGACTGGTGGGTGACATATCTACTGTAATATATTCCTCAATTAAATAGGTGGATAGAAATAGAATTTAAATATTCAGGAATAATAATTATTGGGGAGAGGAGCCCTCAGCAATATTCCTCACTGTCTATCATATTCTATTCTTACTTCTCAAATTTAGAGCTTATTAACATTTTTCTAATATTTCTCTTCAAGCAAGTAGAAAAGTGAATACAGACGTGAAATTGAGTATAGAAATTTACGTTATCCTGCAGTACTACAATACTTTGCACCCTCATTGTCCATGTTTGTTCACTTCTTGATATTTCTTAAGAATAAACTGTAATTTGAAAGATAAAACATTATTTACATGTGCTTTTACCAAAGAGAAAGGAATAAAAAGAAGAAAGAATGGCTAAGAGGTAGAAGAAAGTTGAAAAATAATGATAGCTATATCTTACATATTCACCATAATCTATTACATATGATTATGTAGTGATTGCAGTCATTTTCTCCTTTAATCCTCAAAACCATGCCACGAAGCTGTCGTGATTATACTCCCCATTTTACAGATGAAAAAACAGCCTCAGAGACTTTAAGTCATTTGCCCAAGATCATACAGTAAGAACTAGTTGGAAACTGGTGTCCTTTTGATTTCAAAGCCCAGGTTGCACTACACCAGCTCAGAAGGCAAGGTGGGAGTATTTAATTTCAGGCCATGCTTTAATTCTGCCCATGAAGAGCAAAGCTCCGCAGAGGCTTCAACAGCAAGGAAACATGCTTTCACACCAGCCTATTGCTAAAAGCCTGTAGGAACACATTGGCTGCTCATCCTGGAGAATCCAGGAAGTGTGGGGGTTCAAAAATTAAAGATTTTCTTCCCCTGCACACTTTCTGTGCAGCAGGAAAGAGGAGACAAATTGGAAAACTCAATTAGGGACAGAAACCCCAGAGGAGAAGGCTCCTGCAGAAACTGTGAAAATGTTACTTGACATACAGCAAAATTCTTTTTGTAACATTGCACTTATTGACACTGATATTATCATGTAAATGCCTGCTAACAAAACAATACCTCCTGGGGGTAAAAATGGTCACCTTCAAGAAAAAAAAAAGGCACAGATCTCTATGCCTATTTATATGACCTCCGGTAACTGTTCCCAGGAAGCCATTATGTTCTACTGTGTGAAACACTAGCTCTGGAGGAAGCCCCTAAACTTAGGATGTAGACAACTGCTCTTTGTGGCTCCAGTGGAACTGTTATAGTCAGTGAGGTAGACAGAACATGATGTCTTCAAGTCTCGAGCAACCCTCTGGAGCCACATGTGGACTAACTCATCTCCTGATGCGGGCTTCTGGTTGGGATGCGTTCCCAACACCTCTCTGCACCTGTGTCACAATCACCACCAGGGACATTGGTGATGGAGCAAAGAGGACAGCCTTTCAACTTGTGCCACCATGCTCTGCCTTCATCCCCACGTTGTCCCCAGACACACCTAATGATCCTACAGCCAGAGATTAATGGTTGACCCTTGATACGAATAGTCTGAGTAGGTTCTAAAGACATCATCATGACAGTTACCGTATTTTCACCCCAAAGGGCAGTTGTAAGAGGCGTAGGACTTTCAATAAAGGCTCAGAGCTGTGAGGGTTTGCTTTAAGACAGCATTTGAAATTTCTATGCCTAAAGGACCCTGGAAGAGCCCATAAACGAGAAAGGCTAGCCATGTGAAATTGCTGCCTTCCTGACCTGTTTTTCATGAGTCTGCTTCTGATAAAGGCTCTCTACGCTTTACCATAACAACATTAACAATAATAATAATAATAATAATAAAATAAAACAATATTTCAAGCTTGATGATAAGGGCAAGTGATAGCTGCTGGGGAGACAAACAATATGGAGAGTTGGGGACCACGATCAACTGCCCTTGCACCCCACATGACTGATGTTACATGGGAGTGTGGCTCAGAGGTCAGGCAGTCTGCTATTTCAAAAGCAACGGAAAATCTCGATGTTTGTTTTATTTTTAATCCTAGACCACTATTTCCAAATTTTCTTAAGCACTGCGTAGGTCACATAAAATACATTTGCTCCATTAAACAATAAGAGAGGGCTGCAACCAAGCCTAGAACTCATTTTCTGATCCCTGATTGCAAATTTTGGGAATCATCCATCATACTTAGGGTTCCAGTTGTTTTCCTTGTGTGCTATGCAATCAGTATCCTCATTTATTTATTCAGTACATATTTACTGAGAACGTACTGTATGTGAAACATTTTGCTATGTTCTGTGGAATATTTCCATATGTAGGTTGTCGGTGTATTATATATCAAATACAGAGACATACAAAAATACTTGGATTTCATATTATATGAATATGCATGTTCATATTATAGATATAGTCTATGTGAATAGCAGCATACAGTGTACTAAAGAGAAATAAAAAGTATGCAAAAAATTGAAATATGATTTTTTAAAACATCACTAGAGAGCTTTTATTACAGACACGTGCTTTGCTAGATAAAATCTAAAGACATTACAGAGATGCTATGCTTACACATTTGGGGTTTACAATCCAAGCCAAATGCATCCTTGTGGGCAGTTATTGCTAAGATATAGACACAGAGAGGGAGAAGCCTTTAGCAAAAATGTGACGGGCCATGAGATTCTGAGTCGTCTTCTAGGGGTTGGAGTGAAAGATGAAAGGTGAGGGTATATTTTTCACTGGATTTCAAAAAAAGGAGAATCAATGTGGTCGCTGAATGTCTGCCCTACCCGTGATGGAGAAACATTTTCAATATGGAAAGCATTTGATAGAGAAACTCTGTTTTCAGATGTTTGTCTAATAAATGGATTACCACTTGGGGGCTTCAGGGAGAGGTCTTTGCAGGGATCTCATGAGGACAAGGACAGAGAAAGAAGCCCTAAGAGGCGATGGGAGAAAAAGCAGCACCTCTTCACAACGGGCTGCTCTCTGGCGGAATACGTCTTGCTAATAATGATTGCCACATGGATGGTGACAGAGGACAGAGGGGCATTTCTGTGATACAGGGGTTACAGGAAATCATATCTTATACTCTGATGGGTCCAGGCACTTCAGCGTTCATATTTCTAGGTTTGCTTTGGGGCATGAACTATCTGCTAGAGCATTATTCCCCTCTCTATTTTGGTTTCTCTGTGTTAAAAAATGATGCTCTGGCAGTTGGGGAAGGCAAGTGTGTGCATTTTCTAAGTGTGTATCACGCAGAGTCGAACACTGTGTTACCCAAATCAAACTTTTTGCTTTCAGACTTTCAGTGGCCATGTTCCTTTTTTTAGCTTAAACATTTTCTGGTCTGCATCAACAGCTTCTTTCATTGGCTTAGTCTCTCCCATTTTGCCAGCTGTGGACCTTGCCAGTGTGATTTCTTTTGTGTCTTGCTTTAAACAGTCTTAGAAACAGACTGTATTCTGCCATCAATCCAGGCAGAGAAATCGTACTGACATGAATGGAAAGTCTGTGCAGGAATCAAAGCCAGGGCATGGCTTCATCATGTCTTAAAAAAAAAAGTCTGCTTTATTTTGTCTGTTAACAACAACAACAAAGATACATTCAAAGAGCTGAGAGAGAGGTTAAATCAAGAAACCAGGCAATGAGAAACTCAACTTTCATGATATTATTTCTTTCATCTGTAAACTATAATAGGATCTAGTCCCCTTTAAATTTTTTTCAAGTATAAATACTTGGATAATTATAATTAAATAATGTTGATTAACATTTATTAAGTACATACTATGTCTCAGACACTGTGCTCAGTACCTTTTTATTGTTTTTTGTTTTTTTTTCCTGTAACAACCTCCCATGGTAGGAACTATTATTAAGGTCCCATTTTACCCTGCTGGTTGCAGCTGAGCTGAGATTTGAACTAAGGCAGTCTGGCTGCAGATAACACATTTTAAACCAGGTCTCTAAATTGCCTTAGAGGAACAAGTAACAAAGAAGTGTCGGCTCTGAAAAGAAATAAACGAAAGCACACACTAAGTTGGATTATTAAAGGTAACTGGGTGGGATCTAAACAACACAATTGACAAGGAACAAAGACAACTGACATTAGCTTATGTGAACGTTAAAATAACCATTAATAACAGGACATTCAAAATGTGCAAACAACATGGAGAACGACTGCCCCACCGCCCATGAGCAGCCACAGTTGGGCTGGCCAGAGGGAAACACAGCACTCTGCTCCTTCCACCTGCTCCAAGCTACCTCTGCCTCCTCTTCCACAAACCAAGGAATGAGGAGGGCTTAGCTATGTGGAGAGGATAGGAATTGGGGAGAGGGTGAAACCACCATTGACCTACAGCTGGTTCTGACTTCCTGCACTGGTAGCTCTTGCTCAGGAATCTTCCAGCCAGATGCTATCAAAGTTATAATTATCCTTCTTCTATCTCCAAACACAGAAGTAGGACAGAGAGTAAGAAAAGGAAAATATGGATTTCAAATGGTTGCAGATGTTTGCCTAGAAAGTATTTTTGAGGCCTATGTTGATTATTGACCAGTTTGTCTCACTAATTCCTTTATTTCATCAGGAAACATTTCTGTACCAGGTACTATGCTGAGCAAGGAGGATGCAATGCTAAACGAGACACAGCGCTTTCCTCAAGATGCTCACAGAATCGTGCGTCATGATAAGGGACGGCGGGATTTAGGGTGGCAGAACTGTTTTGCCTCCTCTTGTATCATGAATGTTGTTGCCAGAACTCCATTTCCCAGCTTCACCTGCATCGAGGTGGAGCCATGTAACCATTAATGGAAAGGGAGAGGCACGGACGAGTCAGTGATTAAGACACAGCAGTACTTTCTCCATTGGCCGAGTAAAAAGGATGCTCAAAATGACCAAAGTGAAGATACAGCAGCAAACCGGAAGGGGTTTGGATTCCTGAATCATCTCGGTGATGGCTGGACCTTTGGCCGTTGGACAGTGACGAGAGTGAAATACACATTTTCTAGTAAGTTACGCTACTAGGGGATTCCAGGCTTTTCTAGGACCACAGCTAACATTACTTTAACTAACATATGATCTATAAGTGAAGTGCTGTCGAAGATCCATTCTATAATGAATCACTTTGACTCTCACAAGACCTAAATATTTGCCTTGTTTTCAAGACCTTGTTTGGTATTTCACTGTAGCTTGTACATGCGGCCGACAATTACTAACAACCCTTTCATCATCAGAATGAGTTGTAAATCAGGTAGCTTTTTCTTGACGAAACAGATTTAATTTGTGAGATATTTTTTACAGATTCCTTTACTGTAAATGAATCTATGGTTCACATGCTCTAAGGAATTTCTAGGTTAAAGGATCCTTGGGGGTAAATCACCTGAAAAACAGAAAAGGAATACTTCCCCTGAGGTAGGCACGATGCTAAGACCTTTTGTATATCATACTGTTTCAATTCACCCTCACAAAAAACCCTGTGAATGAGCGGCCTGGACAAAGCACTGGCTCAAGGTCACACAAAGTTAGTGGCCAGGATCTGAATCCATTACTTGATGTCTATTATACGTGGGTATAACATAGTAAACAATATAGTAAAGAAGAGCATTACCACCGCTTGTCACAAAACACAAACCTCCAGGAACCACCTATCCGCCGCCGATTATTTATATTTCCGTAATTGCCATGGGAAAAAATAAAAGGAATTCAACAAAAATTAAATATAAAAGCTACTACTTTTAAAAGCACATCAAGGACAAAAGAGAGGCAACATAATATATTGGAAAGAATATTCCTTTAAAATTAAAGGTCTACGCTATGACTCCATCTCTGCCATACTGCTGGTGGACATCCTCACCTGCCACCCACTAACAGTCCTTGGGCTTCCCTTAGGGGCCATCTCTCCCGCACTCGCAACCCATGTGATTTGCAAAGGTCATCTCCTTTCCCAGGTGCACAGGTGTGCACCTGACTCTATCATAGCAGAACAAAGCCTGGCATTCCTCAGCCACAGAGGTCAGGGATAGGCATGCAATGTAAGCTGTACCTAACAGATCTAATATGACTGAATGAATGAATGGGCGGTTCTTGGATATATTGAAAAAAGAAAGCTCATTGTCTGCTGAGATGGGTAGACGATAAGGATGAATGCCTGGAGCTGCCTGGGGGGAGAATCAGGCCCTAAACAAAGGGCCAAAGGAAAGCAGGACAGATACCCATCCTGCTTCCACAGGGAGTGAAAGAATGGACTGATCTTGAACAGAAGGGAGCCCAAGATATGAACCCCTGGAATCAGTAATTCCTGGATTTTTCTACCTTCTCAGTCATTATATGTCTTTTTTTTTTTTTTGAGGTTAAATTGGAAATCTGTCCTTTGTAATTGTATGAATAGTGAGACGTAAAATCGCTTAATTACTTGCTAAGTGATTTTCAGGGGAAAAAACCGTGAAGCACCAATGCCTTTAAAAAAATTAGTATGCAGAACTTAAAAATGTAAGAACGGTGAAAAGAAGTACTGTGGTTGAGACAGGGCATAGTGATCCACCCCTTCTGTTCTACCAGGCCCACTCTCCTGTACGGGGGATCTCACGGCTCCCCCTAGAATGAGATTTAGAACCTTGCACAGCAGATGTTTCTATTTGCCCCCTGGGGATATTCACCTCTGCTTTGTGAGACTGTTGTATGAATAAAATAATGCAACATGTGAGAGAATACTTAACAAAGTGCCTGATATTTAGTAAGTGCTTAATAATGTATGCTACAGAAAAGAGTGGAGAAAATAGAGAGAAAGGTTAACCTTTTGCATTTGACTCCTTGGAAATTGTACCACTCCCTGCTGTAGGCCTTCTGATAGGTTCAGGGGACTGTAAGACATGGCCCTATAAATTCAGCCACCTAAGCCATGCCAAGATTCCTGGATGGGAGACACAAACTCTGAACAAAGTAAGGAGGCGAAGCATGGTCACTCTCTTTTGTTTCCACTTGTTCTGTTCCCATTGCCTTCTCTTGGAACAGTGTCTCAAACATTCCCCCACATTCCCAGGCCAGGAAGTTCACTGGGGAGATTCTAGTCAAGGTGTATTCCTTTCTCCTGGCCATAGCAGTTGGTTCAGAGAAGGTCACATGACCCAAATTATTCCAATGAGACTCAATTTTAGGATTTTGTTATTTATATCCATTAAGAATGAGATGGTCTACTATAACGTAGTAGTTGGGTTGTTGTACAGATAGAAATATGAGCCTAGAACTTCTTGTCATTACAAGGGGGAGTCTTCCTGAAAATGAGGCCAACAGGAAAAAAAAAAAAAAAGATGGAGAGTATGTCTAGATGCGATGATTTGAACATCTGGACCCAGCCATGCCTTTAGCTAGAATTTCTCTGTTCTTGTGAGAGGCAATGAATCCCCCTTTAATTTTTCCTGAAGCCGATTGAAGTTCAGTCATTTTTAAAGGAGAGAATCCTGTCAGATACTGTAAGCATCCCACAGAGCACGGTACCTGAGGCATTAGAGGCTGGTTTTCCCAGCTAGAAATTGAACGTTAAGCATGGCATTTGGTAAAGGCATTAGGGACAAAAAATGTGAGAAGTCTGGAAAATTCTGAGTGTGGCATGTTGGTCAAAGGGTTTCGCTTCTCACATTCTGAGTTTCCTCTTCTGTAAAGTGAGAAGTGAGACTAATTCAGGGGTCACCAGTGGCAGGCTGTAGGACAAAGGTGACCCATGGCTATGTATTGTTTGGCCACTTTATTTCCCTACCCCCGAGCATGTTTTATAGCACAATGCAAGCACAGAGGTGTTGTGCTTAGGTAAGAATAAAACTAATTTAGTACTTACTGTCTCACGTCCATCTACCTGGGACTTGTTAGACATTGGAGTTTGCAATCCCTTAGGATGCTTCAGCACTACCACTCAATGCTTCTGCCTCGGATTTGCCTGTTTCTAAAGTCTGAATTTGTAAATTTGTCAGTTTATTATGGCAGAGGAGACCTGAAGAGGGATGGATGTGGGTTAGCGCACCTGTCTGCTTAAACTTCTATCTGGACCCTGTGAAGTCACTATCCTGGGGATTTTCCTATCGATGGGAGGACTGTTCATACATTCAAGACGTGGATGGTATCGAAGCATCCCACAGGGCCCGCACCGCAGCGATCAATCCCTCTGACTTTTCTCCTGCTTCCCCTTTTCCTGCAGGGCTAGAAATCAATTGTGTGTTAGCTACTCCCTAGGTCTGAGTCCAGGGAGCCTGGAAATTGAAATGCACATGGTTTCATTAGCTGTATGAGCAAGGAAAAAAGTAAAGGAAAGAAAGAAACCCCCGTAAATGACTTTACCAAATGAAGTGCCTATTAATAAACAGTTGATTTATCTTCCCATGGCATTGAGGAGAAAAAAAAAAGGAGAAATAAAGAAAATTCAAAGACCATCTTAAATTACACTATATGGGATCCAGAAATGAGGGTGGGCTGGGATAGGGGACCAAGAGACAAAAACTCTATATGTATGTACATAAAATCTCCATACATACATGCCTTGGCAGACTGTAGATGGAAAAAAAAAAAAAAAAGAAATCCTGTCTATTTTAAGAATTAGATATGTGAAAAAATTTCCTGTTAGTTCAGATTGGCTCAAAATACCATGCAGGGCTGCATTAATGAAGATTAAGTATATTTAGAAAGAATAATTCAAACGACTTTATCAATCTGGCACTATTTCCTTCAAAATGGAAAAACCTTAATTTAACAGGATATAGATGAATTCCTAGATTTATTGAAATAGTTTGGAGTTGAATAAATTGAGTAGGAGTCACAAATCATTTGTCGCTGGTATTTCAGATTCTCTACCTTGAATTAAAACCCAAATAACACAAACTCTCAATTTTGTTCTAAAGAGAGACTGGTACACATTTTAGTATTCCCTTCCCATGCACGACACCCCTTTTAACCTTCTGTTCACCCCTTTTTGGAACAAAAGAATTACAATGACAAATGCAAATGTGTGACATCGTAGATTCGCTGGCTGACTGAGAGGGAAACATGGTTTTCTCTTTCTCTGGCACCCGAAAGTCACATAGCTCTGCGTGCTGAAGAAGGTTAAAAGCAGGTGAACAGCGAGTACTAGGAATGTACATTCAGAAGGCAAGAGCTATGCTCGCATGCAGCTGAGGGCTGCACTTGTGATCACAATGCAAGGTCACATGACTGTAGCATACGACAGAGCCTACAATGGAAGGAAGAATAGTTTCTGCAAAAGCCACTATTTCTGCTTCACATGATCGAACCACAGGACGAGCAGAAGGAAGAGGAGGACGGGGAGGAGGAAAGGAAGCAGCGAGCATTGAGCTTTGACCACTTGCATTCATTCCTAGGGCTGGAGTCTGCGAGTCATAGTCACACACATCGTTTCATCTCGCTGCCAAAACTAAAACAAAAACAAACAAACAAACCCAAAACAAACCTTTCAGGTCATCATAATTTTTACCCCATTTTACAGAAAAGGAAACTGAGACTTTAGTGAGTAAGCAAATTTTGTCTGAAGTCTAAAAGTTATTAAGTATGGAGCCAGAATTTGAGTTAGACAGTGATTCTAGCATCCAGTCTTATGACTGTGGTTGCAATGCTGACACTAGTGGGGTCCTGGACCACTGTTCTCTATTGAGTTAATGCAGAACTTGGTTGCATAAAACTCCACCAATGTATTACTCCACGGGCCAGTTAACTTTGCTGTGTGTTTCCTCAGTTACTCCCAGAATCCCTCCCTCTCCATCTCGTTCAGTCACAAACATTGATATTCATTATATGCCACCCATAAGCTTGACCAAGACCCTGCTAAATCTGTGTGATTTCTCACCAGGACCAAATGATTTGCTGGTAGGCAGAGAACCCTTCATGCATTGGTTGACATTTTTGTAATGTTTGAAACAATACAATGATGCGGAATCATGCCTGTATTAGGTCTCGGGAGTTCAGAAGCATCTCCATGAAGTCAGCAGCAGAAGAGGCTGGGCTAATGAATGGAGGACTTGCTTGGCATCTGTGGAGCTGAAGAAGGGCTGGCTACACCTGCTCTTGGTCTTAAGAGTGCACTGCCATGCCATCTAACTGCATTAATGAGATTCCTGGGGATTGGAACTGGAGCTGCAGAGGGCTTGTTAAACTGGGGTTCAGAAACCCTTCCTTCGGAAACGCTGTGCTCTGGTTCCCAGAGGTGAAAGAAGCTGCCAGTGCTGCATGGATCTGCCCCGCAGCGTCCACTGGTCAGCCACAGACATGTTGCACTCTCACCCTGCACAGCCCCAGGCCTGGCCCTTACGGTCTCCCAGACCAACATGACCCTGCCTCTTGGTCTTCCTGGGTGATCTGAGCCAGGTTTGTGCTGATGAACAAAACCCTCCTGGGAGAAATGAGGAAAAAACAAACAAAAACAAAGAGAAAAAAAATAAAATAAAATCCTGTGTTTAGTTGGAACTGATCAATGTTTCATCTTGTGTAGTGAGAACAGAACCTGAGCTTATACTGCATTTTAAAAGCACTGTCCTTTTCCTGTGCGTTGAAAAATTAAGCAACCACCCTTCCCTTTCGAAGTGGCAGACGCTGCAAGTTGGATGGATGATCCTAAAAAAAATGTCAAGCCAGGTAGAGACAGGAGTCTGATGATTAGAAATATGGCGAATTAAAGGCCCTGCTTCTATACTGGGGACTTGTCCAGCATAAGGCGAGCAGACCTTGTGTGCCTGGAACCTGACAGCTGCTTGATTGACTCACCTAACATTTGCTCTCTTATCCAAAGCAGCCTTCCCATAATGTTCATTTCTT